>NC_067419.1:7192363-7512363 GCF_009764475.1 Pristis pectinata | reverse complement strand
CAAGAAGGCAACATCCATCATCAAAGATCCCCACCATCCGGGCCATGCCATATTCTCGCAGCTACCATCAGGCAGGAGGTCCAGAAGCCTGAAGTCCCACACCACCAGGCTCAAGAACAGCTACTTCCCTTCAACCATTTGGTTCTTGAACCAACCGGCACAACCCTAATCACTACCTCAGTGTAGAGGCACTGTGACTTATTTGATCTCTTTGCACTAAAATGGACTCTTTTTTTTTGCTTTTACATGTTCTTTCTTGTAAAAAATAGTGTATAATTTCTGCTTAATTCATGATTTTCTTGTGAATGCTTCTCATATGATTATGTGCCTGTTTTTCATTGCACATGTGCACACAGACTTGACTTTGACGTTGACTTTGATCAATATCTTGCTGTAGCCTTGGACAACCCTTCCTCCCTATCCACAACACTGCCAAATTTTGTGTCATCTACTATGATTTAAATGGAGATGACAAAGCTCTGAGATGCAGAGGGATCTGGATATTCTACTGCATGACTCACAAGAGGCTGTTATGTAGGAACAGCAAGTCATTAAGAAAGTTAACAGAATGTTATCACTTATTGCGAGGGTAAATGAACACAAAAGTAAGCAAGTTTTGTTTCAGTTATGTAGGGTATTGATGTAGGACCATCTAGAGAACTGTGTACAACATTGGTCTCCTTACTTAAGGAAGGATCAGAATCAGAATCAGGTTTATTATCACCTACATATGCAGTGAAATTTGTTGTTTTGTGGCAGCAGTACAGTGCAAGACCTAAAGACATGAAAATTACTATAAGTTACAAAAATAAATAAATAGTGCAAAAGAGGAATAATGAGGTAGTGTTCATGGGTTCATGGACCATTCAGAAATCTGATGGCGGAGGGGAAGAAGCTGTTCCTGAACCATTGAGTGTGGGTCTTCAGGCTCCTGTACCTCCTCCCCGATGGCAGTAACGTGAAGAGGGCATGTCCCAGGTGGTGAGGATCCTTAGTGATAGATGCCGCCTTCTTGAGGCACCGCCTCTTGAAGATGTCCTCGATGGCGGGGAGGGTTGTGCCCGTGATGGAGCTGGCTGAGTCTGGAATGTGTGTGATCCTGCACATTGGAGCCTCCATACCAGATGGTGACGCAACCAGTCAGAATGCTCTCCACTGTACATCTGTAGAAATTTGCAAGAGTCTTTGGTGACATACCAAATCTCCTCAAACTCCTAATAAAGTAGAACCACTGGAATGCCTTCTTGACAATTGCATCAATGTGTTGGGCCCAGGATAGATCGTCTGAAATGTTGACACCCAGGAACTTGAAGCTGCTCACCCTTTCCATTGCTGACCCCTCAATGAGGACTTGTGTGTGTTCTCCTGACTTACCCCTTCCTGAAGTCCACAATCAGTTCTTTGGTCTTGCCAATGGTGAGTGTGAGGTTGTTGTTGTGACACCACTCAGCCAGCTGATCTATCTCATTCCTGTACACCTCCTCATCGCCATCTGAGAGTCTACCAACAACAGTGGTGTCATCGGCGAACTTATAGACGGCGTTTGAGCTGTGCCTCGCCACACAGTCATGAGTGTAGAGAGACTAGAGCAGTGGGCTAAGCACGCATCGTTGAGATGCGCCTGTGTTGATTGTCAGTGAGGAGAAGGTGTTATTACACTGATCCACACTGACTGTGGTTTCCCAATAAGGAAGTCAAGGATCAAGGATATTATGCATTGGAGGAAAAGATTTACCGGACTAATACTTGGAATGGATGAATGAGGAAAGGTTGGACATGCTGGGTTTGCATCCACTGGAATTTAGAAGACTGAGAGGGGAGTTGATTGAAATGTATAAGATCCTGACAGCTGGATTTCGAGAGAATGTTTTCTTTTGTGGGCAAATCTAGATCTTGGACTCAGTTTAAAACTAAGGGGTTGCCCATTTAACGTAATTCAGAGGGCAAGTCTTTCTTGCAGAGGGTCATGAGTTCATGCATTTTTGCTACTCTCTTCCTCAAAGGAGTGGGGAAACAGATTCTTTGATTATTTTTAAGGCAGCGGTAGATAGGTCCCTGATAAGCATGGGAGAGAAGGTTATCAAGGTTAAGATTAGAATCAGAGCAGCCACAATCTCATGAAATAGCAGAGTTGGTTCAAGGAGCCGAGTGACATCCTCCTGCTCCAAACTCATATTGTGTGTACTAATATGTACTATTTGTATGTACTAATAATGAAGATTAACTTTTTGAAGTATCATATTTAATTTAATATGGACCAACAAAGCATAATGATATTACAGTGCCAGTGACCCTGGTTCAATTCCGGCCACTGCCTGTAAGGAGTTTGTATGTTCTCCCCGCATGTCTGCGTGGGTTTCCTCCGGGTACTCCGATTTCCTCCCAATTCCAAAGAGGGACAGGTTAGGAAGTTGTGGGCATGCTGTGTTGGTGCCGGAAACGTGGAGACACTTGAGGACTGCCCCCAGCACATTCTCAGTAACACAAGAAGACGCATTTCACTGTGTGTTTCGATGTGCATGTGACTAATAAATAAATATCATCCCAGCAAGCATGGTAGTGTAGCAGTTAGCGTGACACTGTCACAGAGCCAGCGACCCAGGTTCAATTCTGGCCATTGTCTGTAAGGAGTTTGTACGTTCTCCCCATGTGTCTGCATTGGTTTCCTCCGGGTGCTCCAGTTTCCTCCCACATTCCAAAGACGTACTGGTTAGGAAGTTGTGGACGTGCTATGTTGGCACCAGAAGTGTGGCGACACTTGTGGGCTGTCCCCAGCACACTCTACGCAAAAGATGCATTTCACTGTGTGCTTTGATGTACATGTGACTAATAAAAGGTATCTTATCTCTTATCTTATGAATCCTTGAGTTGCAATGTCATTTCTGGATTTCACTGATAACGGGGCAAATCATAAAATAATGGTGATCAAACAATGGCAATATGTAAAACAAAAGTAAATGCAGCCTATATTTTTGTCCTTCTTCTCCCCAAAAACCTGCTTGGAATTTTACTCTGAGCACAACAAAATCTTGCTGTAAATCAGTTATCAAGGGTTGCACTTATTTTCATTGGGAGAGTAGGAGCAGGGTGTGAGTTAATGACCAGTAACGTCTATAGCTTTTTGACTTTCAAGGTCTTGGCCTACTTCAGGTTGTATTACGTCATGAAACCTGATCATCTCCATCACTTAAAGTAATCAGCTCTTCATTTCAAACTCCTTTTCCGTGTGTGCATTCTGGAAGAAATAAACAAAAGTGTCACACCCCCTTGATAAACACAGACATTGCACATAAGATTACACATTTTGCTGCCTAAGACATTTCCACAAAATTGTGCAATCATTGATTTTGGTTGCTTTGGTCAGCACAATACAAAAGTATGAGCATTTTCCTTAAACTTCTCCAACTCTTTTTTTTCTTTTCAACCTTCCTTAATAGCCACCTTCTCGATTTCATTTGATCCCTCAACTCACTTTCGTGGGCTTGATGTTAATTTGCTTCTGTGAATTGGTGTAGTGTGTGTTTTGGTTTTAACTGTATCCGTTATACAGAAATCAGGAGAGAGCGATAACAATTAGTTTTCCGAAGGAGGTCAAACTGAGACAGCCTGCCACTCGGAGAGGCAATAAAAGATTTCATGATGCTAGTCAGCTGAGAGTTCTCCCTGATGCTGCACACAACATCTCTCAGACAAAATTCCTTGAAACAGACTGGTACTTCACAGAGATGTAATAGTGGGGAAGTTGAAATGAACTCAACCTCTTCCCCCGCCCCCACTTTGAATCCACCATGGTTCTTGTGTTCAGTTCTGGTCGCCTCATTGTAGGAAGGATGTGGAAGCTTTAGAGAGGGTGCAGAGGAGACTTAGCAGCACGCTGCCTGGATTGGAGAGCATGTCATATGAGTGATCTAGGGCTTTTTTCTTTGGAGAGAAGGAGGATGAGAGGTGACTTGATAGAGGTGTACAAGATGATCGAGTGGACAGTCAGAGACTTTTTCCCAGGGCAACAATGGCTAACACAGGAGACATAATTTTAAGGTGATTGGAGGAAGGTATAAGGTGGATGACAGGGGTAAGAATTTTACACAGAGTGGTGGGTGCGTGGAACGATACATTATACAGATACATTAGGGACATTTAAGAGACTCTTAGACACATGAACGATAGAGAAACGGGGGGCTATGTGGGAGGGAAGGGTTAGAAAGATCTTAGAGCAGGATAAAATGTCGGCACTACATGGTGGGCTGAAGGGCCTGTACTGCGCTGTAATGTTCTATGTTCTACGTTTTTGCTAAGTCACTACTCTCAATTTATTTCTCTGGACGAAGGGAGTAATCAGTAAATTATAAGGAGAGAGAAGAAGGATTGTTGTGAATACAGGATGCCTACATCTATCTCACACTGACTCTTAGGAGGCCTGTATATTCCTAGCAACAGGACTGTCCCCTTTTTACTTCTAAGCTTTATTGCTCTGGCCTCATTTGAAAAAATCTACACGAGGGACAGTGCTATGTAGAAATGCTACCATATTTTCAATTTTGCTTTGATGTTTTAAATGTTTTAGAGGCATTGAGTCACACAGCACAGAAACAGGCCCTTCTACCCACCATATCCATGCTGACCATCAAATACCCATCTGGAATAATCCCATTTACTAGCACATAGTCCGTAGCCTTCGACATACATTGGCGATTCAGGTGCTCATTCTTCTTAACACTGGTATTGGTATTGGTATTGGTTTATTATTGTCACTTGCACCAAGGTACAGTGAAAAACTTGTCTTGCATACCGTTCGTACAGGTCAATTCATTACATAGTGCAGATACATTGAGGTAGTACAGGGTAAAAACAATAACAGTACAGAGTAAAGTGTCACAGCTACAGAGGAAGTGCATTTCAGGTAGACAATAAGGTGCAAGGTCACAACAAGGTAGATTGTGAGGTCAAGAGTCCATCTCACCGTATAAGGGAACCATTCAATAGTCTTATCACAGTGGGATAGAAGCTGTCCTTGAGCCTGGTGGTATGTGCCCTCAGGCTCCTGTATCTTCTGCCTGATGGGAGAGGAGAGAAGAGAGAATGACCCAGGTGGGTGGGGTCTTTGATTATGCTGGCTGCTTCACCAAGGCAGCGAGAAGTAAAGACAGATTTCATGGAGGGGAGGCTGGTTTCCGTGACGTGCTGGGCTGTGTCCACAACCCTCTGTAGTTTCTTGCAGTCCTGGGCAGTTGCCATACCAAGCCAAGATGCATCCAGATAGGATGCTTTCTATGGTGCATTGATAAAAGTTGGTGAGGGTCGACGGGGACATGCCAAATCTCTCTCAGCTCCTGAGTAAGTAGAGGTGCTGGTGAGCTTTCTTGTCCGTAACGTCTACGTGGTTGGACCAGAGCAGGCTATTGGTGATGCTGAAGGAACTTGAAGCTCTCTGAGAGATGAACCTCTCTGTGAGAGTTTCTGCCTCCACCGTCTTCTCAGACTGTGCATTTTAGATCGCAACCATCATTGGGTGAAAAAGCAAAAATTCCTCAGATCCCCTCTAACCCTGTTTCTTCTCACCTTAAACCTATGCCCTCTGGTTTTAGATATCTTCCTGATGGGGAAAATGTTACTCACTATTCACCCTATTTAATCCCCTCATAATTTTGTTGACCTCACTTTCCTCCACTCCAAGGAACACAAAGCTAGAATCTCCAGTCTCTCAACACAAATGAAACACTCCCTCCCAGGCAATATCCTCGTAAAACTCCTCTGCACCCTCTCCAGCACAGCCCCGTCCTTCCTAAGGTGAACAAGTTCTATATTCTTAGTATTCCCGCTGTGGCCTCACCAAACTTTTATAGGTTATATGAGTTTGATGAAGGGTCTTCAACCTGAAGCGTTAACTTGGTTCCTCTTCCCGAAGATGTGGCCTGTCCTGCTGCCTATCACTTCTCAGTTTATTACATCTCCTCCCCCCTTCCCCACCCACTACCTTTCCCCTCTCACCTGGACTCACCTATCTCCTGCCTGCATGTGCTCCTCCCCCTTCCCCCACCTTCTTATTCCAGCTTCTGGCCTCTTCCTTTCCAGTCCCGATGAAGGGTCTCGGTCCGAAATGTTGGCTGTTTATTTCCGTCCATGGATGCTGCCTGACCTGCTGAGTTTCTCCAGCACTTTTTGTGTGTTGCTCCAGATTCCAGCATCTGCAGAATTTCTTGTGTCTCCTATTTCCAGAATTTTCTGTTTTTATTTTAAACTTTTATAAAGTTGTACCACGACCTCATAGAACAGGACAGCACAGGAGCAAAACCATCGGCCCAAGACATCGGTCCATATCCCTCCATTCCCTGCACATTCACGTGCCTATCTTAAAGCCTCTTGAACGCACTATCATATCTGCCTCCACCACCACCCCTGGCAGTGCGTTGCAGGCACCTGCCACTCGGTGTAAAAGATTTGCCCTGCACATCCCCTCCATAGTCTTACATACTATGCCCAGGCTAACGAAGGCCATATCCCAAATGAATACTCTTCATCAGTCATTCCAAAGGAAGTGGACTTTGTTCTTAGAGGGTTTGGTGAAGGGCAAGGTGAAATTCTAGTGCAAGTCTCCATAAATAAGGAGGAGGTCGTCGATGCCTTAGTGATCTTAAAGGTGGATAAATCCCCAGGGTTGGATGAGTTTAATCCCAGGCTGCTGTAGTAGGCAAAAGCAGAGACTGCTGGAGCTCTGGCTGAGATTCTTTAAAATCTTCGCTGGCCACAAGTGAGGTACCAGAGGACGGCAAATGCGGTCCTTCTTTCCAACAAAGGCAGCAGGAAAAGGTCTGGTAATGACAGACCTGTGAGCCCAACATCAGTTGCAGGAAAGGCATTGGATAAAATTCTGAGGGACAGAATTGATGATTACTTGGAAAGGCAGGGACTGGTGTTAGACAGCCAGCATAGCTTTGTCAAGGCAGATCCTGTCGGGCCAATTTGATTGAATTTTTTGAAGAGGTAACACAGAGTATACATATGGGCAGTGTAGTAGATGTGGCCTACATGGACTTTAGTAAGGCCTTTGACAAGGTCTGAAAGGTCTGGGGCCCACAGAATCCAGGGAGAGTTGGTAAGTTGGATCCAAAATTAGCTTGGCAATAGGAGACAGAGTGCGATAGTAGAGGATTATTTTTGTGACTGGATGCCTGTGATCAGTGGTGTTCCACAGGAATCGGCGCTGGCACCCTTGTTTGTAATATATGCGAATGTTGTGGATGTCGGAGGCAAGTTCAGTAAGTTTGCAGATCGGTGGACTTGTTGACAGTGTGGAAGGTCGTTTTAGGCTACAGGGTGATAACTGCGTCTTGGTGAAATGTGACAAGGAACAGCAGAAGGAATTTAATCCTGATAACGTGGGGTGATGAGGGGTGCTGTTGAAGCTAGGACATACGCCATGAATGGTAGGGTCGTAGGGAGTACTGAGGAATGGGGGACCCTGGTGTACAAGTCCAAAGACCCTTGAAGGTGGCAGCACAGGGAGATGAAATGGCTAAGAAGGCATATGGGATGCTGACCCTCATTAGTCAGAGCACTGAATACAGGAGCAGCTTTATAAAACATTGGTCAGACCCCAGCTGGAGTACTGCCTGCAGTTCTGGTCACCACACAACAGGAGGGATGTGACAGTGAAGGAGGGGGTGCAGAGGAGGCTCACCAGGATGTTGCCCGGGATAGAGAGTTTCACTTCTGAGGAGAGGCTGGGTCCGTTCTCCTTACAACAGAGGGGACGTGATTGAGGTATATGGAATTATAAGGGGTGTAGATAGGGTAGACTGCAGGAAACTTTTCCCCATATCAGAAGTAGATAAAACCAGAGGACAGATTTAGGGAAAGGGTAAGTGATTTAGAGGGCATCTGAGGGGGGCCTTTTTCACCCAGAGAGCGGTGAGTACCTGGAACACACTGACTGAGTGAGTGGTGGAAGCAGAGTCACTGACAGCATTGAAGAGGTGCATAGAACACTTGAATCGCCTGGGCATAGAAGGTTAGCAAAATGGGATTAATACGGATGGTGCCACTGGTCGGCATGGACATGGTGGACCAAATGGCTTGCTTCCAGGCTGTATGACTCCATGACTCCATCCCATATGCCTTCTTTGCCATTTTATCTACCTGTGCTGCCATCCTGAGGTATCTCTGGACTTGTCCCTCTGTTCCTCAACACCTACTGTGAACCTATCATTTGTGCTGTATGTCTTGCTCTTTTTAGACCTCCCAAGATGCATGACCTCACACTTACCAGAATTAAATTCCATCTGCCATTGTAAAGCCTAATTTACCAACTGATCAATATTATTCTGCTACCCAAGATTATCCTCCTTGTATCGACTGCACCACCAACTTATTCGTCATACTTCCAACATTCATATCCAAATCCTTACTGTATATGACAAACAGCAAGAAACCCAGCACCAATCTATGTGGTGTACCTATCACTATCTCTTACCTGCATCCACCTATCACCACCTTGTGCCCACCCCACCTCCCCCTCTTTTGTCCTCCTGCTTTGCTTTTCCCTCCTTTTCCCTGCTTCCCCTTTTCCTGTCTTCAGTCCTGACCCGAAGCGTTGACCACCTGCTTTTCTCCACGGATGCTGCCGGGCCTGCTGAGTCCCTCCAGCATCGTAGTGTTTTTCATCTGTGGTATATGCCATTGGTCACAGGCTTCCAATCACAAAAGCAACCCTCTAACGTCACCCTCTGTCTCCTATTATTGGCTGCAAAGCACTTGAAGTTGCTGTCAGATTGTGAAAGGCAGCAAAAAAAAACCATACAGTTCCTTCTTGTTATCATTCAGTACTTCTCAATGAATCATTACAGCTGGGAAAGTGGATGCAATATTAGTGCGCATGTGGGTCCAGGTTCCAAGCCTTGAAACCTGAATCATAAGCTTGAGACTTCCTTGGACCATATGTGGCACTCTGCTGCCACAGGAGCACATAAGTGGCAGAAATGATGCTCCTGACAGCAGAGCAGAAGGAGCTTTGAGCAAAACATTATCTTCTCCTTCTCGTAAGAATATTCACATCCAATGTAGGGCCACTTGATTAAATGAAGCTCAACTACCTAGCTCTATTTTTAGAAACAAAAAATTGGCTGTTTTATTTTTAAAATGAAATGTTGTGTTCAAATAATTTGGAACCTATTTTTTGTCACAATGCTCAATATATGAACATGCAGTCAAATCCAAAGTAGAACTTAAATTTCAGAACTTCAGATTTATCAAATATATCCATACGATTTAAATGATGAACTATTCCCAGTGGAAATTTGTCTGACTATACAGATCACTTTGAACAAAGATCAACCATCTATAAATATCTCGTTGTGCTGGTACAGTTGAAAGTATTTTTCCTTATTAAGGCTGTTTGGTTTTGAGCACATTGTCCTGGTGCAATGTGCAGCAAACCTCGATGTGAGATTTGATCACAACAGGCTTAGCTTAAATAAACAGATGTACAAATAGTACATATTGGGCAGCGATGGTGTATGCCTTTCAGATATTCCGGACCTACATGAATCCATAAAGTATTAATATTAATAACATCCACAATGAATCCATACAGTAAAAAAAATCCACAATTAAACTTACTGCTTTCAGTGATACAGCGATTCAATTCTCGTTCCAATGAACATTACTTAGAATTCACTTTCTTGAAACACAAAATGCATGCAGTGCTGCAACATTTGAGAAGTCTATGTTACCAACATAAAGGAAATCACAATCTTTTGACTTTTATACTGCACCATCAAACAATCACCAGCAGGCCTGAGTCAAATGTGAATCTACCACATGGTGGACCAATTAAAAAAAAGGAGCTAACGTTGAAATTAGCGGTGAAATTAGGGCATAATGTTGAACAAAGAGAAGCTCTGTTGACCTCTTTGTGAAATTGTCAACCTACTGAAATACTGCCCACAGAATATGAATTAAGCAGACAAAAAGCATTGGCCTCATAACCCTCGAGCACCAAAATTAAGTAGGCCATGGGGGTCAGGTCAAGAGTTCATGTACTGACATTTTTTAAAGAAAGAAACTTTCTGCTTTCATATTGCAGCTCCATACGTTTATCTGAAAACCAAGCCACTATTCTACTGCCTTTCCCACAAAGTATGAAACACAGTTGAAATGAAAGTGTCTATTAAATTGCACATATCTCAAACCGTTAATACTAAAAGTGCGAAACTGTCAACCCTATGGTGCAGAACGTGTCCTAATTCTGCCTTAAGACAAGTCAGTCAAACAAGTTTAAGGGTAGGTTATGAAAAATGAAATTGAGGTGCACCTGAATTGGAAGTGCTTTGTCCCGAGCTCCTGAAATGAAAAGTGATTTATTCCTTAGTATTAGGCTCATGACAAGCACAAAAAAACAATGCATTTCAAAATTAATCACATTATCAAACCTCTAGCCATCACCAGCACGAGAAGGTTGGACACAAAATTGATTCATCATTAATTTTTCATCAGTCACAATGGAAAGATGCTTCATCTTCTTTTGGGTCCTTTTAATGACAAGGGGAAGGGACATCTTACAGAAATGGCAATAAGAGAGTGAAATGATACCGATGAGTCCATTAAATATTGCTCCCGATTTCTGCCCAAATAACTGTGGTGCTAAATTTGATAGCTACTGTAAAACAAATGTGGGAATAATAATTCATGATTATTGATCACACAGCAGTCAACACACTGATTTCACATTGCCTACTCACTTCTGTAAGTTCATGGTCCAGTCAGCACTAATCAGCTGGCTGGGCACATCAGCAGGGTGTGGGTATCATGAGAGACTAGCTACAGAGAAAGCTGCCCTGTAAAGAAGGCTACCAACTGTTCTTTAAGAGGAGATCGTTGTATCTGGAGCAGGTGGTACCAGTGGCTTATAAGGCAACTTGACCTGGGAAACATGGAAGAAAGTGAGCTCTATTTCTTGAGCTCTGCATTGGGGGGGGCCTTGGTGAAGCAAGACAAGGGGGATACCTTGTACTTTCATGGGGCAGGAGTCCTTCCACACACTGGCTGGAATGACAGTGGAGCAAATAACCCTGGGAGTCATTGTTAGGAGTCAGGACCCGGATGGCTTGGTGCAAGAACCTCAGGATCGCTGCTGAGAGCCTGGCAACTCATGTCTGTTTCCACAAGCTGCCACGTGATGGCCTCATCCACCAAATGCATTGTATGATGTTCACCCAATTGCCTCCTTTTCTCTTTCAGGGGAAAGTGCCCCACAGCTGGAAGCGGCAGCTGCTTCCCAGAGTGGAGAATGTGCATCTGCATGTTTTAAGCCTGTTGTAAGAGAAGATTTCTTTATCAGTTGCACGTTGTATTGTGGAGGGCCGAGGCTGTCACGTGACAGCACGGCCCAGCACCTGGTCGAAAGCCACACCACTGTCAATCAAGGCCTGTCTCCACCCCCACCCATCAGGGCACCCCTGATGATTGGCCTTGGTAAGCACCTTTGTACCTGGCCCCGGGCCATTGGCCTGTTTGAACTACCTGGGCTGGGCCACCCCCATCCCTCCAGCACTATAAAGAGTGCTCCATGTGTTGGTTCTGTCTCTTTGTTGCCCCAGAGGAATCATACAACAACACTGGAGAGAGCTGTGCATCTTGACAGGCTTAGAAACATCTTGTTAGGATTCCTGGGGGCGTGGAGCCATGCCTGCATTGAGTCAAGGGCTGGCAGGTAGCATAGTGCTTTTCCTTGATTGTTTGTACCCAGTTCGTTGTGTGTGTGTGTGTGTTTTTACCCCGTTGCGATTTTCCCACATGTGCTATCACCGGTGCATGTGTTGCACTCATTACCTTTTCCCACGTTTGTCTTTGTAAATAAAATCCTTCCTTGCTAGACTTCAGAGTCCTTTACTCTCGAGACCTCAAACTTGTCTCATAACACATGTACATCCAAACACAGTGAAATGCATCTTTTTTTGCATAGTGTTCTGTGGGGCAGCCCACAAGTGTCGCCACGCTTCCAGTGCCAACATAGCACCCCCACAACTTCCTAACCTGTACGGCTTTGGAATGTGGGAGGAAACCGAAGCACCCGGAGGAAACCCACACAGACACATGGGGAGAACATACAAACTCCTTATGGACAGTGGTGGGAATTGAACCCCAGTCGCTGGCGCTGTAATAGCGTTACACTAACTGCTGCACTGGTGGTTAGCATAGTGCTGTTGGGGAATAGCATTTTCTGCAGTGTTTTGCTTTGCAATGCCTGGCCTGCAGAAGACAGCAAGAACTTTGTTGATTTAGAACAGTGATATATATTCTGCTTAGTTTATTTGCACGTTGTGGTATAAGCAACTAATATTGTTAAAAACCACTGGTATGGTAATGGTTAATGTGTTAACAAGCTCAATTAAAGCTTATGTGCTTCAGTGATATGTCATGTGACACAAAGTTTGTCATGTGACTGGAAGTGGTTTGATCATGAGCATACAAGGAGATTTTCCACTGACGCAGGGAACTTTTCTGGACTGGGGTTGGAAGTGGTACCAAGGGCCAAAACTGAGGAGCTATATGTACATTTGCTGCTCCCAGAGCTGTGGTGGCTGAAGGGATACGAATGTATTGTCTTGTTTTCTCTTGAGGACAGTTTGCTCCCTGGATTGATTGAACAGAATTGGCCTCAAGTTATAGTCTTGGCTGGGTGATGCCAAGGACTTGTATATTTGTTGTTGCTAGGGGCAGCAGCATGTAATTTGGGACTGTGTTCACTTGAATAGTGTAAACAGTTTGTTCCTGTCTCTAATTGTACAATAAGACACTTTTTTGAATGTACTGGGTCAGAACAATTTTGTAACCAATGTGTTTCAACACAAGTTCTGATGTAATTCTGTTTGGCTCTCTCACAATTCAAGCATGTCTTCTATTGTTTTGTTCTGTATTTACACCTCTTCCTCCAGACAGTTTAACAAGCCTTTGCCAGCCTCTTTCGGCTGACACCAGTCTGTTATTCAGTCTCTCTTGGTCTCCACACTATCACGTTGGGGATGTGGCAGTGAATCGACAATCCTTTCAGTAATAGAGCATTAGTCCTCCTCACTCTGCTCTACCAGTGTCCTTGTTCATGGTTATACTGCATGGAAATGGACCCTTCAGCCCAACTTATCCATGCTAGCCAAGGTGCCTTTTTGAGCTAGTCTTGCATCTCACTAAACCATTCCTATCCATGAGCCTGCCCAAATGTTGTTACTGTACCTGCCTCTACCACTTCCTCTGGCAGTGTACCATATACCCACCGCTCCCTGTGGAGGAAAACCTGCCCCTCAGTTCCCCCGCAAATCCTTCCACCCTCTCCTTAAACCTATGTCATGGAATGGTACAACACAGAACAGGCGCTTTGGCCCACAGTGTTGTGCCGACATAGCTAATCCCTCTTACCTACAGAATGCCCCTATCCCTCCATTTTCCTCTCACTTATGTGCCCATCCAAGTCCCTCTTAAAAGCCCCCAATGAGTTTGCCTCCACCACCCTATCAGGCAACACATTCCAGGCATCCACCACTCTCTCAATAAAAAAAACATACCCCTCACGTCTGTTCTGAACCTACCCCTTCTCACCATAAATGCGTGCCCTCTGGTATTGGATCGCTCAATAATGGGAAAAAGGCATCGCTTGTCCACCCTATCCACGCCCCTCATAAATTTATCCACTTCCATCAGATCACCCCTCAGCCTCCATCACTCCAGAGAAAAGATCCCAAGTTTGTCCAGCCTCTCCTGGTAGCACATGCCCTCTAATCCAGGCAGCATCCTATTAAACCTCCTCTGCACCCTCTCTAAAGCCTCGACATCCTTCCTACGGTGAGGTGACAAGAAATGCAAGCAATGCTCTAAATGCGGCCTAAACAGAGTCCTATGCTTAATACCCCTATTAATAAATACAAGCTTGTTCTAGACTGTTTTAGTTTTAGAGTGGGATCATTGAAAAGAGGTGAGTCTCTGTGCCTGAGCTTGTGAGTTTCACCCTGCAAGAGTCTAAACGAGGCACATTTGCAAATTGTTACCTGCTAATTGGCTTATTAACAGCAGCAAATAAAGGCAAGGTAAGTATAAGTAGAGTGGCTATTGTGTGAGTGGACCAGGGTTAGAGTGGTGGGGTTGAGGCTTTGGTGCAAGCGGCTTCAGGGAGAAGAGATGAAGGTAAGTCTCTAGTAGGTTTCTTTCTTTCTTTGACTTGGTGTTCCCTTCAGTGCAGAGTAGTGAGAATGGCTCCAGGGTCAGTGGTGTGCACAGCTTGAGATGTGGGAGTTCTGGGAGACATCCAGTCTCCCTGATAACTACACCTGCATGAGGTGCATCTAGCTGCAGCTCCTTGCAGACCATGTTAGGGAACTGGAGCTGCAGCTGGATGACCTTCGGCTCCTACGGGATACTGAGGAGTATGTAGACGAGAGCTACAGGGAGGCAGTCACTCTGAGGCTGTAGGATACTGTCAGGGCAAGGATCAGGTAGTGCAGAGTACCCCTTTGGCCATTCCCCTCAATAACAGGATACCATTGGGTGGGACAACGTACCAGGGGAAAGCTGCAGTGACCAGGTCTCTGGCACTGAGCCTGGTTGTGTGGTGTAGAAGGGGAGGAGAGCAGTAGTGATAGGGGATTCCATAGTAAGGGGGGTAGACAGGAGATTCTCTCTGAAAGAGACTCCCAGATGGTATGTTGTCTCTCCAGTACCAGGGTCAGGGATGTCTCGGATCGGGTCCACAGCATTCTGAAGGGGGAGGGTGAACAGCCAGAGGTCATGTTACATATTGTTACCAATGATATGGGTAGGAAAAGTGATGAGATCCTGAAGGGGGAATGTAGGGAGTTAAGTAGGAAGCTGAAAAGCACAACCTCAAGGATAGTAATCTCTGGATTGCTGCCTTTGCCATGTGCCGGTGAGGGTAAGAATAGGATGATTTGGCAGATGACTGCATGGCTGAAAAGCTGGTACAGGGGGGTAGGGTTTCAGATTTGTTGATCATTGGGGTCTCTTCTGGGGAAGGTATGACCTGTACAAAAGGGACAGGCTACACCTGAACTTCAGGGGGACCAATATTCTTGTGGGCAGGTTTGCCACAACTGTTGGGGAGGGTTTAAACTAGTTTGGCAGGGGGATGGGAACCAGAGTGATCAGTCAGAGCTTGGTTCATTTACTGTACAAGTAGGTGCAGAATGTAGAAAGACTGAGGAAGGATAAGCAGTTGAAAGGGCAAAGTTGCAGTCATTTGGATGGGCTGAAGTGTGTCCACTTTAATGTGAGAAGTATCAGGAACAAGGCTGATGAACTTAGTGTGGGTAAGTATGTGGAACCATGATGTGGTGGCCATTAGAGACTTGGCTGTCACAAGGGCAGGAATGGCTGCTGGATATTCTGGGGTTTAGATGTTTCAAAAGGGGCAGAGACAGAGGTGGGGGAGTAGCTTTTCTGATCAAGGACAGTGTCACAGCTGGAGAAAGGGAGGATGTCCTGGAGGAATCATCCACTGAGTCAGTGTGGGTGGAAGTCAGAAACAGGAAGGGATCGATCGCTCTATTGGGAGTATTCTACAGACCCACTAGTAGCAGCAGAGATGCTGAGGAGCAGATCAGGAGGCAGATTTTGGAAAGGTGCAAAAATAACAGGGTTGTTGTCATGGGTGATTTCAACTTCCCTAATATTGATTGGCACCTCCTTAGTGTAAAGGGGATAGATGGGACAGCTTGTTTGGTGTGTACAGGGAGGATTCCTGACATAGTATGTGGACAGGCTGATTAGAGAAGAGGGCATACTGGACCTGGTACTAGACAATGAGCCTGAGCAGGTTTCAGATTTCTCGGTGGGAGAGCATTTTGGAGATAGTGACCATAACTCCTTGCCTTTTACCATAGCCTTGGAGAGGGATAGGAACAGATGCTATGGAACAATATTTAACTGGGGGAGGGAGAATTATGATGCTATTAGGCAGGAACTTGGGAGTGTAAATTGGGAACAGATGTTCTTGGGGAAGTGCACAACAAATGTGGAGGTTGTTTAAGGAATACCTGTATGGGGTTCTGGACAGGTTTGTCCCATTGAGGTAGGGTAAGGATGGTAGAGTGAAGGAACTGTGGTTGACACGAGATGTAGAATATCTTGTCAAGAGGAAGAAAGAAGCTTACTTGAAATTTAGAAAGCTTGGATCAGACAGGGCTCTGGAGAATCAAGTTTGCCAGGAGGGAGCTTAAGAATGGAATTAGGAGAGCTAGAAGGAGGCATGAGAAGTCCTTGGTGAGTAGGATCAAGGAAAACTCCAAGGCGTTCCACACGTATGTGAAGAATAAGAGGATAGGACCGATCAGGGATAAAAGAGGAAACATGCCTGGAGTCAGAAGAGGTAGGGGAGGTCCTTAATGAGTACTTTGCTTCGGTATTCACCAGAGAGAGGGAGAGAGACCTTTACATTTGTGAGGATGCCGTATGACAGACTGATATGCTAGGGCATGTCGATGTGAGGAAGGAGGATGTGCTGGAACTATTGAGAAACATTGGGATAGATAAGTCACTGGGGCTGGACGGGATATATCTAGGGTTGTTACAGAAAGCTAGGAAAGAGACTGCTGTGCCTTTGACGATCTTTACATCCTCACTGGTTACGGAGTAGTGCCAGATGACTGGAGGGTGGTAAATGTTGTTCCTTGAGAAAGAGAGTAGGGATAACCCTGGGAATTGCAGACCATTGTCTTCAATGGTGGGCAAATTACTGGAGAAGATTCTTAGAGACAGGATTTACAGGCATTTAAAGAAGCATAGGCTGATTAGGGACAGTCAGCACGGCTTTGAGGGGCAGGTTATGCCTCACGAGCCTGACTGAATTCTTTGAGGATGTGACAAAGTACATTGAAGGTAGAGCAGTGGATGTGGGGGACATGGATTTTAGTAAGGTGTTTGATAAGGTTCCTCACAGAAGGCTTATTCAGAAAGTTAGGAGGCATGGGATCCAGGGTAACTTGGCTGTGTGGATTCAGAATTGGCTCACCCATAGACAGGTTGATGGTAGATGGAGTGTATTCTGCCTGGAGGTCAGTGTCCAGTGGTGTTCTGCAGGGATCTGTTCTGGGACCCCTTCTCTTTGTGATTTTTTTTTATATAAATGACAGATGAGGATATGGAAGGGTGGGTTAGTAAGTTTGCTGATAATAGGTGGTGTTAATATAATGGTGTTGTTACTATGGTGTTAATAGTTTGGTGGTGTTGTGGATAGTGTAGAAGGTTGCTGTAGACTACAACAGGATATTGATAGAATGCAGAGCTGGGCTGAGAAGTGGCAGATGGAGTTCAACCCGGAAAGTGAAAGGATACACTTCAGGAGACTGAATTTGAAGGCAGAATACAAGGTTAATGGCAGGACTCTTAGCAGTGTGGAGGAACAGAGGGATCTTGGGGTCCATGTCTGTAGATCCCTCAAGGTTGCCACGCAGGTCAATAAGGTTAAGAAGGCGTATGGTGTGTTTGTCTTCATTAGTCAGGGTATTGTTCAAGAGCCACGAGGTAATGTTGCAGCTCTATAGAACTCCGGTTAGACCACACTTTTGCAGTATTGTGTTCAGTTCTGGTCACCTCATTATAGAAAGGATGTGGAAGTTTTAGAGAGTACAGAGGAGATTTACCAGGATGCTGCCTGGATTGGAGAGCATGTCTTATGAGGATAGGTTGAGCAAGCTAAGGCTTTTCTCTTTGGAGAGAAGGAGGATGAGAGGTGACTTGATAGAGGTGTACAAGATGATAAAAGGCAGAGATCAAGTGGACAGTCAGACTTTTTCCCAGTGCGACAATGGCTAACACTAGGGGACATAACTTTGAGGTGATTGGAGGAAGGTACAAGGGGGATGTCAGGAGTAAGTTCTTTCAGAGAGTGGTGGGTGCGTGGAACGCACTGCCTGCAGAGGTTGTGGGGGCAGATACATTAGGGACATTAGAAAGACTCTTAGATAGTGACATGAATGATAGAGAAATGGAGGGCTATGTGGGAGGGAAGGGTTAGATAGATCTTAGAGCAGGATAAAATGTTGGCACAACATTGTGGGCTGAAGGACCTGTAGTGTTCTATGTCGTCCATCCACTTCATTGATGCTGTTCATGATTTTATAAACCTTTACATGGTCACCCCTCGGCCTCATTCCCTCCAGGGAAAACAGTTGCAGTCTATCCAG
The DNA here is from genome assembly GCF_009764475.1 of Pristis pectinata. NCBI lineage: Eukaryota > Metazoa > Chordata > Chondrichthyes > Rhinopristiformes > Pristidae > Pristis > Pristis pectinata. The sequence goes on along the minus strand of NC_067419.1, from coordinate 7,494,178 downwards.
GCTCCCCCAGATAACTCAACACCCCAGTCCTGACAACATCCATATGAATCTTTTCTGCATCCTGCCTAGCTTATCACATCCTTCCTGATATCCTGCTATCCAGTCAAATGAGTTTACTTTTCTTCTCTGATTGTGTGAGCTGAGGAAAGTTTCACAGAACAGTGTAGAGGGAGCTTCATTCTACACCTATCTGTGTTCTACCTGCCTTGATGCTGATTGGATGGTGTAGAAAGCACTTTACTCTGCAATGAAAATCAAAACTACAGGTACTGGAAATCTAAAGTAAAAACAATGCTGGAAATACTCAGTAGGTCAGGCTGCATCTGTGGGAAGAGAAACAGAAATAACCCTGTATCAACCTGTGCTCAACCTGCCCTGCTAGTATTTGATGGGACAGTGTAGACTCTCCCACCATTATAGGTTTATTCTTTATCTTGCCCATAGTCTCTGTCTCAAAAGACATGTGGATAGGTTAAGAACATAAAACATTACAGCACAGTACAGGCCCTTCAGCCCATAATGTTGTGCTGACACTTTATGCTGCTCTAATATCTATCTAACCCTTCCCTCCCAAATAGCCCTCCATTTTTCTACCAACATGTGGCTATCTAAGAGTCTCTTAAACGTTCCTAATGTATCTATCCCCACCACCTCTGCCAGCAGTGTTCCATGCACCCACCACTCTGTGGGGGGGGGGGGTGGAGATCTTACCTCTGACATCACCCCCTATACCTTCAATCACCTTAAAATTATGCCCCCTTGTGTGAGCCATTTTTGTTTTCACCCTGGGGGGGAAAGTCTCTTGTCCACTCAATCTATGCTTCTTATCTTGTAGACCTCCAACAAGTCACTTTCATCATCTTTTGCTCCAAAGAGAAGGCCTAGCTCACTCAACCTGTCCTCATGGGTTAACGTGAACGTGGGTGTAATTGGGTGGTGTGGATCATTGGGCCGGAAGGGCCTGTAACTGTGCTGTATAAATAAAGCTTAAATTGTCAGATGGGATAGTGTGGAGAAGGAGCAGAGTATACTACACGCATGGCGGTGGGGGGGGCGGGGGGTGTGAGAGACTTCTGTCATTGGAGTTGTTCAAGCCACCTGCTGTCTCTTCCACTGAAAGTTGCCGTGCTTCTTGTTTTTCAGCTCTCAGCCACTGAAGTGAGGAGATCCCACCCAGAGTAGGACAGCACGTTGTGGGAGAAGGGGTCTCAACAGAATACCATTTCCATTTGGAGAACAATTGTTCTATCTTCTATGCACGTTTTGAACAGAAGGGGATTGGTATGTCACCACCCACCCTGATGGCCTTCAATGCACCTGAAGCCACAGTCACTGTTGAAGATGTACGATCAACCTTCCAGAGTGAACCCACAGGAAGCATCCGGCCCAGATGGTGTCCCTGCCCATGTCTGTAGGTCCTGCAGAGGTCAGCTGGTGGAGGTCTTTGCAGATATTTTTAACCCCTCCCTGCTTCAATCCGAGGCTCCCACCTGCTTTAAGAAGACCACTATCATCCCAGTACCTAAGAAAAGCAAGGTAACATTCCTTAATGCCTACCGCCTGGTGGCTCTGACATCCACCATCATGAAGTGCTTCGAGAGGCTGGTCATGGCACACATTAACTCCAGCCTCCCAGACAACCTCAACCCACTGCAATTCACCTACTGCTGAAACAAGTCTACAGTGGGTACCATCTCCCTGGCCCTAGTCTCATCTCTGGAACATCTGGACAGTAAAGACCTATGTTAGGCTATTGTTTGTCTACAGCTCCACCTTCAATACAGCAAACTCCTCTCCAAACTCCAAGACCCAGGACTCAACACCTCCCTTTGCAGCTGGATCCTTGACTTCCTAACCAAGAGACCACAATCAGTGAGGATAGGCAGTAACACCTCCAGCACGATTATTCTCAACACTGGTGCCCCACAAGGTTGAATCCTCAGCCCCCTACTCTATTTATATACTCATGACTGCGTGGTCAGATTCTGCTCTAACTCCATCTACAAGTTTGCAGATGATACCACTGTAGTGGGCCATATATCAAATAACAATGAGTCAGAGTACAGGAAGTAGATAGAGCTTAATGATATGGTGTCATGATGACAACCTTTCTCTCAATGTCAGCAAAACAACAGAGCTGGTCATTGACTTCAGGAGGGGGAGCAGTGCACATGATCCTGTCTACTTCAATGGTGCTGAGATCACGAGTGTTGAGAGCTTCACGTTCCTAGGAGTGAACATCATCAATAACCTATCCTGTCCAACCATGTAGACACCATAGCCAAGAAAGCTCACCAGCACCTCTACTTCCTCAGGAGGCTAAAGAAATTTGGCATGTCCCATTTGACCCTCACCCAATTTTTATTGATGCACTATAGAAAGCATCCTTTCTGGATGCATCACAGCTTGGTATGGCAACATGACTGCAAGAAACTGCAGAGTGTTGTGGAAACAACTCAGAAATCAGTCTCCCCTCCATGGACTCTGTCTTTACCATTTTAAATTAAATTTTATTTACAGCATGGTAACAGGCCCTTCTGGCCCAACAAGTCTGCACTGCCCATTTTAAACCCAAATTAACATACCTGTATGTCTTTAGAATGTGGGAGGAAATTTGAGCACCCGGAGGAAACCCACGCAGACACGGGAGAACATACAAACTCCTTACAGACAGCGGGAATCGAACCCTGATCACTGGTGCTGTAATAGCTGTCTCAGTAGAGCAGCCAGCTTAATCAATGACCCCACCCACCTGGGCCACTCTCTCTTTTCTCCACCACTGCCCCCCACCACCACCCCCCCCCCCCCCCCCCCCCCCCCCCCCCCCAATCCTATTGGGCACAAGATGCAAAAGCCTGAAAGCACATACCACCAGGCTCAAGGACAGCTTCTATTCTGCTGTTATGACTATTGAATGGTTCCCTAATATGACAAGATGGACTCTTTACTCTACAATCTACCTCATTATGACCTTGCACCTTATTGTCTACCTGCACTGCACTTTCTCTGTAGCTGTGACACTTTATTCTGCCTTTTGTGTTGTTTTACCTTGTGCTACCTCAATATGTGTGTAATGAATTGATCTGTATGAACGGTATGCAAGACAAGTTTTTCACTGTATCTCAGTACAACTGACAATAATAAACCAATTCCAATACCAATATTTGGACTTCAACAGTGAACAATGTGTGATATTTCTGCACTTCATTATCTTTCTCCTCACTGCAATCTGCCACTTACTGCTAGCATTTGGTAGTCAGGACCATGGTTCAGGGACAGAAGGGACTGATCTTTGTAAATCTCCAACAGGTATCAATACACATACCCAATCTCTTTAGTAGCCTGATGTCAGGTCCAGTTCCTTTTGAAGAGTCCCTCGGTACTGCAGACACTTTTTGTGTGTTCTTGGGACACTCTGTGTGATAAAGTGGATGCTTGCAACTCTCTAATGGGCTCTAGTGTTTCTAAAGGTGGTCATTGAAACACAAGCAAACTGTGCTGACAGGGAAGTCCATAAACAACAACTTAATGATAGTTGATCATCGTGATTCCAGCTTCTGCCCTCTTCCAGTCCTGATGAAGGGTCTCGGCCCAAAACGTCAACTGTTTATTTCCCTCCGTGGATGCTGCCTGACCTGCTGAGTTCCTCCAGCGCTTTTTGTGTATTGCTGCAGATTCCAGCATCTGCAGAATCTTTTGTGTCTCTGTGATGGTTGACAACATGTTTTAAAGATGTTGCCCAAGAGAAATTTTAGTCAGATTCTGAAAGGATTCCTCTGTACGTTAAAGTGTGAAAGGACTTTATTTATGGGGAGAGATTGGATAGGCTGGGCTTGTCTTCCCTGGAGCAAAGGGGAAGTATATAAGATTGAGAAGTGTAGACAGCCAAAATCTTTTACCTCATGGCAAGGGTAACAAAAACAAGAGGTAGGAGTTTTGAAGGAGATCTAAGGGGTAAGACTTTTTTTTTGGAGAATGGCTGATATTTGGAATATGCTGCCAGAGAAAGTGGCGGAATCAAATACAATCTCTGTTTAAGAGGCATTTAGACAGGCACTTGAATAGACAAGAAATAGAAGGATATGGTCCTAATTCAGGCAAATGGGATAACTATAGATGGGTAAAAAGTTCTGCATACACATTGTGGGCAGAAGGGCCTGTTTTTTTTGCTGTACAACTCAAATTTTGACACAGATCTCGTACACATTTACTGAAGGTGGGGTGGGGGTTGACACAACTTTGGTTTAAAATCCTAAAGATGACAGTCAGAGACCTTTTTCCCCAGGTGAAAATAGCTCTCATGAGGGGGCATAATTTTAAGGTGATGGGAGGAAGGCTTTGGCGGGGGGGGGGGAGAGATGTCAGAAGTAAGGTTTCTTCTCACAGTAGTGGGTGCATGCAATGTTAGAGACATCTAACAGACTCTTAGATAGCTACGAAGGATAGAAAAATGGAGGGAAGGGTTAGGTAGATCTCAGAGCAGGACAAAATGTCAGCACAACATTGTGGGCTGAAGGGCCTGTACTGTGCTGTAATGTTCTGTGCTCCTCAGTAATGCAGCACTTGCCCGATACTGGTGGTGGCATAGTAGTGTAGCAGTTAGTGTAACACTATTGCAGTGCCAGCGAACCGGGTTCAATTCCCATCACTATCTGTAAGGAGTTTGTATGTTCGCCCCATGTCTGTGTGGGTTTCCTCTGGGTGCTCCAGTTTCCTCTCACATTCCAAAGACGTACGGGTTAGGAAGTTGTGGGCATGCTATTGTTGATGCCGGAAGTGTGGCGACACTTGCAGGCTGCCCCCCAGAACACTGTGTTTTGATGTACGTGTGACTGATAGAGATCTTAGCTTAATATCTTATACTACACTGTAGTGTCAGTCGCTGGCATTGAACTTGAACCCTTTAGTTTGGGCAGGAGACCAGTCTAGCACACATTTTCTTTGCATGTGGAAACTGCTGATATATAAATGATGTTGGGCTCTTCTGATGTTTAATCCTTTATAAACCAAGAGAGTAGCTGAGAAAGTGGAGTGTGCATGTTTTACGTGGTTGAGGTGTCGATCATTCCACTTGTGGGCCCCTAGGTGTTAACTCCAGGTCTTCGCTGTAACTGAACTGTCATTTGCTCTTCTTCCTCCATTGGTTGCGCTGAGCGTACAGAAGAATGTACAGTCTGGAACCAAGGCTCGGTCTGGAGGGTCAGCAGGCAGATGGGCAATGGCAAAAGGCTCACTTGTGGCCTGAGGGTTCGGAAGCAGTCAGATCTCAATGGGTCGAGACTGGGGTGGTGGGTTTAGGCCAACCCAGCCTCACTGCTGGCCCATCTGAGAATGTAGAGTTGTTGGCCAAGTGGCTGAGGACAGGTGATTGAAGGACAGGGCCATCTGGGCACTGGAGAGTCAGGTGATCAGTCAGGAGCTGAGCTGATGTGAGGTGAGATGTGCTGCTGGTTACCATGGAGGCGTGGAGTACAAAGGGCAGGAAGCGAGCTCTCGACTTGCCTTAATGATCCCGAGTTCAGTGCTATGCTGTGGATTATTACTACACTTGTCTTAAGGGTGACATCACTGGATTGTAAAGTCCTATCAGGCATGCAAGTACAACTGACACTGGGGAAATGCCAGTCTGCTCTCTGGAGTGAGGTGAAAGAACTCAGAAATGGTCAAAACTTCAATGTCCAAGGTACATGTCAACAGCCAACCTTGCAGTACATCCATAAGGTTAAGTTTCTGGGTTGAAATTACTGTACATTTCAGACTGCCATGCCTTTTTCTTGTAGAGAAACAGTGGTGAAGATAATTTTAAAGGAAGGTTGACTCTATTTACTATGTAATTGGCAAAGATCTTAAAGCAATGATTTCAACAAAGATGCCTCAGGTATTTGTGGACAATGTTCTCCAGTTTACATGTCAGAAAAAACCTTCTTCCCAATATCCAGTTCTCCCAGGAACTTAGCCTAAACAGGATGAATAATCTCTCCATGTAATCCTGCTCAAGTAGCTACAAGTAATAGGAAATGTTTTGGGCCACAGTTTCGCAAGAAGTGGCTTCCCATTTAAGGAATTATTCAGAGGGTTGTGAAGTTCCCAGGAGCTGTGCAAGTGGTGGTACTGAATATATTCAAGACGGAGACAGACAGAGTGAAGAGTTAAGGGAACAAGCAGGAATGTGGAAGTGGGGGGGGAGCTCAGATCAGCCATGATCTTACTGAGTGACAGATCTGGCTCAAACCCAAGTGGCCTACTCCTGCTCCTTTCGTTGCATGTTCTTATGAGAAACCGAGCACTAGGCGTCTTTCTAGTAAATAGCTCCCTTTTGACACAGCATTCAGTCACTGAAACATTCTAATGCTTGCTCTAGCTAAAATCATAACCACATTCATTTCACTACTGCCTGCCAATTACTGTGAATGAGCAATGGAACAAAGCTATTGATGACAAACACAATGCTGGAGGAACTCAGGCCAGGCAGCATCCGTGGAGAAAAGCAGGCGGTCAGTGTTCCAGGTCAGGACCCTTCTTCAGGACTGAAGATAGGAAAAAGGGAAGGGAGGGAAAAGCAGAGCAGTGATAGGTGGACAAAAGAGGGGAGGTGGGGTGGGCACAGGGTGGTGATAGGTAGATGCAGGTAAGAGATAGTGATTGGCAGGTATGGGGGAGGAGGGGAGAGCAGATCCCTCGGGATGGGTCAACGGTAAGGAGAGAAGGGAAAAAGGCTAGGAAAGGGAAGAAGAGAAGTATGGTGGGGTGGGGAGGTTTACTCAAAGTGGGAGAATTCAGTGTTCATGCCGTTAGGCTGCAAGGTTCCAAGACTGAAAATGAGGTGCTGTTCCTCCAGTTTGCACTTGGAATTCTCCTGGCAGTGGAAGGTGCCGAGGACTGACATATCAGTGACGGTGTGGGAGGGGGAGTTGAAGTGACTAGCAATGGGGAGATGCAGATTGTGGTTACGGCTGCATTCCTCCAGCATAATCTTGTTTTTGATCTAGATTCCAGCATCTGCAGTCCTTTGTTTCTCTGGAACAAAGCCATTGTCCGCCAGTCCCTTTTTTTTAAAAAATGGAAAATACACTTTACCCTTCACATATTTGTTGAAGATCCATTTGCACAGTCACCAAGCATACCTTTCTGTTGTGTTAGACTTCCACAAGCATTGAGCCATGGACTTTGCTTATATTTTGCCCAAGGAGCATGTAAAACAAATATTAACAACATCCTATGACCAGCAGTTCCTCAGCTTGCAAAGCTGCATTTCTAATTAATTTAGAGACTTCTGTGACCAATGGTTAATTGCTGTTGTCCTCACATTAGAAAGCTGTGCCTTGGCTGAGTGCAGTTTACCTTGGGTAGTTTTGTTAATGTAAAACAAAGGGACAGAAACTTAAATGTAGGTTGGCTAACTTAGAATGAGTCAAGATTGAAATTGCAATTTTCAATTTAACAGAGGCTGACAGATTTGAGGTCCAGAGACTCAACCAGCCTAGTACCATTTTGGCTTGCTAGTCTGTCATCTGCCGGTGCCTGAAGGGAAGAGTTTGGAGGATTGAATTGAGTCAGCCCATCACTCAAATTTGTTTGGATGACTTTAATCACTTAAATTGGTTTTAAAATCATTTAAAATTAAATGATTCACTTCTCCAGGTGAATCATTTAATTCATCTGCAGATCATGAGGTAAAACAGGATCAAAGCAAGGGTCTTTAATGTTGGTGGGTATTGGAAAATGTTGCCGTTCAACTGCACAATCAAATGGCCAGCGATGAATGAAGTTTGATTAAAAAAATTCCCTGATTCAAGTCATCTCAACTTTCTGACCAGTTCAATGTTTGGTGGCCCTGATAAAAGAATAGAGGGTAATTATCAGGGTAAATCTTGCCCTCATGAATGTAATTCGATAACTAACCTCCATGTCCTTTTGCACTGTGATAATTTTGGTGTCTTTATGTTCCTGCAAAGATAAGATTTCTTCATTAGTCACACATACATCAAAACACACAGTGAAATGCATCTTTTGTGCCGAGTGTTCTGGGGGGCCAGCCCACAAGTGTCACCCGACACCAGCATAGTATGCCCCACAATTTCCTGACCCGTATGTCTTTGGAATGTGGGAGGAAACCTGCACAGACACGGGGAGAACATACAAACTCCTTACAGACAGTGGCAGGAATTGAACCCAGGTCACTGGCACTGTAATAACGTCATGCTAACCGCTATGCTACATTGTTAGGGAGTTCAATTCAATAGGACCTTAAGCTAGTGGGGCTCCGAGTTTGGCACTCTTCACCCATTGATTTTGAGCAGATCTAGGGCCCCAACCTCTCCAATGTGGAAGCGGTGGCCAATTCCGTTCGCACCCCTGTGGGGCCAGTGTGGTGTATGATGGCCAATGTTGCATTTCAATTGGAGCAGGAGCCACTCAGCTGTCAGTGCTGCCGTGCAGATTTAGAAAGGTGAATCGTGGTTGCAGGTCACACTGTGCAAAGAGATAGGCAGTCGGTGGGGGCAGGTCGTTCGAGGGGGATGTCCTGGTGGGTTTTCTCCTGGGCCTGGCCAAGCTGGCCATCCATGGGTCCAGGCAGCAGGCGGCCAAGGGTTTCAGCTGGACTGCCGTCCCTGCCCCTCTTCTGGGCTTACGTCAGTGTGCCGGTGTCCTTGGAGAGGGAGCACACGGTCTCCTCCTACAGCCTGGTTGAGCTCCGTGATCGGTGGGGCCCTTGGGATTGCATGTGTCGTGGACGGTGCAAACGGGATTCTCATCTGAAGTGTTGCGGGTGTGTTTAGTGGTTGTTAGCATCATTGCTGTAGTTATGTAGTTTGCATAGTTTTTCTTCTACTTTCTTGTGTTAGTTGTAGTAGTTTTGACACTGGTTGTCCTTTTGTTGTGCTTCAGCGAATAAACATCTGTAAAATAAAAAAAAGGGATAGGCAGTATCTCACAGCAAGGCAGCAACCTGTCCAAGAGTAGACAAGTAGGATTGGGGTGACATTGCCCCAGGAGATCGACAATGGCTCTGGGCAATAGTTTGCTGCCCTCTTGAAACTAAGCATCATATGTCCTCTTCACCCTGCTCGTCTCCCAGTGCCCTGGCTGGTAGTTGTCACATAACCATCCAAATCTACTGCAGCCTGTCCTGAGATGGCACAGTTTGCAACCAGGCCTTCTAGGCTAACACAAAGCTGACTAGAGTCTTCCCCGCTGGGAGAGACAGCAGTCTTCCACCAGTATTAGAAAATAAACAGCACAGCACAATACAGGTCCTTCATCCCACGATGTTGTGCTGACCTGTATAAACCTACCCCACGATCAATCTAACCTTTCCCCCTGACACAGCCCATAATCCTCCATTGTTCCTACATTCATGTGCCTGTCTAAGAGTCTTTTAAATGTCCCTATTGCATCAGCCTCTACCACCACCATGGTATTGTTCAACCGTGTGCCGCATCGGAGCAATTACAGGCAGCAGTACGAGAAAGGAAGGTAGTAAAGGAATAGAGGCCTGATTACTGAGCCTTAGCATCAGAAGTGTAACAACTTAAAATATACATGAGAATTATAAATTGTGATAGTTTCATTTTTACGTTAGGACCAAGTGCATGATGAGCAAACAGGTTGGAGGCCAGCGACCAGAGAGAAAGTGAGGTGTATGACCTTGCAAAAGAAGGATTTAGACTTGAGTTACTTGTATCCCAATCAGAGGGTCTTCCTGGACAGTTCCTGCAGAAGGGGGCTGATTAGGTTGTAGAGCAGCCCAAGCAATGGATATGTTTCATCAGCACATGAACTGGCAACATGCCCTTTGCTGTATGTGGCTTCAAGATTGTCGGTAAAATACTGGGTTATATCAATGCATAATCCCCTTGGCCATGATCACCAGCAAGATGACGAGAAAATTCTTTCAACTTCAACAGAAGGTGTGGTTGACAAGGAGGATAGCAGATCTGGTGCATCCTGCATCTAGAAGAAGCCTGTGGTCCTAACGAGGACACATGCCTCACTTAACCTGCTCTTTTGTAAGTGTAAAACTTCATTCTGCATTCTGTTAATTACTTTTCCCTTGTACTGCCCCAAAAGCCCACCCACCAGGGTCATCCTTTCTTCTCTCCACTTCCATCGGGTAGTAGATACAGGAGCCTGAGGGCACATACCACCAGGCTCAAGGACAGCTTCTACCCCACTGTGACAAGACTATTGAACGGTTCCCTTATACGATGGATGTACTCTTGACCTCATGATCTACCTTGTTTGACTTTGTACCTTATTGTCTACCTGCAATGCACTTCCTCTGTACTCTGTTATTGTTTTCACCTGTACTACCTCAATGCACTCTGTACTAACAAAATGTACTGCACTGTGCAATGAATTGATCTGTACAATCTGTATGCAAGACAAGTGTTTCACTGTTTCTTGGTACAAGTGACAATAATAAACCAATTTACTCCCCACGGACTGGATGGAATGAAACGTTGCCAGCTGTTCATTGAGTTGAAAGTATCATTAGCTGCTTTACACAGAGTGGACAACAAATTTCAAGGTAGAGCAAACACCTCCAGTTGCAGCGGAAGGAGTTTGATGCAGTGATTGTCAAGATGGCAACCACCAGTAACTCCTTGCCCTGCACTAATGCTGCAGTTGTGTGTGCAGCGGGTGGCTGATTCCAGTGAAGAAAGATTTGCATTCCAGAGGTAAGGCACAAATGTTTGTCCTTGATTATCATTTGACCCAGCGTGGCATCAAGGGACTCCTATAAAACTGTAGTCAGTGGGAATCAGTGGTAATACTCCTCTTGCTGAACACATACCTAAAACAAATAAAATAGTTGTGGCTAGTTATCTTGATCGAAGCAGGAATTCCTCAGTCCAGTCTTACACCCAACAACATAACTGCTTCATCAGTCATCTTCCCTTCATCACAAGGTCAAAACAAAACATACATAGAACGTAGAACAGTACAGCACTGGACAGGCCATTCGGCCCATGATGTTGTGCTGTTCTTGATGCTGATTTATACTAAATGTCCTCCTCCTGTGTATCATCCATATCCCTCCATTCTCTTCACATTCATATGTCTATCTAAAAGCCTCTTAAACTCCACCAAACTGCCTGCTTCCACTTCTACCCCTGGTAACCCATTCCAGGCACCTACCACTCTGCATAGTAAAAAAAACTTTCCCCTCACGTTGCCTTTAAACCACCACCACCACCATCCACACCCCCCCCCCCCCCACAAACCTTAAAAGCACATCCTCTGGTGTTTGAGATTTCTACCCTGGGGAACAAATTCTGACTGTCTACCCTATCTATGCCTTTCATAATTTTAAAAACCTCTATCAGGTCTCCCCTCAGCATCTGACACTGGCACTCTGGGCAGAACAACCCAGGTTTGTCCAACCTCTCCTTATAGCTCATACCTTTTAGTCCAGGCAGCATCCTGGTGAACCTCTTCTGCACCCTTTCCACAGTGTCCACATCCTTCCTGTAATGGGATGACCAGAAATGCACACAATACTCCAAGTGTGGTCTGACTAAAAGTGGGGACGTTTGGCAATGATTAGTTTTCAGTTCCATTCTCAGATAATGAAACAGCTCATGCGCACAAATAGCAAGACCCTGACAGCATTAACACATGGTGTAATGAAATGAGTAAAATTTGCACCGTGCCTAGACAAAAATAAAGACCACTTCTCTCAAACTATCTTCCCTATGATACTCAACAGCATCACCATCACGAAATCCCCATTGTCAACATCTCTGATACTATAAACTTAACTGGACTTGTAGCATTAATATTGTGGCTACAAATGTAGGTCAGAGTTTGGGTGTTCTGCAGAGAATGATGCATTTCCCGACTCCCCGAAGCCTTTCTATAAGGCACAAGCCAGAAGTGTGATAGAGTACTGTTAACCTATACTGTTCAGCTCCAACAATACTCAGAGAGCTATAGCCCTCTCAGGCCAAAGCAGCCTGCCAAATTTAATCTCCAACCTAAAATATACACTCACTTCACCACCTGCATATCATGGCTGCAGTATGTACCACAGAGACAAGCCCTTTGGCCCAGATGTTGTGCCGACACTGTATCCTGCTCTAATATCTATCTAACCCTTCCCTCCCACATAGCCCTCCATTTCTCTATCATTCATGTGTCTACCTAAGAGCCTCTTGAATGTCCCTAATGTATCTGCTCCCACAACCTCTGCCAGCAGTGCGTTTCACGTACCCACCACTCTCTGTGTGTAAAAAAAAACTTAACCCTGACATCCCCCTTATATCTTCCTCCAATCACCTTAAAATTATGCCCCCTCATGTTAGCCATTTTCACCCTGGAAAAAAGTCTCTGACTGTCCACTCGATCTATCTCCAAGATGATAACATAAGATTTCTTTATCAGTCGCAGGTACATCGAAACACACAGTGAAGTGCATCTTTTTTTGCGCAGTGTGTTCTGGGGGGCAGCCCGCAAGTGTCGCCACTCTTCCGGCGCCAACGTAGCATGCCCACAACTTCCTAACCTGTACGTCTTTGGAATGTGGGAGGAAACCGGAGCACCTGGAGGAAACCCACACAGATACACGGGGAGAATGTGCAATCTCCTTACAGGCAGCGACAGAAATTGAACCCAGGTCACTGGCATTGTAATGAATTGCAGAAACTTGCCAAAGCTTCTTTGAAAGTACCTTCAACACCTCTTAACCTCTGCCACCATAGCGCGGGGAAGCAGATGCATTAGAAAACCATGATGAGCCACATTGCACTTGCAAATATATCATTATTCTTTCTTTGTCACTGGGTCAGTCTGCTGGAACTCCTTATTCACACAGACTGCAGCAGTTCAATAAGGTGGCTCACCACTGCCTCTTCAAGGCCAGTTAGGGATGGGCAATAAATGTTGCCCTTCCCATGATTTTAAAACTTTGAAGTTAACGATACTGACCCCACTTTGGGGAAACGACCTTCCCACCAGCACCAGATGATGGGAGTGAAGTAGAAACTAATGACTATATCGGAATCAATATTCCATGCTCCACTGATTATTGCTATTTCTGTTATAGCATATGCTTCCCAAGTTATTAGAAGACCTGACTAACAGAAATCTGACTTTATGTAAATTCTCCTAAAAAATTTAGGTGGTATTTTTCAAGACAGGAAAATTTAGTTACAGAAAAATGCCACAGTCTTCAAAAAAAAAGTTTACATGTAATCTCCCCGCCGGTTCATAGCGAGAGGCCACTTAAGAGATTTGCTTCGGAAACTGACAAAGCAATTTCTTCTATTGAAACTTGTAAAATACTTTATCAAACAATGTAGCTTCCGTTGATACTTCGAAACTAGCCATTGGACGTGGGACATTCTGATTCTGTACTTTTGTAACTACACAGAGGAAGACAATAAATAAATGTTCGTATTAATTGACCCTCATTGAAATTGTTCACTTCTGACTTGAGGAAAAATTGGTTTACAGACAATTCTCCAGAATGGAACCCTTGCATAACCCAAGGGCTGTCTGTATTTGAAAATCTGACCCATCCAACTTAAGTAAAAATTCCTACCATCTCCAGGGCATACATTCAGAACACATCTGCTACCATTTTCCTTTTGTCACTGGAAGCATTTCATGCCGTTTTCAACAATAAGTAGGTTTTTATCTCTGTAACCCTATTCTAACAACTGCTGCTTTTGAACTTTTTTGGTTTACAAACTAGTTTTGCAGGTTCAGCCGATGTCTCTGAGGCCTTTATAAATATTACCTGCTTTGATATTGTACAAATACAAATAAATGGGCTAAAAAGAAACTCACCACCTCCAGGAGGCATGTTTAAAACCCCACAACCTCAGTGATGATCTGTCTCCGGAGTGAATTCAGGTCGTCACCACGGAAACAGGCTTCCAAAAGCATGTTAGATTTGCATGGAATGACTTGGCTCGTGTGGGGCATAGGCGTAGGAGTCTTCGGATGATTGTAAAACTACAACTTGGCCTGTGTGTGTAGGCAGTGCCAGCTACTTAGCTGTCAATAATTAGACCACTGGGAAGCAGCTTGGAGGAGTTTGCCTCTTTGGCAAACAGTCAGATTAATGTCTTACTGAGAAATGCTTTTGTTTCTCCCCTGCCCCCCCCACCCCACCCCCCCCCCCCCCGCCCCCCCCGACTGTAACTTGAGAATTTCTGCACTAGTTTTTCTTGCGTCTGAGCTTGGAAAGGTCAAGGTGACAGAAGGCAGGCAACAGCCATGCTGGAGAGCACAACGGAATGTCAGATTACTCTGCATGGGGCCAGTTACTACTTTCACTGATCCAAGCAAGAATTACTCAGCGCACAACCACTTTGAGGTGGGGGAGTGGGGTGGGGCTAAACACCCACATTTTACAGTGTTCATAAATTTGTAAGATTCTCCACATGCTTTAATTTTTGTTACCTTTAAGACAATATTTAGGATCGCATTTGTTCCTTCGAGGTCTGTTAGATTCACCATGCAATGTACTCCACGCAGTAAATACAAGTGGAGAACAATCCTTGAACATTTGTCCAAAGCTACTTCAGGGAATTCAGTGGTAAATGAGCAAATTATCTCAGCTGAGAAAAAAAACCTGTGGTATGGCGCAAAAAAACAGAACTCTGGAAACACTTCACACGTCCAGCAGCCAATAGTGGGGGCCGAAACAGTTATCATTTCTGATCAGTGACCTGCCAATGTTAGAAACTGAACGTGTTTTAAAGTTGCAAAGGAGGGAGAGGGTCGGAGGGACAGAGGGAATGTCTGTGATGGTGTGAGGGACCAAGGAATGGCACAAGTGGTGGTGCTGCCTGCTGAATAGGGCAGTGAAGGTTAAATTAATCATCGCTGATCACCCTGGAGTTGTACGTTGGAGATGATGGTGACAGGAAAGATGGAAGAAAAGGGTCCATTCTATTGCCTGCCCAAATTACCTTTAATGCATCATGAACTGCTGCGGCCCTTCAGCTGAAGTTTCTTGCGCAACATTGAGGAAGGAGCTCCAGATCCTAGACAATGACGAAGCAAAATATTTCCAAGTCAGGATGGTGAGATAACTCGGTGTGGAATCCACAGATGGTGGTGTTTCCCTGAGCCTCCTACCCTTTCCCTTCTTGATGGTAGGTGCACCATAGAAAAACACCCCTATCCGGATGCATCACGGCTTGGTATGGCAACTGCTCTGCCCGGGACCGCAAGAACAACAGAGTCGTGGACTCACGGCTCAGCACATCACAGAAACCAGCCTCCTCTCCATGGACTCTTGTCTACACTTGTCGCTGCCTCAAGAAAGCAGCCAGCATAATCAAAGACCCCTCCCACCCCGGATGTTCTCTCTTCCCTCCTCCAACCCCCACCCCCCCCCCCACCATTGGGCTAGGAGATACAAAGCTTGAGAACACGTACCACCAGGTTCAAGGACAGTTTCTATCCTGCTGTTACAAGACTCTTGAACGGATCTCTTGTACATTAATGATGAACATGTGACCTCATAATATATTTTTCATGGCCCTTACACCTTATTGTCCACCGGCACTGCACTTTCTCTGTAACTGTAACAGTAGCTCTATATTCTGCATTCTGTTACTGCTTTTCCCTTGCACTACCTCAATGTATTTAAGTTTTGAAATGTATGGAAGGCTTGCAAAACAAAGGTTTTCACTGTATCTCGGTACATGTGACAATAATAACAAATTCCAATTCCAAGTCATGGGTTTGGAAGGTTATGTTGAGGTACTCTGCATGACTAAATATAGTGCATTTTGAAGATGGCACACACTGCAGCCACAGTGGAGGGAATGTTTAGGGTGACGTGGAGAATATTCCATCACATTCCTGATTTGTGCCTTGTAGATGGTGGAAAAACCTTGGGATGTCGGGACTCAATCTCTGACCTGGTCTTGTAGCCTTGGTATCTATGTGGCTGGCTTGCTCTTAGATACAGTAACTAGCTCATTTATAGTTGGACGCCTTGAAGTGGGTTTTGCTACCACCTGATCTTTGAGAAGGAGAATTTCCTGGGCTAGCACTTGGAGATGTCAGTTGTGACCCTCAAGGGACCGATGTGGGGAATCTGCAATGGGAACATGATTGAATGTCAAGGGGCAAGTGGTTAGACTGCGTCTTGTTGGGGATGGTTATTGGCTGGCACTTTGCCACTCGTCAGCCTACGCCTGAATGTTGTCCAGGTCTTGTTGCATGCAGGCAAGGATTGCTCCATTTGTTGAGGAATTGTGAATGGGACTGGACACTGTGCAACCATGCCCAATATCCCTCCTGACCTCGAGGTGGAAGAAAGGTCAGTAATGAAGCAGCTGGGAATGGGTTGGGCTTAGATCAACTCTGCAGAAGTGCAGATATCAAACGACCTTAACCACTTTGTGACTGCAACCAATGGAATATTTTCTCCTTGACAGTCTAATGCTGCCTTGATATCATGGGCAGTGCCCCTATGGTTCTCAGATTCTTGGAGCAAGGCTGTGATGGGTTGAGTATTCATGGCAAAACACAAACTGGGTCTTGGCGAGCAGGCTATTGGTGAGTAAGTGCCCCTTGATAGAACCATCGATGACAACTCCCATTACTTTGTTGATTGAGAATAGATTGATTAGGTGATGGTGAAATAAATCTAATCTGGTCAATTTTTTGTGATGAGGATTTGCAGTCTTCCACATCATCTGATATGCTACATGCTAATACTGTTACCATACCGAAAGAACTTAGCTGAAGGTGCAGCAAGTTCTGCATCACAGATCTTCAGTACTGTAGTCAATAATGTTGCTTGGTTCCATTAGCCTTTGCTGTGTCCAGAATTTGTACCTGTTTCTCGATATCACATGGACTGAATGAAATCAGCTGAAAACAGGCTTTTGTGGTGGCAGGATCTCAGCTGGAAGCAAAGTTGGATCGACATGACACCTCTAGCCTAACCTGATCACAGCTGCAGAGACACAAGAGATTCTGCAGATGCTGGAATCTGGAGCAATTCCACAAAAGAAGTACTGGAGGAATTCAGCAGGTCAGGCAGCATCCACGGAGGGAAATAAACAGTTGACGTTTCGGGTCGAGACCCCTCATCAGGACTGGAAAGGAAGAGGGCAGAAGCCGGAATAAGAAGGTGGGGGATGGGGAGGAGCACACGCAGGCAGGGGATGGGTGAGTTCAAGTGAGAGGGGGAAAGTAGGTGGGTGGGGGAGGGGGGAGAACTGAGAGGTGATAGGTAGAAGAGGCAAAGGGATGAAGAAGAAGGAATCCGGTAGGAGAGGACAGTGGACCGTGGAATAAAGGATGGGGGATGGGAGGAGAGGAGATGGGCAGGTCATCAAGGTGGGAGAAGGGAGCCACTGGAATAAGGGAAGACAAAGGAGTGGGGGGGAGGGGAAGAAAAAGAAGGGGAGGGGTTACCAGAAGTTGGAGAAATCGATGTTAAGGCCGTCAGGTTGGAGGGTCCCAAGGTGGAATATGAGGTGTTGTTCCTCCAACCTGCGCCTGGCGCAAATGCTTTAGCCTTGTCTTTAGCACTTACAATTATTAAGGACTGGGGTTTTCTTGGATATCTGGATTGTTGGATGTTTCCATTCGTCACTAGGTCTGGCAGGACTTTGATCTCGTCAGCTGGAGGTGGGATTGCTTAGTCCTGCACTGCAGATTTACCAGGTTGATACCTCAATTTAGGTGCATCTGGTGTCATTCCAGCATTACCTTCTGCACTCCTCATTGCACCAAGGTTGCTGCTTTGGCTCGGTAGTAACGGTAAAGCAAAGGGTATGCCAGACCAAATTGTGGTGGTGTACAGTTCTGTTGCTGCTGATGGTCCGCACAGTGTCATGGATGCCCAGTTTGGTATTGGTTTATTATTGTCACTTGTACCGAGGTACAGTGAAAAACTTGTCTTGCATACCGTTCGTACAGATCAGTTCATTACATAGTGTAGTTACATTGAGTTAGTACAGAGTGCATTGAGATAGTACAGGTAAAAGCAATAACAGTACAGAGTAAAGTGTCACAGCTACAGAGGAAGTGCAGTGCAGGTAGGCAATAAGGTACAAGGTCACAACAAGGTAGATCGTGAGATCAGAGTCCATCTCATCGTATAAGGGAACCATTCAATAGACTTTTCACAGTGGGATAGAAGCTGTCCTTGAGCCTGGTGGTATGTGCCCTCAGGCTCCTGTATCTTCTGCCTGATGGGAGAGGGAGAAAGAGAGAATGACCGGGGTGGGTGGGGTCTTTGATTATGCTGGCTACTTCGCCAAGGCAGCTAGAGTCCAAGGAGGGGAGGCTGGTTTCTGTGACGCGCTGGGCTGTGTCCACAGCTCTCTGCAGTTTCTTGAGTTACTGGGCAGAGCAGTTGACATACCAATCCATGATGCATCCAGCTAGGATGCTTTTTATGATGCATCGATAAAAGTTGGTGAGTGTCAAAGGGGACATACCGAATTTCTTTAGCCCCCTGAGGAAGTAGAGGCGCTGGTGAGCTTTCTTGGCCATGGTATCTACATGATTTGACCAGGACAGGCTATTGGTGATGTTCACTCCCAGGAACTTGAAGTTCTCAACCCTCTTGACCTCAGCACCGTTGATGTAGACAGGTGCATGTTCACCACCCCCTTTCCTAAAGTCAATGACCAGCTCTTGTTGAACTGCCAGATTTGTTCTGGGTCTATCTCCTTTAACAATGGAGTATGAGGAGGAGACTGTCTCCACAAGGACTGTGCAGTGGTTACTTCTGAGGACATTGCCATCGATAGGTGGATTTGCCACAGGTAGATTGGTGACAACGGGTAGGTTAATCCCTCATGTTGCTTCACTCATTACTTGCCACGGACCAACCTGGGTCTTTCAGGGCTGTTGGTGGTAGTCATTAACTTAAATATTAAATCTGTGTGTCCTGATGCTGCCTGACCTGTCATATATTTTTGGTTTTTCCCAATGTTTTTATTCAGATTTCCAACATCTGCAGTTCTTTTTGCTTTTGGGTTTCTCTCAATGTAGACCTTCAGAGCAGAATTAACAGGGCACAGGATCTACCCCTTAGAAGGAAGTCAAGAGAAACTAATATTGAGTATTCATAGCAAAACACAAAATGAGTCTTGATGAGCAGGTTATTGGTGAGTAAAGGCCCCTTGATAGCACCATCGATGACACTTTCATTACTTTGATGATTGAAAATAGATTGAGTTGGCTATCAGGATCCATTCCTTGGAACAAACTAAGCTCCAAAAATTCATTCTGTTGGTCTCTTCTTTTGGATTTCTGTATTAGTCAGATGTACATCGAAATGCACAGTGAAATGCATCTTTTGAGTAGAGTCTTCTGGGGGCAGCCCGCAAGTGTCGCCACGTTTCCAGCGCCAACATAGCATGCCTACAACTTCCTAACTCATATGTCTTTTGAATGTGGGAGGAAACTGGAACACCTGGAGGAAACCCACGCGGACATACATGGAGAATATACAAGCTCCTTACAGACAACGGCGGGAATTGAACCCTAGTCGCTGGCGCTGTAATAGCGTCACGCTAACCGCTACACTACTGTGCTGCCCAATATACATTTCCAAATATAAAACTAATGCTTTTCACCCATCATACCTCTACATTCTAATGTAATTCATCCAAATTCCTGTGAGATGTCAGTTTCGTGGAATGGTCCATTCAGCCCATTCTAGCTGTGCTAGCATGTTGCAAAAAACAATAACAAATGATATTTCAAGCACAACATAGTCCAATCAAAATTGAGGGAAGAAGCAGCATCAATTTCTGAGCATAAAACCTAGGCTATAAAGTCTTCCCACGTTACATTGGGCAACTGATGTTTCAGGTGTCTTGCAGATTAGTCGAGCAACCAACTGATGTAGTTGATGTAGCCTATAGAATACGTGAAGAGCAGAAGGATGGTGAGAGTAAAGGTAGATCCAATTAAAGACAAAGGTGGGAGGATGTGCCTGGAAGGCGTGGAAGTGGGTGAGGTTCTCAATGAATACTTCTCTTCAGTATTCACCAAGGAGAGGGGTCTTGATGATGCTGAGGACAGTGTTGGTAAGGGTAATGTTCTAGAGTATGTAGATATCGAGAGAGGATGTGTTGGAGCTGTTAGAAAATATTAGGACAGATAAGTCCCCGGGGCCTGATGGAATATTCCCCAGGCTGCTTCGCGAGGCGAGGGAAGAAATTGTTGAACCGTTGGTTAGGATCTTAGAGTCCTCGTTGTCCACGGGGATGGTACCGGAGGATTGGAGGGTGGCGAATGTTGTCCCCTTATTCAAAAAAGGTAGTAGGGATAGTCCAGGGAATTACAGACCTGTGAGCCTTATGTCTGTGCTGGGTAAGCTGTAAGAAAGCATTCTAAGAGATAGGATCTATGAGCATTTAGAGAATCATGCACTGATTAGGGACAGTCGGCATGGCTTTGCGAAGGGAAGATCTTGCCTCACAAGCCTGATAGGGTTCTTTGAGCAGGTGACCAGGAAGATTGATGAGGGTAGTGCAGTGGATGTAGTCTACATGGATTTTAGTAAGGCGTTTGATAAAGTTCTGCATGGTAGGATTCTTCAGAAGGTCAGAGGCCAAGGGATCCAGGGACGCTTGGTGGTGTGGATTCAGAATTGGCTTGCCTGTAGAAAGCAGAGGGTTGTGGTGGAGGGAGTGCATTCGGAATGGAGGGCTGTGACTAGCGGTGTCCCACAAGGATTGGTTCTGGGACCTCTTTTCGTGATATTTATTAATGATTTGGACAAGGGGGTGGAAGGGTGGGTTAGCGAGTTTGCAGATGACACAAAGATCGGTGGCGTTGTGGATTGTGTGGGGGGCTGTCGAAGCTTACAGAGGGATATTGATAGGATGCAGAGCTGGGCTGACAAATGACAGATGGAGTTTGATCCAGAGAAGTGTGAAGTGGTACACTTTGGAAGGACGAACTCCAAGGCAGAGTACAAGGTAAATGGCAGGATTCTGAACAGTGTAGAGGAGCAGAGGGATCTGGGGGTTTCATATCCACAGATCACTGAAAGTCGCCTCACAGGGAGATAGGGTAGTTAAGAAAGCTTATGGGATGTTAACTTTCATAAGTCGTGGGATCGAGTTTAAGAGCCGTGAAGTAATGATGCAGCTTTACAAAACTCTGGTTAGGCCACACTTAGAGTACTGTGTCCAGTTCTGGTCACCTCATTATAGGAAGGATGTGGAGGCGTTGGAAAGGGTGCAGAGGAGATTTACCAGGATGCTGCCTGGATTAGAGAGTATGGATTATGAGGAGAGACTAAAGGAGCTAGGGCTTTACTCATTGGAGAGAAGGAGGATGAGGGGAGACATGATAGAAGTATACAAGATATTAAGAGGAATTGATAGAGTGGACAGCCAGCGCCTCTTTCCCAGGACACCAACAAGAGGGCATGGCTTTAAAGTAATGGGTGGGCAGTTCAAGGGAGATGTTAGAGGGAGGTTTTTCACCCAGAGAGTGGTTGGTGCATTGGAATGCGCTGCCTGGGGTGGTGGTGGAGGCTGATACATTGGTCAAGTTCAAGAGATTGTTAGATAAGCATATGGAGGAATTTAAGATAGAGGGATATGTGGGAGGAAGGGGTTAGATAGTCTTAGGTGTGGTTTGAAGGTCAGCACAACATGGTGGGCCGAAGGGCCTGTATTGTACTGTATTGTTCTATGGTTCTATAGTCATACTGTCCATCAGTTTATATTGCAGACTCATTTAGTGTTAGTATTAACTGTTAGTATTATCTGTTTAGTATTATCTGTTTAGTATTATCTATAAACATCAGTAGTACACACCTACCAGAGCTGCTTCACATACAGTTAAGTGGGCTTCATTTTGTAAGTCCTTAACATTGACTTTGAACCCAAGGATATTAAAGGTGCTTAAAAACAGCCAATCAATAGTGAAGAGTCAGTAAAAGTGCCAACAAGAAAAGGGGAAATCAAACTAAATTACTTTTGAAAGTTGTTTGGTTACCAGTTTTGAATTGGCACCAAGATGAGAAAAGGCAATTAACAATCGGAAGCTGAGGCAAAGCACCAAACACAAGTCACTTTGCAGAGCTGAATTTTCAGATGATTACCATTGCATCGTAATGCAGGAGTGAGGGATTGTCACACAGAGCCAATGCTTCAGGTCAATAATCCTTCATCGACTGATCAAAGGTTATTGATCTGAAATGTTGATTCTATTTCTCACCTTGCATATGCTGCCTGACCTGCTGAGTGTTTCCATCCTTTCTGACGCCAGTTTTTATGATTTGCAGCATCTGCAGGTTTCTTTATTTTCAATATGAGCTTGTGGGCTTCATGCATATGTTTATTTATGAATACAGTTATAGGTGTTTCTTAATTACTTTTTATAGTGCAGTGGTTAGCGTAATGCTAATACAGTGCCAGTGACCTGCGTTCAATTCCTGTCGCCGTATGTATGCCGCCATTCCCCCTGTGACTGTGTGGGTTTCCTCCAGGTGCTCCAGTTTCCTCCCACATTCCAAAGACATACAGGTTAGGAAGTTGTGGGCCAAGCTACGTTGGCGCCGGAAGTGTGGTGACACTTGCGGGCTGCCCCAGAACACTCTACACAAAAGATACATTTCACTGTGTGTTTCGATGTACATGTGACTAATAAATAAACATCTTATCCTATTCTCGGATCTAGGCATCACGCGAGGCCAGGATTTATTACCCATCCCAAATTACCCTTGAGGCCCCTTCTTGAACCACAGCAGCTGTCCTGGTGAAGGTACTCATAATAGAACCATAGAACCATAGAGCAATACGACACAATACAGGCCCTTCAGCCCACCATGTTGTGCTGACCTTCAAACCACACCTAAGACTATCTAACCCCTTCCTCCCACATATCCCTCTATCTTAAATTCCTCCATATGCTTATCTAACAATCTCTTTGTACTTGTCCAACATATCAGCCTCCACCACCACCCCAGGCAGTGCATTCCAATGCACCAAGCACTCTCTGGGTGAAAAACCTTCCTCTGACGTCTCCCTTGAATTTTCCACCCATTATCTTAAAGCCATGTCCTCTTGTATTGAGCATTTGTGCCCTGGGTAAGAGGTGCTGGCTGTCTACTCTATCTATTCCTCTTAATATTTTGTATACCACTGTCAAGTCTCCTCTCATCCTCCTTCTCTCCAAGGAGTAAAGCCCTAGCTCCCTTAGTCTCTCCTCATAATCCATACTCTCCAATCCAGGCAGCATCCTGGTAAATCTCCTCTGCACCCTTTCCAACGCTTCCACATCCTTCCTATAATGAGGCGACCAGAACTGGACACAATGGGCGGGAGTTACAGAATTTAGACCCAGCAACGGAGGACTGGTCAGGATGGAGTATGGTTTGGAAGGGAATCTGCCAAGTGGTGGCGTTCCCCAGCACCCGCAGATGTCATGGGTTTGGCAAGAACTGTAAGGAGGGAAAGCAACTACAGTGCATTTTGTAGATGGTGCACACTGTGGTGGTGACTAAAGCCGACTGAATATGTCAGACAATAGGTACATCTAGAAAATTATTAGAAGTTAGTCGCACCAAAGACAGAATACAGGCAACCTTTCAGGCTATGGAAATTCACCCTTACAGAATTCACAAATCACTAGTCAAAAATTTGATACGGAATAAAATTTGATCTCACCGAACTGGTGTGGGAAAAAAAGTCAATGACTGAACACAAAATTTAGCTTTTCAACTTACATTTCTTGATGCAGGTTTCACCTTGTGGAAAATCACGATAAGGACCATTTTCTCGGAATGCAGCCCTGCTGTAATGCAGGGGTGGGCTGTACAGTAGCAGCTGAAGTAGACTTAAGGCAGTGCAACTGAGTTGTGAAGCAGAGTGCTATGCCCAGCTGAAACCACGTCACACATCGAGAGTGAGCTGCTGGGATCCATTTCTTGGGGGAAAAAAATTAGCTCCAAAAATTCACTCTGCGGGTCTCTTCCACTGGATGTAATGATATTTGGCATCACTCAACATCTGTCAGCTATTCCTTATCAAATTTATTTTTCTGTTTTACTATTGAGGTAATAGTGTCAAGAATGCAGTTATTTCCTATCCATACAGGTTCCCTAAGGTGGCGGTGCACCTCTTCCTTGGATAACCAAGACAACCCTTCCTTCCTTTTCTGTTAAGACCCTGAGGTCTCATGAAGGGGCATTGGAATTTTATTAAGATAAGATACGATATCTTTATTAGTCACATGTACATCGAAACACACAGTGAAATGCGTCTTTTTGCGTAGAGTGTTCTGCGGGTAGAACACAACTGTCGCCGCGCTTCCGGCGCCAACATAGCATGGCCCAAAATTTCCTAACCTGTACGTCTTTGGAATGTGGGAGGGAACCAGACCACCCGGAGGAAACCCATGCAGACACACGGGGAGAACGTACAAACTCCTTACAGACGGCAGCGGGAATTGAACCTGAGTCACTGGCGCTGTAAAGCATTAGGCTAACTGCTACACTACTGCGCCTGCTCATTATGCAGCTGTTGTTCAGTCACAGAGGAGGCTGTGCCTTTAAGACTGGGGTCAGTAACACACAAAGATTAGTCACATGATCTTGAGTGTTTGCCAATGATGTTCATGCTACTAATGTGCGACGGTACAGTTCCACAACAAGTAAAGGGATAATAACCAGGTAATCTGCTTTCTGGAGATGTTGGGAGAAGAATATATATTGGCCAGAACACTGAGGGAACTCACATAGACTTTGAAAAATGCCATGCAGTCTTTTACCTGTGAGGACAGATGGAGACGTTGGTTTAACATTGTATGCAAAAGGACACAGTTACTTCCCAGGCTCAAGGGGACAAGTGATAAATTCTGTTCCTATTTTTCTAAAACAGGCCATAGGAAATTAATTATCACTCATCACTGCATTCAGGAAGCTGGTAATATTTCTAAGGGAACACGTGGGTCAAGAAGGCTGTAGGGACCCTGCTTTAACACTGCATGCCTCCCTCTATCACATCTGTTAAAGGACTTCCACAACTTGACATCTAAGATTCATGTAACTTTATACATAGTTTAAACAAGTTGCTGAACTCATTAACCAATTGTGTGCATGGTTTAATCCAATTTGCTTTGCATTTATCTTTGAAACTACAAAAAGTGTTCCAGGAGGCATGGGGCTTAATCATTTTACTAAGGATAAACCTCTGACTGCTACAGTCAATGCACTTAATCTACCCTGCTAATAGTACATCAAACACATAAACTACCAATTAATTATTCCATTTCCAACAATGCAATTCTGGCCACTGCCCCTGAGAACCACAGAATAATTCTAGCATGGAAGGAAGATATTTGGTCTCTCGAGGCCAGACTGGCTCCACGCAACGACAATCCAGATTGTCCCACCCTCTTCCCAAAGCCCTGCAAATTTTTTCCTTTCTGATTATTATCTGGCTCCCTTTTCAATGTTACAGTTGAATCTGTCCAAGCCAAGCCACTTACTGCAGAAAAGATTTTCCTCATGTTGATTTTTGTTCTTTTGCCAATCGCTTTCATTTGCGTCCCCTGGACACCTCTGTCAATGGGAACAGTTTCCCCTCAATCAACTCTGCCTTTACCCTTCATTATTTTAAACACCTCTATTAGACCACCTCACAACTCCTCCATTCCAAGGAGAACGACTGCAGCTTCTCTCGTCCATACACAGAACTAAAATCCCTCATCGATGGAATATTTTCAGCAAATCTCTTCTGCATCCTCTCCAAAGTCTTCAGCAATGCTCCAGTTGTGGATGAACCAGTGCTTCACAGGGGCTTATCACGACCTCCTGACTCTTGTACTCTGTGCATCTAATGAAGCCCAGATCCCAAATGTTTATTTTTTTCTCTACGTCCCTGTCAATTGTAATGTACTAGACATAAATGTCCCACAGCCGTCTGTTTATGTGCCACTTTTGGGACTGTGTCCCCAAGATTATACCGTGTCCTCTCATTGTTCTCACCAAAACGGAAGACTACACACTTCTCCTGCCACCTTTGCAGCCATTTCACCAACCTATCTAAATCTCCTCCAAGTTTATTACCATCTTACGTGTGGTTCACTGTGCCTCAGGTGGTGTGCCATCTGCTAATTTGGAAATTGTGCCCTGTAAAGCCCTGACCAAGTCATTAATCTATGTTCAGAAAACCAGTGGTCTGAGTACTGGGGAGCTCCACATACACTTTCCTCCAGTCCAAAAGACCATTTTCCGCTATTAATCCTAAAGGTGGAAACAGGCCATTCAGCCCACAATGTCCATGCCAACTAGTGGGCACCCATCCATATTAATCCCATCTTCAGAATCAGGTTTATTATCACTGACATATATGACGTGAAATTTGTTGTTTTGCCGCAGAAGACATAAAATCTATAAAAAAAGAATGACGAGGTAGTGTTCATGGGTTCATGGACCATTCAGAAATCTGTTGGCCATGGGGAAGAGGCAGTTCCTGAATCATTGACTGTGGTCTTCAGGCTCCTGTATCTCCTCCCTGATGGTAGTAACGTGAAGAGGGCATGTCCCGGATGGTGAAGGTCCTTAGTGATGGATGCCACCTTCTAGAGACACCGCCTCTTGAAGATGTCTTTGATGGTGTGGAGGGTTATGTCTGTGAGTCTACAACCCTCTGCAGCTTCTTGCAATCCTGTGCATTGGAGCCTCCGTACCAGGCTGTGATGCAACCAGTCAGAATGCTCTCCACCATACATCTATAGAAATTTATAAGAGCCTTTGGTGACATACCAAATCTCCTCAAACTCCTAACGAGGCAGAGCCGCTGACGTGCTTCCTTCATGATTCTGCTCTGGTTCTTGTGTAGTAGATTTAATTCCTAAAGTCTGCAAGAGAACCTTTTATTCCATAAACTTCAATCTTGTTAATCCAGATAATGGATGCATCGATAAAAGTTGGTGAGTGTCAAAGGGGAGATATCGAATTTCTTTAGCCTCCTGAGAAAGTAGAGGCGCTGATGAGCTTTCTTGGCCATGGCATCTACGTGATTTGACTGGGACAGGCTATTGGTGATGTTCACTCCCAGGAACTTGAAGCTCTCAACCCTCTTGACCTCAGAACCACTGATGTAGACAGATGCATGTACACCGCCCCCTTTCCTGAAGTCAATGACCAGCTCTTTTGTTTTGTTGACATTGAGGGAACGGTTGTTGTCATGACACCATTCCACTAAGCTCTCTATCTCCTTCCTGTAGCCCGACTCATCGTTGTTTGAGATACGGCCTACAACGGTGGTATCATCTGCAAACTTGTAGATGGAGTTAGAGCAGAATCTGGCCACACAGTGAAATAAGCAGCAGAGGACTCCTGCAAGCAGTTTTTGCTGTGGGGTTGTTCTCATTTTATTCCAACACCCATTAACACCACGATAAAAGATGGGCATGAAAATCATGAACCAATCATCGTTCCTTGTACTGAACAGAGCAAATCCGTCCTGAGACATGAACTGTTTACCTCAATTGATTAAGGCCACACCAGATATCTAACTGGTTATTTTGCTAACCTTAAACACTCCAGGAGGTTAAGTAACTTATAATTAAATAAATTTCCTCCAGATGATAGACATGCAGAGTTTTGATAAACAAATAAAAAGAAAATGTAACTGGCTGTGTCATTGGCTACATTGTGGTTTCTGTAAAAGTGAGCTAAACTTAATCTGTCTGCAGAAGTGTGTTCAGTGGCAATAAATCCAATAAATCACAAACAGGTTTGGTAACATGGGTTCTATATCCATTTATAATCGTGGAATGAAATTGAGGCCAAAGTAATTATATCAATGTTGAACGTATTTTTTAATTAAGTGCATTCCTTCCTTCTTGCATAAAAGGTAGATCACATTTTCCTTTATTCATTTCAGAAAAATCTCTGTGAAAAGTGGTGTTTGATCTGCATAGAAACACCAAACCAAAAACAATCTTGAACTTTTAAACCTTACTTTCATGACCCATAAATTTTGTGGCACGTGTTTATGCTGTCACCCTTTGTCAAACATTCCAGACGTACCAGACAACAAGTTTACCTGGGAAGTGGAGCCACAGAGCAGGTCACAGACTCAATGCAGAAGGCAGAATACAAGGTTAATGGCAGGGCTCTTAGCAGTGTGGAGGAACAGAGAGATCTTGGGGTCCATGTCCGTAGATCCCTCAAGGTTGCCACGCAGGTTGATAGGGTTGTTAAGAAGGCGTATGGAGTGTTGGCCTTCATTAGTCGGGGTATTGAGTTCAAGAGCCGCGAGGTGATGTTGCAGCTCTGTAGAACTCTGGTCAGACCACACTTGGAGTATTATGTTCACTTCTGGTTGCCTCATTATAGGAAGGATATGGAAGCTTTAGAGAGGGTGCAGAGGAGATTTATCAGGATGCTGCCTGGATTGGAGAGCATGTCTTATGAGGATAGGTTGAGCAAGCTAGGGCTTTTCTCTTTGGAGAGAAGGAGGATGAGAGGTGACTTGATCGAGGTGTACAAGACGATAAGAGGCATAGATCGAGTGGACAGTCAGAGACTTTTTCCCGGGGCGACAATGGCTAACATGAGGGGACATAATTTTAAGGTGATTGGAGGAAGATATAATGGGGATGTCAGGGGTAAGTTTTTTACACAGAGAATGGTGGGTGCATGGAACGCACTGCCAGCAGAGGTTGTGGGGTCAGATACATTAGGGACATTTAAGAGTCTTTTAGATAGCCACATGAATGATAGAGAAATGGAGGGCTATGTGGGAAGGAAGGGTTAGATAGATCTTAGAGCAGGATAAAATGTCAACAGAACATCATGGGCCGAAGCGCCTATAATGTTCTATGTTCTATGACAGATCAGAATGTTGACTGCTCACTGGCAGCTCAGCAGCAGGCTGAAGCTGTAAAGAGCTGAAGGTCTTGATCTACTCCTCCCACCTCCTCAATCTAAAGGACTCCTGTCCAGTGAACATAAGACATAAGAGCAGGTGTAGGCCATTTGGCCCATTGAACCTGCCCTGCTATTCATCAAAATCATTGTCGATCCTCTACCTCAGGGCCACTTCCCTGCATTACCCCCATGTCCCTCGATTCCCATTATATGGCTACCCAATGGAAATGAGCAGCCATAATTTGCGTCTTCACCTGGAAACATTTAAGGAAACAGCAGAAGACAGCTCACTTGCTATTTTCCATTATTATCACTCCAACACACACAAGAATGTGCTGTTAGTTGTGGTATATACACATGGTCAATAATTGGGTTCTAATGCATTACACATGCTTAGAAGAAATTTGACAAGCCAGCTCAGGGTGACAGCCACCCTTGACATGAATTGTAATAGTTGCAGATAAAAATAAAAACCCAAATTTTATTTCTGAGTTCTGTGGATATTCAGAGTGTCAAAACTCTTAAATGTTTCAGTCCACAAATGTTCTTTATCCAATCAAACACACCAAAAACAAAACCAGGAAGAAGAATACTAGCTTCCCAATCCATTCTAAAAACAAGTCTCTGATGCCCTAGAATTCCCAATCCAAGTAAAAACAAGTCTAATGCTTTAGAATTCCTAATCCAAGCTAAGAAGATTTTATAAGATAAGATTATAAGATTTCTTTATAAATTAAATTTCTTTTTTAAATTTTATTTACAGCGTGGTAACAGGACCTTTCAGCCCATAGAGTCTGCGCCGCCCATTTTAAACCCAAATTAACCTACCCGTACGTCTTTGCAATGTGGGGGGAAACCGGAGCACCTGGAGGAAACCCACACAGACACGGGAGAATGTACAAACTCCTTACAGACAGCGATGGGAATCGAACCCCGATTGCTGGCACTGTAATAGCGTCACGCTAACCGCTACGTTACTGTGCCGCCCACATTATTAGTCACATGTATATTGAAACACACAGTGAAATGCACCTTTTGTGCAGAATGTTCTGGGGGGCAGCCCACAAGTGTCACCACACTTCCAGCGCCAACATGGCATGCCCACAACTTCCTAACCCGTACGTCTTTGGAAAGTGGGAGGAAACTGGAGCACCTGGAGGAAACCCACGCAGACACAGGGAGAACGTACAAACTCCTTACAGACAGCGGCCGGAATTGTACCCGGGTTGCTGGAACTGTAATAGTGTTACACTAACTGCTACACTACCGTGCCTGCACAAGTTTCTGGTTCCTTAGAATTTAGCTTGGATTGGGAAGCTTTATAATGAGACCTTCTTCAGTTCCTTTTCTGCAGGTTTTATAATCAAACTATGATCAATTCCATTCCCTTCAGTTAAGTTCATCACTGGTATTGTAATCTGATTCAGTCCTTTTACCTGTAATGTTTTATGAACAGTAAAACTCCTTATCCACTTTCTGCTTTATCATTTTATCTGTTTTCTATGTATCACACTGTGGTACTCTGTACTCTCAGATTCTTGCTAAGCTTCATGAGGTCATTTTCTATTTGACTCTTTCTATTCATTGCCTCGATTGCCACAACTTTGATAACATTTTTCTTATTTAAACTGCATGCAGTTTCTCGTACAGGTGCCAGTTAAGGTTTGTAAATGGAAGCTGGCACCCCAGAGCATTCATTGTTACCCTGCAACCAGATCCTAAAGAGGTTCAGCTCTCAAGATACATAGTACCAGTAGGACACCCAATCAGGCAGTCAGCTGGCCACCCGAAGGATGCTAAGAGAGGAAATGTTTCAGCTTTAAAGTATTTCACTTTCTGGCACTATCCTCATTTTGACTTGATTCCTGGACCAGTCCTTTTATACAGTTGCTTTCAAAACCATATTTCAAAATAGGCACTGTACTTTAAAAACACTCAAAATAATGAAGGTTTTTGATAGGACAAATTAGGAGAAGTTGTCACAATTGGCAGGGACCTTAGCTAACGAAAGGTAAACAGCTAAGGAACATGCTGTCTCCAACCTCTCTTTCCATATCAAAGCCCTTGAGCAGGCCAAAGTCTTCTACATTCACGAATATCCTACCAGAACCTCTTGTCTGGATCCCTCCCTTCAGTAATGAAATGACTGTCCAAGTTACAACTGACATACTTTATGATTGTGAAAAATCATCTGCCCCACCTCATCATCAACCTACTTGTTGCCCTTGTTCATGGCTGACTGCATGCTCACACCCAACCGGTTGACAACAGAAGGTGCTTGAAACACTCAGCAGGGTCACCTCTGGAAGTTAAATTTTTAATTGCAGAGAAGATGGGGGAGGAATGGGAAGGGGAATATCTGTAATAGGGGAATGCCAAAATTGCCATGAGGATAGGGTGTGGGGTCCTCTGGTCAAATGGATCAATGGGAGCAGTTAGGAGGTGTTTATAGAAAAATAGAAGCAGAATGGTTGCAAATAGCAGTGATGTGAGACATGACCAGCAGGTCAGGCTAAGCTAATGAGGACAGAAAAACTGAACCAATGGATGAAGTGCAGCAGAAATAGTCATTTCTGACACAGACAGAGAAAGCAAGCAACCTGGTTGGAGAATTCGATTCGGAGTCCTGAAGGCTGAAATCTGCCCAGAGGGAAGATGAGGTGATGTTCCTCAAGGTTGCGTTGGGCCTCACTGTAACAGTGCAGGAGGCCACAGCCAGAGAGGTCAGACTGGGAGTGGGGTGGGGAATTAAAGTGACAGGCAACCAGAAGCTCAAGGTTGCTCCTGTGCACCGATTGCAAGGGTTCCAGAAAGCGATCACCCAATCTGTGTTTGGTTCCTCCAGTGTAGATGGGACCACATTGTGAACATTGAATGCAGTACGCTGGATTGGAAAGAGTGCACATGAACCACTGCTTCACATAGAAAGACTGTTTGGGTCCCTGGATGGTGGGAAAGGGGTGAGGTGAAAGGACAAGGGTTGTACCTCCTGCAGCTGCATGGGAGAATGCCATAAGACAGGAAGTGGTTGGTGGGGACGGGCCAGGGAGTCGTGAAGGGATTCGATGCTGAAAGGGGAGGAGAGGGGAAGATGCGTCCAGTGGCGGAACCTTGTTGGAGTTGTCGGAAATCGTGAGGGATGATCCCCTGAATGTGACGGCTGATGGGGTGAAATGTGAGGCTCAAGGTTATCCAGCCTTACTCCGTCCTTCTGTAAAAGTTCCAGCCAATTTTTCCAATTTGTATTTGCTCCAATTTCTTTACAGGTGCCTCTGAAATACCTTCCTTCCTATCTACCCACCCCCTCATGGCAGACAGAGCCTTTGACTGTTTCTCATCTGTTTCCTGCGCCTCTGCTCTCACCCTCTCGCCTCCTGGACAGAGCAAGAACACATTACCCCTGGTCCCCAACTTCGACTGCATTCGATGGATCATCCTTTGCCACCTCTGCCAGCTCCAGAGAGATTTCAACACCAGACACATATTTCACCTCCCATCCCCTGTCAGCATTTCAAAAGGACCATTTCCCTTCCCAAATCCCTGGTCCACCCTCCCCATCTACCATGAGACCATAAGTTATAAGAGCAGAATTAGGCCATTGCCCATCGAGTCTGCTCCGCTATTCAGTCATGGCTGGTTTTATTTTCAACCCCATTCTCCCACCTTCTCCCTATAACCCGTAACCCCCTTACCAATCAAGAACCTATCAACCTCTGCCTTAAATACACCCAATGACTTGGCCTCCACAGCCCTGTGTGGCAGCAAATTCTGCAGATTCACCACCCTCTGGCTGAAGAAATTTCTCCTCATCTCAGTTCTAAAGGGACATCCCTTTATTCTGAGGCTGTGCCTTCGGACCCCAGACTCTCCCACCACTGGAAACTTCCACTCTGCGTCCACTCTATCCAGGCCTTTCAGTATCAGGTAGGTTTCAATGGGATGCCCCCCCTCATTATTCTGAACTCTGTCGAGTACAGGGTGAGACATCAAATGCTCCTCATACGTGAAGCCACTCCCCATCTTATGGCACTTTCCTTTGTAACTGCAGGAGGTGCAACAATCGTCCTTCCCACCAATCAGGGACCCAGGTGAAGCACCGATTCACTTGCACTTCTTCCAGTCTAGTGTACCGTATTGGTGTTCACAATTTGGTCTCCTCTAACACTGTGTTTGGCTTCTCCAGATTGGGTGATTGGTTTGCAGAGTACCTCCCATCAGTCCACAGCAGTGGCACTGAGTTTCCTGTTGCCTGTTACTTTAATTCTCCATCCCTCTCCCACTCCGACTTTTCCATCTGTGACCTCTTGTGCTGTTATAATGAAGCCTCAATCCCCCATTGAGACTGTTCAAAAGACTGGAAATACAGTGCTCTTCAACAAACCCAAGAGCCTCAAGACAACACAGCATTAATCATTTGACACAAGCTGCAGTATTATTTATATGTACTGGAAATCCAGCAAGTAGTGTGCTATATCTTATAGAAAAGCCTTCAAGATGCATGCCAAGACAAAATAGACTCAATGTCATGTTGCCCAATCAATGGGAGACACCAAATATTTAAATCTTACAAAATTATCAGGGAAATAAGGCAAATACCAATCCTTCCCATGGCTGGGTGTCCAGAACCTGGGTCATTATCTCCAGCTAGAGGGTTAGCCATTCAGGACAAAGATGAAGAAATTTGAAGCCTCTGTCTGGGCACATTGCAGCCTTCAAAACCCAATCCTCCACATTCAGGTAACTCACTTTCTCTGTCGGCATCACATTTCTGCTGCACTTCATCCATTGGTTCAGTTTTTCTGTCCTCATTAGTTTAGCCTGACCTGCTGGTCATGTCTCACTTACTTAGCCAGAGGCCCCACTATCTCTCCCCACCACTGCAACTTAAAACTAACTTGTTTTGTTTTCCTTTTGACAGTCTTCGATCTGAAATGTTAACTGTTCCTCTTTTAATAGATGCTGCTTCCGGTATTTTCTGGAGACACTAGAAAGACCCGCTGAGATCCTCCAGCATTTTGTGTGTTGCTGAAGTACTTTCTGTCTTGGTTTAATTTTTTTGGCATCTGTGGGGGTTTGTTTTTTTAATTTTCATTTGCAGCTGGGTGGATGTGACTCACCTGGTTCCCATACACATCTGCCCAGTGGCAGCCAGCAGTGGCTCTTTACTTTCTGCTCCAGCATCTTTAACCCAAGGATAGATGCCCAGGACCCCTTCCACAGCTCATCTGCACACCCAGTGAGGCATAAAATGCTGCTTGCTCCTGTCAGTGTGTTGATGACCCATGGCTTACCTCAACATTGATTCAGTTTCTCTCACTCGCTCCCTTGGAAAGTGTGTAATCCAGCACTTCCAAAACCTCTAACTCGAAATCTTCATATACTTGCATTGACATACTGACCCTCGGGAATCTGCTCCAAACCAGTTCCACCTCCCTGGGATTTGTTACTGAGCTGTGGTGTTCTGGCTCTGAAGGATGAGTGGTGCATTCTCCCGTATTTCCAACTCTGCTTCTTTTAAGCAACCATTGTTGGTGGTCTTTCCGAGACAAGATCGTCTCTCTGATAAGGGATATGATCTCCTCCATTGTGACTTTGGAGCAAGCCAACGCCACCATCTGCAATGTGGATTGCATCCTCACTGTGTTGCCAGCTCGAAAGATGAATGTTGTTCTGTGAATCTCTATTGACATGATGTGTCTGCCTTATATACTTCTGGTGACACGGGAGGTAGTCACTTGGCCCAATGGGTCTAGGGCAGTTCCCAAAGAAAGCAATTCCATTCCGCTTTCTAGTTATTTCCCCGTACCTCTACAATATATTCTCTCTTTCACCCGCCCCTTGGATTCTTTTGCAATTGATCTGAACAGAGGGTAATTTTCATTTCCCTATCTCCTACTGGCATGTCTGTGGGACGTAGGAAGAAGTCAGAGCACCCGGGGAAACCCATACCATCAGAAGAGCATGTGCAGATCCAGGAGGTGAGGGTTATTGCCTTATGTCAGAGCTATTGATGCTGCCCTGCAATGTGGTTGTTGCAATATTGTTTCTGAATTTGCTGATCTTTCTCCTGTAATGTACAATTCTGAGAGAAGTCTCAGGGATTGGGGTGGGGGACAGGATTTTTACTTCTGAGTTCTAAAGTAGAACAGTTCTTTTAGTACTATGATTGGTAGACTTGAGGAGGCATCCTGTCTCTGCAGAGTATTGCATTCAGCCCTGATCTTGTCATCTGACATTTACCAGAAGGGATAGAGTGCAGGGTCTCTAATTGGTTTACTATTGTCACTTGTACAGAGGTACAGTGAAAAACCTGTCTTGCATAACGTTCCTACAGATCAATTCATTACACAGTGCACTGAGGTAGTACAGGGTAAAAACAATAACAGAATACAGAGTAAAGTATCACAGCTACAAAGGAAGTACATTGCAGTTAGACAATAAGGTGCAAGGTCATAACAAGGTAGATTGTGAAGTCAAGAGTCCATCTCATCGTATAAGGGAACCGTACAATAGTCTTATCACTGTGGGATAGAAGCTGTCCTTGAGCCTGATGGTATGTGCCCTCAGGCTCCTGTATCTTCTGCTGATGGGAGAGGAGAGAAGAGAGAATGACCCAGGTGGGTGGGGTCTTTGATTATGCTGGCTGCTTCACCAAGGCAGCGAGAGATATAGAGTCCATGGAAGGGAGGCTGGATTCCGTGACGTGCTGGGCTGTGTCCAC
This sequence comes from Pristis pectinata, assembly GCF_009764475.1. Classification (NCBI taxonomy): domain Eukaryota; kingdom Metazoa; phylum Chordata; class Chondrichthyes; order Rhinopristiformes; family Pristidae; genus Pristis; species Pristis pectinata. The sequence continues at coordinate 7,458,614 of NC_067419.1, read as the reverse complement.
AACTCTCTGCAGTTTTTTGCGGTCCTGAACAGAGCAGTTGCCATACCAAGCTGTGATGCATCCAGATAGGATGCTTTCTGTGGTGCATCAATAAAAATTGGTGTCAAAGGGGACATGCCAAATTCCTTTAGCCTCCTGAGGAAGTAGAGGCGCTGGTGAACTTTCTTGGCCATGGTGTCTACGTGGTCGGACCAGGACAGGCTATTAGAGATGTTCACTCCTAGGAACTTGAAGCTCTCAACCCTCTCGACCTCAGCACCATTGATGTAGATAAGTACATGTACACTTCCCCCTTTCCTGAAGTCACCTTCGAAGTCCAGTTCATCTCTCACATGGAAGCATGATCTGCTACCAGACTCACACTCTATCTTCTTCCATCCTCTCTGAATCACTTGCTTCAAGCACTCCAGCATCTCACCTTTTCTGGTAGCCTTCACAGCCACAGCTGGGTGATTGGACTATGTCAATTCAGTTTAGCTCTTCTGTCCTTGAAATAGGCTCAGTTAAGTGTATTGGCAACATCTGTGTTTTCACCACATCTGTGTTTTCACTGTAAACTTGCATCTTCTCAAGCATTTTCCAAAAGCTCCTTCACGATCTATGGCAGGGAGTAACAGCAGTTACCAGTGACCACTGCATGGATATAATTCACCTCAATTCAAATTGGTGAGGCTTCTGCTGCCAGAAGATAGCTACCTCTCAACCTGTACATAACATGTTCTAATTCTGTTCTTTCTTGCACAGTTTATGTTAGTAAATTATGTTATTCTTGTGAATGCTGTTATCTGACGTTACATGCCTGTGCTGCTGCTGTAAATAAGTTTTTCATTGCACCTGTACAGACACGAACCTGTGCACATGACAATAAACTCAACTCTGACTTTGACCCACACATATCGGAACTCTTCTTGTCTATGCCGTCGGCTGACTATTCTGTCTCACTGTTGCTCTAAGACTCTTTTTCCGAGGCCTCTTCCTAGTTTGTCAGCTCCTTCCAGTTATCAAGTTATTGCAATATAAGCTTCGCTGTGTATGTCTCCTTAATTCTTTTGAACGCCAATGAGCATCCAACCAGTGTCATTCCGCATCCCTTCGGTCCACTGCCTGTGTGACTCACATATCAAACTGGGATGGAGCAGATACTTGTCATAACTTCAAAGTTCACCAAAGTCTCAGCCGCTGGGCTGCTTATCCAGTGTTGGATAAACAGATGTTTACTGCAGTGAAATATAGGGAAGGCTGAGGTTACAGTCTTCACCCTGGCCACCATCATCATTCCCCGTACACTGATTCCTTCTATCTCCCTAGCAACCATCTGAAACTGAACCATACTCTTCACAGACTTGGTGTGACGTACCACTCTGAAATGAACCTCCGATCATGTGTGTGCTGTTAAGGAGTTGGGAAGTTATATTGCAGTCACATAGGACGTTGGTGAGGCTGCACTTGGAGTCTCGTGTCCAGTTTTGGTCATCCTGTACTGGGAAAGATGTTATTAAACTAGAAAGAGAGCAGAAAAGATTTACCAGGATGTTGCTCAGACTTGGGGGCCTGAGTTACAAGAGGTTGTGTAGATTGAGACTTTATTCCTTGGAATGTAGGAGATTGAGGGGTGACCTGATAGGAGTATATAAGATCATGAGGGGCATAGACAGGGTGAAGGCACACAGTCTTTTCCCTAGGGAGGGGGTGCTAAAAGCAAGAGGGCATAGGTTTAAGATCAGATGCAAGAGATTTTAAAGGGCCATCAGGGGCAGCTTCTTCACGTAAAGGGTGGTGCGTATTTAGAATGAGCTGCCAGAAATAGTGGTTGAGGCGGGCGCATTAGCAACATTTAAAAGCCATCTAGATAAGTACATGGAGAGGAGAGGTTTCGAGGGCTGTGGGCCAAACATGGGCAGATGGGACTAGCTCACTGGCCAACAGAGTTGGCATGGGTGAGTTGGGCCGAAGGTCCTGTTTCCATGCTGTAGGACTCTTTGACTCCAAGGCTGTCTATTTCGAAGTAACATCCTCCAACTGCAGCCTTGCCTCAGCTGATCTGCCGTTGAAACCCTCATCCACGCTCTGTTACTTCTAAACCTCGATACCCTTCCTCGTTCCAGCCTGTGAACATGAGGTGATCCAAACCCCAGGTGGCCCCACACAAACTCACACCAACTCCTGCTCACACACAAGCCCTAACACATCCTACACAACCCCAATTTTGCAATTATAAGCTCCCAGAAAACAGTTTGAGATATACGGCCGTGTTACAGGCACTGTAACTTGTTGATTAAACTTTTTATGGATACAGGATTCTAACTCTCTGCATTAAGAGACTTCTCAACTCACTCCAAAATTGCCAACCACTCTTCTTTTTTCATTTTGGATCCTTCAGCGAGAGAAACTGGCCCATCTCAGAATCCTCTGTCTGGATGACATCCTTCTGATCTCCAGTGAGCACGGGCCAGGTCTTGCCCCCATCCCGGGATGGAAATCTATGATCCAGGGCCACTATATTCTTCAAGTAAAGAGCATAACATTGGCACAGTAGCTCACTAACACCCTGCCTATGATCCAAAAGCACTATTTTCTTGCGGGAGTCCCACTGTTGTAGCCTTGCCCCATTACAGTGCTGCACTGTTAACGTGAGGATGGGTCAGTCAGTCTGGGTGGTGTGATTCTGTTTTCCTGCTTTTCTCTGTTTCGTAGTAAGGGTTTGGGCAGGCCTGGGGTGCTACAGTGGAGCAGCACTAAGGGGGGTCTGGGTGGTTGTTGTTAAACATTCAGATGTGATCAGGCTGAACTGACACACAGAGACAGAGCTCTCCACACCTTCACCTGGCCCCAATGAGGCAAAGACCCCGTACACACCACACACACACTCACACATACAAACCCACACCCATACAGACACACACACCCACACCCACACCCATACACACACACCACACACAAACCCACACCCACCCACTCCCATACACACACACCCCCACACCACACCCATACACACACACACCCACACCACACCCATACACTCACACACACACACACACACACACACACACACACACACTCAGACATGTCTGTCCACGGCCTCCTCTACTGTCACGTTGAGACCAGATGCAGGTTGGAGGAACAACACCTCATATTCCGCCTTGGGAGTCTCCAACCTGATGGCCTCAACATTGATTTCTCTAACTTCTGGTAACCCCACCCCTTCTTTCTGTTTTCTCCTCCCTCCCCCCACTCTTTTGTCTTCCCTTATTCCTGTGACTCCCTTCCCCCACCTTGATGACCTGCCCATCTCCTCTCCTCCCCTCCTCCATCCTTTATTCCATGGTCCACTGCCCTCTCCTCCCGGATTCCTTCTTCTTCAACCCTTTGCCTCTTCTACCTATCACCTCTCAGATTATATCTTCCCCCGCCCTCCCCCACTCACTACCTTCCCCCACCCACCTACCTTCCCCCATCACCTGGATTCACCCATCCCTGCCTGCGTGTGCTCCTCCCCCTCCCCTCACCACCTTATTCTGGCTTCTGCCCTCTTCCTTTCCGTCCTGATGAAGGGTCTCCGCCCAAAACGGCGACTGTTTATTTCCCTCCATGGATGCTGCCTGACCTGCTGAGTTCCTCCAGTGTCGTGTGTGTTGCTCCAGGTTCCAGCATCTGCAGAATCTCTTGTGTGAGTCAATGCTCAGAGACTGTTACCGACTCTTCTTCCAACCAAAATAAAAACGGGAAATGCTGGAAACCCTCAGCAGGTCAGCCCACATCTGTGGGAAGAGACAGGGATAACTCTCAGTACCAGCGGAAGGGAATGATTGTCACTTTCATCTGTTTCCACTAAGATTGACGGATTGCTTCTCTCCCACGACTTCCCCTGCTGAGTAACTGGTGGTGAAGCAGCGAAACACAAGGCCTTCTTGTCACCACATGGTATCTTGGTTGAGCTGCTTCCGTTAGAGCCTCACCAACAGGTGCAGACCTTCATCCACTCGCAGCACAGCAACTCATGAAGGTAAGACTTGATCCATGCGAACAGTGCAGGGGAAAAGGCTCCTCACACTTAAATGGACTCTGCACAAATCGGCAGGCATCTTGGATGTCTGAAATCCTGGGGCATCGCTTCTGCCCAGGGTGGGGCATCCAGCTGGACCTGTCCAACTTATCACAGCTCTCAGTCGCTGTGGTTGATGTTTGGAGGACAAATTAGCCTTGAGCAAAGCCCCGGAATGTGGGATTCCCATTTTAAAAAATGGACTCTTTCAGTTCACTGTGTGTGCAAGTGAGAACTGAGCCAACTTTATGGAGAAGGGACAGACTGAGAATCCTATTTCATTCAAGGCCTTGTGTGCCCTGCTCAGCACCACCATTAGTTGCAGGATGACGTGATGGGGCAGACTTGTGTGCAACATACTGAGGATCACTGTGTGACACAGGGTCCCCTCATGTGTTCATGAGTTGCATCACGGATACCAGCCCCCCCTCCTTGGACTCTGTCTTTACCTCTCGTTGTCTTGCAAATCCAGCATAATCAAAGACCCTACCCATCCGGGACATTTCTCTCCTCTTCCATCAGGTAGAAGCTACAGGAGGTGAGGGCACGTACCACCAGACATAAGGACAACTTCTACCCCACTGTGATAAGACTATTGAACAGCTCCCTTATACAATGAGATGGACTATGACCTCACGATCTACCTTGTTGTGACCTTGCACCTTATTGCACTGCACTTTCTCTGTAGCTGTGACACTTTATTTTGTACTGTTACTGTTTTTACCTGTACTACTTCAATGCACTTTGTACTAGCTCAATGTAACTGCACTGTGTAACGAATTGACCTGTACGATCGGTTTGTAAGACAAGCTTTTCACTGTACCTCCGTACAAGTGACAATAATAAACCAATACCAATACCAATACCCTTGGTAATGCATCAGATGCAAGGACATGCCACAGAGGATTCCCAGTCCTGCCAGTATTGGTCTGTCGTGTGGGAAGCAAACAGCAGCAGCAGTGGACTCACTTGTGGAGCCTTGTCAGGTCAGAAGGTGGGACGATGTTCAGACTCCCAGAACTGGGGCATTTGCAGATGGACTCATACATCTCATGGCAGCACTCTGCGCTACTTGGCTCACCAACAGGTCTGATCCATTGTTGGAGACTCTTTAACACTGTTAATTGCACTGAAATTAACAGCTCTGTTTCTAACCCAGACCTTCACATGTTTTCCAGAAACTGTGAACAATCTCAAAACATGTTTTTAATGTGCAGAAAAAATATTCTTTAACACTAATAAGATGCAACTGAATTATGAAAGCAAATAAAAGATTACAAGATTCTTGCAGAGTCTTGTAATCTTGCAGATTCGGGAGTTGGAGCCAGATTTGGAGCAGGACCTTTGAAAAAAGGTGAGTCTCTGTGACTGAGCTTGTGAGTTTCATCTTGCAAGAGTCTAAACAAGGCATATTTGCAAACTGTTACCAGTGATTAGCTGATTAACAGCAGCAAATAAAAGGAAGGGAGGTATAAGTGGAGTGGCCATTGTTGCAGTGGCCCAGTGTTTGGTGTAGGGGAACTGAGGCCATGGTTCAAGGAGAATGGCTCCAGGGTCAGTGGTGTGTTCAGCCTGTGAGATGTGGGAGTTCTGGCAGACATCCAGTCTCCCTGATAACTACACCTGCATGAGGTGCATCCAGCTGCAGCTCCTTGCAGACCATGTTAGGGAACTGGAGCTGCAGCTGGATGACCTTCAGCTCCTACGGGATACCGAGGAGTACATAGACAAGAGCTACAGGAAGGCAGTAACTCCTAAGCTGCAGGAGGCAGGTAGCTGGGTGACTGTCAGGAGAAGGATGGAGAATAGGCGGGTAGTTCTGAGTACCCCTGTGGCTGTTCCCCTCAATAACAGGTATACCTCTTTGGATGCTGTTGGGGGGAACAACCTACAAGGGGGAAGCTGCAGTGACCAGGTGTCTGGCACTGAGCCTGGTTGTGTGGTGTAGAAGGGGAGGAGAGCAGTAGTGACAGGGGATTCCATAGTAAGGGGGCAGACAGGAGATTCTGTGGATGTGAAAGAGACTCCCGGATGGTATGTTGCCTCCTGGGTGCCAGGGTCAGGGACATCTTGGATCGGGCCCACAGCATTCTGAAGGGGGAAGGTGAGGTCATGGTATGTATTGGTACCAATTACATGGGTAAGAAAAGAGCTGAGGTCCTGAAGAGGGAATATAGGGAGATAGGTAGGAAGCTGAAAAGCACGACATCAAGGGTAGTGATCTCTGGATTGCTACATGTGCCACATGCCAGTGAGGATAAGAATAGGATGATTTGGCAGATGACTGTGTGGCTGAGGAGTTGGTGCAGGGGGCAGGGTTTCAGATTTGTTGATCATTGGGATCTCTTCTGGGAAAGGTACGACCTGTACAAAAGGGATGGGTTACACCTGAACTGGAGGGGGACCAATATTCTTGCAGGCAGTTTTGCTAGAACTGTTAGGGAGGGTTTAAACTAATTTGGCAGGGGGATGGGAACCAGAGTGATGGGTCAGAGGTTAGTGCATTTAGTGTACCAGTAGATACAGAGTGTAGAAAGGCTATAAGGAAGGATAGGCAGTTGAAAGGGCAACACTACAGTCAGTCTGATGGGCTGAAGTGTGTCTACTTTAATGTGAGAAGTCTCAGGAACAAGGCTGATGAACTTAGTGTGGGTAAGTATGTGGAACCATGACATGGTGGCCATTACAGAGACTTGACTGTCACAAGGGCAGGAATGGCTGCTGGATATTCCGGGGTTTAGATGTTTTGAAAGGGACAGGAACGGAGGTAAGAGGTGGGGGTGGCTTTGCTGATCAGGCACAGTATCACAGCTGTAGTCAGAGCCAAGTCTCTGTAATGGCCACCACATCATAGTTCCACATACTTTCTCACACTAAGTTTATCAGCCTTGTTCCTGATACTTCTCACATTAAAGTAGACACACTTCAGCCCATCCAACTGACTGCAATGTAGAAAGGGAGGATGTCCTGGAGGGATCATCTACTGAGTCAGTGTGGGTGGAAGTCAGAAACAGGAAGGGAGCGATCACTCTATTGGGAGTATTCTACAGACCCACCAGTAGCAGCAAAGATGCTGAGGAGCAGATCAGGAGGCAGATTTTGCAGAGGTGCAAAAATAACAGGGTTGTTGTCATGGGTGATTTCAACTTCCCTAATATTGATTGGCACCTCCTTAGTGTAAAGGGGATAGATGGGGTGGAGTTTGTTGGGTGTGTACAGGAAGGATTCCTGACACAGCGTGTCAACAGGCAGACTAGAGGAGAGGCCATTCTGGACCTGGTACTAGGCAATGAGCTGATCAGGTTTCAGATCTCTCAATGGGAGAACATATCGGTAGAACTGATCGGGGATAAAAGAAGAAACATGTGCCTGGAGTCGGAAGAGGTAGGGGAGGTCCTTAGTGAATACTTTGCTTCAGTATTCACCAGAGAGAGATCTTGATGTTTTTGAAGAAGGCGTACAACAGGCTGATATGAGGGCATGTCGATGTGAGGAAAGAGGATGTGCTGGAACTATGGAAAAACATTAGGATAGATAAGTCACCGGGGCCAGATGGGATACATCCAAGGTTATTGCAGGAAGCCAGGGAAGAGATTGCTGTGCCTTTGGCGATGATCTTTGCATCCTCACTGGCCACAGGAGTAGTGCCAGATGATTGGAGGGTGGCAAATGTTGTTCCTTTGTTTAAGAAAGGGAGTAGGGATAACCCTGGGAATTACAGACCAGTGAGTCTTACTTCAGTGGTGGGCAAATTACTGGAGAAGATTCTTAGAGACAGGATTTATGGGCATTTAGAGAAGCATAGGCTGATTAGGGACAGTCAGCATGGCTTTGTGAGGGGAAGGTTGTGCCTCACAAGCCTTACTGAATTCTTTGAGGATGTGACAAATCACATTGAAGGTAGAGCAGTGGATGTGGCGTACATGGATTTTAGTAAGGTGTTTGATAAGGTTCCTCATGGAATGCTCAGTCAGAAAGTCAGTAGGCATGGGATCCAGGGAAACGTGGCTGTGGATTCAGAATTGGCTCGCCCGTAGAAGACTGGGTGGTGGTAGATGGAGTGTATGCTGCCTGGTGGTCAGTGACCAGTGGTGTTCAGCATATTCCCTGCTGTGAGTGAGGGAGAAAATGGAAGGATGGGTTAGTAAGTTTGCAGAAGACTAACGTTGAAGGTGTTGTGGATAGTGTAGAAAGTTGCTGTAGATTACAACAGGATATTGATAGAATGCAGAGCTGGGCTGAGAAGTGACAGATGGAGTTCAACTCAGATAAGTGTGAAATGATACATATTGAGAGATGGAATTCAAAGGCAGAATACAAGGTTAATGGCAGGGGTCTTAGCAGTGTGGAGGAACAGAGGGATCTTGGGGTACATGTCCATAGATCTCTCAAGGTTGCTGCACAGGTCGATAGGTTTGTTAAGAAGGCGTATGGAGTGTTGGCCTTCATTAGTCGGGGTATTGAGTTCAAGAGCCGCGAGGTGATGTTGCAGCTCTGTAGAACTCTGGTCAGACCACACTTGGAGTATTACGTTCAGTTCTGGTCGCCTCATTATAGGAAGGATATGGAAGCTTTAGAGAGGGTGCAGAGGAGATTTACCAGGATGCTGCCTGGATTGGAGAGCATATCTTGAGGATAGGTTGAGTGAGCTAGGGCTTTCCTCTTTGGAGAGGAGGAGGAGGATGAGAGGTGACTTGATAGAGGTGTACAAGATGGTAAGATGCATAGATCGAGTGGATTGTCAGAGACTTTCTCCCGGGGCAAAAATGGCTAACATGAGGGGATTAAAGTGATTGGAGGAAAATGTAAAGGGAAGTCAGAGGTAAGTTTTTTTTAGTGGTAGGTGTGTGGAACGCACTGCCTGCAGAGGTTGTGGGGGCAGATACATTAGGGACCTTTAAGAGACTTAGTTAGCCACTGAATGATAGAGAAATGGAGGGCTATGTGGGAGGGAGGGGTGAGATGGGTATTAGAGCAGGATAAAATGTTGGCTCAACATCATGGGCCAAAAGGCCTGCACTGTGCTGTAATCTTATGTTCTATAAGAAAGGTCATTGTACCAAAGCCATACATAGAACAGTGAAGCACAGGAAAAGGCCCTTCAGCCCATGATATCTGTGCTGGCTGTGATGCCAATTTAAACTGCATGTCTACACAAAGTGGTCCACATTCCTCCATTCCCTGCTTGTCTAAATGCCTCTTGGGCATTGCGATCATTGCTGCCTCCACCACTTCCCCTGGCAGCACACTCCAGGCACATGGCGTTATCAGTAAAGAATACTTGCCTCGAACATCCCTTTTAAACTTTCCTCCTCTCACCTTAAAGCTATGCCCTTTCGTATTTGACATTTCCACCTGGGAAACAGACTGACTACCTACCCTATCTGTGCTTTTTGTAATTCTATAAACTTCTATCAAGGTGTGCCTTGGCCTCCAGCGCTCCAGAGAAAACAATCCAAGTTTGTCCAACCTCTCCTTGTAGCTACTACTCTCCAATCCAGGCAACATCCTGGTGAACCTCTTCTGCACCCTCTCCAAAACCTGCACATCTGTCCTAGAGCATGGTGACCAGAAATGCACACAATACTCCAGATGCAGCCTAACCAAAGTTTTATGCAGCTGCAATGTGACTTTCTGACTTTTATACTGATATGCCCCAATCAATGAAGGCACGTAATCCGCATGCCTTCTTTACCACCCTATCCATTTGTGTTGCCACTTTCTGGGAGCTATGGAATTGGACCCCAAGATTCCTCTTTAGTTCTCCTTGGGGTCCTACCATTTATACCTTTCTCTTACATTTGGCCTCCCGAAATGCAACATCTCACACTTGTCCAGATTTCTCTTCCCATAAGGAAGATATTCTCTTCCCAACTGGTCTCTATTAGGCTGTATCATTTGACAATGTTCCGCATTATCCATAAGCCTGTTAGTTTTTGTCTCATCTGCAAACTTACTAATCAAATCATCTGGGTATATATGTTAACAATCACTTTTCATAGACTTAATGGTTGTAATCTTGGGATTCACTTCATTATCTGAGGAGTTGAAAATATAATTAGAAGTTTCAAAACTGAATTGAAATCTTTTGCTGTATACTAAGGTGCTCTTATGTACAGCATTCGGACAGTGTTAACTGGATTTATCAAATTCATTATTGGTATTATCACTGCTTATGGCTTGATAGTCTTAAGTTCCGCTCAACCTGCATTTCAAGAGGTGAAAAAACACAATTTTACTGAAGTTGGGTTTAATAAGGAGAATGGGGTTAATTGATATTTGTAGTTAATTGATAGTCTTATCCATATACTAAACATGGATAAGATTGGTTAGCCAAGTTCATGTTCAAGCCTGGAGTTCACTCCCAGTTGGAATTCACCCGACCTACGGTTCTCGTTCATATACCAACCCTGTCAAACATTATACAAAGGATGGTTTACGTCAGACTGTTCGCCCACGGGCTATACCAGACTGTCAGCAACATGTCATCTGTAAATGCGTGCAACTTAACAGATACAATAAAACAGTACAAACACATTTTAACTCTACCATAGAACTGAAAAACTCCAGGCTAGTTCCTATTTATTTCAGCATCATTCAATTCTCTCTCTGTCATAATAAAGTCTCCTTAACTGTAATAAATCACTCATGAACTATTACACCAATCCATTTTGTGGTCACAGTTCTCTTAAGAGAACTACTTCTCAGATTATAAACACACATAAACTCTGTAAATAAAACCATTTCCACATTATTTTGGTTTGGCAATGTTTGACCAATTTACCATAAGTCATTAATTACAATGGATCTTATTTCAGAGCTTCATGCAAGAAAGGAATTTCATTGCACTCTGTTGTATATGACAAGAAACTTATCTGGATCTTTCATGGTTTTTTTCCCTGCCTTGCCTGGCTACAGAACTATCACTATTTTCCTAAGCATTCTTTCTGAGGGAATCAAAAACAATACTGTCTTCAAAATAGAGGAAGAGGGTATACCTGACATTCCAGAGAAATTAATGATAAGTTGAGCACTACAATTCACCAAAATTAGTGTAAGTAATACGTTAGGGATCCATGTATTTGTAAGTGTCATAGTCAGATTTATAAAAAATAAACTCAAAGGATAATAAAATGTTAAACTGTAAAACTAAAACATGAAGGGGAGGAAGAACTACTTAGTTTTATAAAGCCCAGGTTGCGTCACATCTGCCAAAACCACATGGAGTTCTGGAGAACACTTCAAGAGAGGTCGTTTGGATTGAAGGGGAATGTCACAGAGTCGAACAGCACAGAAACAGGCCTTTTGGTTCCCCCGTGTCCATATAACCAAGTACCTATCTATACTAATCCCACTTATAGCAATTGGCCTGTAGTGTTCTGTGTCTTGGTGATCCAAGAGGTCATCTAGACAGTACTTTTGTTAGATACCTGCCTCCACCGCCCACTGAGGCTGTGCATTCCAGATTTCAGCCACGACTGGGAGAAACACTTCTTACTCGGATCCCCTCTAACCCACTTTCCCCCTTGCCTTCTGGTTTTAGATACTTCTGTTATGGGGATAGGTTTCTCAGTATCTACCCTATCTAGTCCCCTCATGATTTCATGTACCTCTGTCAGGTCCCACATCCACTCCTAGGAAAACAAGCCCAGTCTTTCCTGGTAACTGAACCTCTCCATCCCAGGCAGCATCCTGGTGAGTCTCCTCTGCACCCTCTCCAGTGCAGTCGCATCTTCCTACAGTGTGGTGACCACAACTGCACGCAGTACTCCAGGTGTAGCCTTACCAGGCTTTCTGTACCAAGATATACCTGCTCTTTTACTCCAGCTAATAAAGGCCAAGAGTAGCCCAGCTTCTCTGGGATGCTGCAAAGTTGAGACGATGAGGAAGTCCTTCGAAGACAGGAAGATTGGGGGATGATTCCATTCAGGTTTTCTGAATTTGGAACGGAACTGGTAGGCTGCGATGCCGCTATCTTATTGAATATGGGGCACGCTTGAAGGTCTGAGCGGCCTCCTGCTAGTAACTCGTATCAAGTTTTCTCACTGATGAGGAATCCAGGGTATGGAGGCTTCCCTGAAAGTAGGAAACAGGCCTTTTCAGAAGAGGCTTTGGGGACATTTCCTCATGTAAAAGAGATGCTTTCTTTTTTTATTATTTAGAGCCTGGTAACAGGCCCTTCCAGCCCAATGAGTCCGTGCCGCCCATTTTAAACCCAAATTAACCTACCCATACATCTTTGCAATGTGGGAGGAAACCGGAGCACCCGGAGGAAACCCACGCAGACACGGGAGAACGTACAAACTCCTTACAGACAGCGACGGGAATCGAACCCCGATCACTGGCACCGTAATAGCGTCGCGCTAACCGCTATGCTACCGTGCCGCCCTTGGGTTTCCTTGGGTTGTAGCCCTGTTGGTCACCCTACACCTGAGATTGATTGAATTTTGCTCAATAAGGGCATGCAAGGATAGAGCCGAGTGGAAGAGAAGGGGTACGCTACATAGAACATAGAACAGTACAGTGCGGGACAGGCCATTCAGCCCACGATGTTGTGCTGATCTTGATGCCAATTTATACTCTATGTCTCCCTCCTGCGTATCATCCATATCCCTCCATTCCCTTCATATTTATGTGTCTATCTAAAGCTTCTTAAACTCCACCAAACTGCCTACTTCCACTACTACCCCTGGTAACCCATTCCAGGCACCTACTGCTCTCTGCACTTAAAAAAAATCTTGCCTCTCATTGCCTTTAAACTTCCCCCATCCAACCTTAAAAGCATGTCCTCTGGTGTTCGACATTTCTACCCTGGGGAACAGATTCTGTCTTGTCTACCCTATCTATGCCTTCCATAATTTTCAATACCTCTATCGGGTCTCCCCTCAGCCTCCGACACTCTTGGGAGGACAACCCAAGTTTGTCCAACCTGTCCTTTAGCTTGTACCCTCTAATCCAGGCAGCATCCCGGTAAACCTCTTCTGCACCTTTTCCACAACCTCCACATCCTTCCTGTAATGGGGCAACCAGAACTGCACGCAATGCTCTAAGTGTGGTCTGACTAAAGTTTTACACAGCTGCAGCATGACTTCCTTACTCTTATGCTCAGCACCCCTACCAATGAAGGCAAGCATGCCATATGCCTTCTTTACCACCTTATCCACTTGCGTGGCCACTTTCCTTTTCACTACAGGTCAGCCATGGTCTCAATGAATGGTGAACCAGGCTCGAGAGTCTAAATGGATCTCAACTTTCACTGGTATGGTGCTGTTCAAGAACTCAATGTTCCAGAACATTCTCCAGCCAATTCGACTCTTTTGATGTGTGAGCAAGCAGTAAAGTAGGTTTGGAACAGACGCTGTGAGGAAAGGAGCAGAGAACTCCGAGCAGACTGGCCTTAATTTTGTGGAGCCCCCACTGTATAATGCACTCACATACTCAGCAATCTGGTGCATTCATCTGATCGATTGCCTGACGCTTGGGTGATTCAGCATTTCTGTAACCCACCCTTACCTATAACCCTCTATTTGATTTTTTAATAGTTAATACAACTCTTTGTCTTACTTTAAAACCCACCCTTGACATTCAAATGGCTTCAGAGTCATAGAGTTGTACAGCATGGAAACAGGCCCTTTGGCCTATTCGTGGCTGTGCCGACCCAGACGCATATTCAAGCTAATCCCATTTCCCAACACTTGGCCTATATCCCTCTAAACTTTTGTCATCTACAGACCTGTCCACATACTTCTTCAATGTGTCTAATGTACCTGCCTCACCCACTTCCTCTGGCAGCTTGTCCCATACATCTACCACCCGCTGTGTGTGTTTATTAAAAAAAGTTGCCTTTCAGGTTCTTATTGAACCTTTCACGTCTCACCTTAAAACTGTGTCCTCTAGCTTCCGATTCCCCAGCCCAGGAGAAAAGTCTGCTCACCCTATCTATGCCCCTCATGACTTTATATACCTCTTGTGATATCACCCCTCAGTCTCCTACGCTCCAAGGAGTAAAGGCCCAGCCTGTCCAAATTCTTCCTATAACTCAGTCCCTCCAGTCCTGGCAACCTCCTTGTAAATCTTCTTTGCGCTCTTTCCAGTTTAATTACATCCTTCCTATAGCAAGGTGACCAAAACTGAACACAATGCTCCAAGTGCAGGCTCACCGACATCTTGTACAATCACAACTTAACCTCCCAACACCTATATTCAATGCCCTGACTGATGAAGGCCAGCGTGTCAAAAGCTGCCTTCACTGCCCTGCCTACCTGTTGACTTCACTTTAAGGGAGCTATGCATTCTGTACTCCAAGGTCTTCTGTTCAAGCCCGAGCCAAGTCTCCCACAATCACCCTCCTGGGTGTCGCTATTGACTGGAAACCCAACCAGACTGGGGCATAAGTTACCCTAGTGACAAGAGCACGTCAGAGGGTCAGTATTCAGTAGCAGGCGACTCACCTCCTGACACTGCAAGTCCTTTCTGCCACATACAAGAAAACAAGTCAGGAATGGAATGGAATTCCCTCCACACTGCCTGGATGAATTCAGCTCCGTCAACTTCCAACAAGCTCAGCACCATCCAGAACAAAGCAATCTGCTTGATTGGCACCCTCACCATTCATACTGTCCACCACAGGTGCACGGCAGCTGCAGGGCCGACCATCTACAAAATGCACTGCATGCTGCTCCGAGAGCCCCTCCCAAGCCCTTCATCCCTACCCACCAAGTAAAGCAAAGGCAGCAGGCACATGGGGATGCCAGCCCCGTCAGGGCCCCCTCCAAAATCCTCACTTTGGAAATGTATCTCCGGTTCTTCACCGTTGCCGGATCTGAACCCTGGAACTCCCTACCCAGCAGCACTCTGTGGGTACCTTCACCAGAAGAACTGCAGCGACTCGAGGAGCTAGCTCACCACTACCTTCTCAAGGGCAGTTCGGGTGATAAATATTGCCCTTTGCCAAGTAAAGTCCAGATCCCAGAATTTTAAAAAAAGTGTGTTTTTGGGCAAACATTCCTTTTTGATTTTAGGGTCTGCTTCCCATTTCATGGACTTCCTGATGAACTTCTCATCCCAGCCGATCACCACGCCAACGCCCTTGCTGTTGTTCACGCACAAATCCAAGCATCCATAAACAGTCCCCACAAAAAGTGTCATAACGCAATAAATTACAAACTGAAGCCAAGAAGTGCTGGAACTACTGCAGTATAAGAGGGCAGCACCAGACGTATCTTCCCTGTACAACCACCCACCCTCACCCCAGCCAACACCTGTTGCCTCTGCGTTCGCTCTTTTATTTCCTCTTCTCGTGACGCTTCCAGTTGTAATGTGAAAGGTCATGGCTGTCATGTGACACCACTGAGTACTGGTCGAAAGCGACACTACCGTCAATCAAGGTCCAGCCCCACCCAGCCATTTAGCAGCACACTCTGACCATTGGTCCCTGTGCACACCTCTCATACCTGGCCATGAACCATTGGACTTCCTGAATTACCTAAACTAGCTCCACCTAGCTCTCCAGCACAATAAAGTATGCCACATGTGTGTGGCCCTCTCTCTTTGATTGCTGCCGGGCTCGATACCACGTCGAGGGACCACTGGTAAGAGTGTGTGCATCCACAGGGGTTTAGGGGCGTTTTTAAGTAGATTCCCAGTAGTGTAGAGCCATTGCTTGGCCCAGAGGCAGGGAGTAGTTCAGGCACCGTATTGCATTTTTCCCTGAAGGAAAAGTAAATGAAGTCTCCTCTCCCTGAGTGCGGAGTTTGGGTGAGCTCCCTAATGCAGCAGACTGTGAGATGTGGCAGGGATCATCACCAACAGACTGGAATGATCCTGACTAGGAAGCTGAGACACAAGAGAGATGGCAGATGGTGGAGATCTGGAGCCACACACAATGGCGCTGGAGAAACCCAGAGGGAAATGGACAGTCGACGTTTCAGGTCGAGACCCTTCATCAGGACTTGGAAAGAGGGGAGATAGCCGGCATGAAAAGGTGGAGTGAAGGGGTGGAGCAAGAGCTGGCAGGTGATTGGTGGATCCGGGTGAGCGGGGGATGATAGGCAGGTGAGGGAGGGGGGAGAGCGGGTATGATGTCAGAAGCTGGGAGGTGATAGGTGGAAATGACAATGGGCTGAAGACGATGGAATCTGATAGGAGAGGAAGGTGGGGCGTGGAATCAAGGGAGGGAGGTGGGGAGGGGAAGCGGGGGGAGGCATGCGTTGGCGGTGGGCAGATGGAGAGGATGATGGTGGTGAAGGAGGGAAAAGAGATAGGGGCCAGTCGGATCAGGAGGAGAGAGAAAATAAGAGGGAAAAGAGGGACAGAAGGGGAGCAGTTTCCAGAAGTTTGATAATTCAACGTTCATGCCGCCAGGTTGGAGACTGCCCAGGCGGAATACGAGGTGTTGCTCCCCTAATCTACCTCGACCTGGAGGTCGTGTGGACAGACACGTCAGTGTGGGAATGGGAAGTGGAATTAAAATGGCTGGCTACAGGGGAGATCCTGGTTGGCACGGTGGACGGAGCGAAGATGCTCGATGTGGGAAGTGGATCCCGATTTCCACAGGAAAGGAAGTTAAGGCACCCATGTAAAGTTATATCCGTGGTCATAAGAAGTCACAGATTTCAGCGAGGACAGACACGGTCTGAGTGCAGACCCTTTAAATCAGACGGTTTCAGGGGAAGCTGGGTCAGTAAAACCTGTGAGGAAAACAAGCTTTTTTCAAAACAGGGAGGTTTAAAATCTCAACTGTACAGTGAAATTTATACTCCTGATGATGCAATTTGGGGAGAATGTTCATCAGAAAAAGTTCCAAGAATAACAAAAAGATTGCTGAAAATTGAAACAAATTTCAAAAAAATGTGTATAAAATTACCATTCTCCAGGTTTACCCAGTTTTTAACGGCAGAGAACATTTGCTTTGAAGTTGTCGAAGAAAATTTATAGCTCACAGTGCCCAAGGTGAAATGCGGAATTTTGAAAATTTTTTTACAGTATCTATTAAGAGAGTCAAAATGGCAAAGCTTGAAAATTATTTGCTCTATTCCTTGACAGAAACAGATTCTTGTTGCCTTTTCTATATCTTGGTAGTAATCTACACAAAATAATTGCAGTCCTCACTCCTAATTCTAAACACAAGCCAATTTTCTTCCCTGTATCAATGACATTATTGTTTGTGGTAATCCATTTCTTTTGAATACTTTGATGGCATGTTATGTCTGATTGGTGTCTCAGCTGTGACACTGTGGATTGATTACTGATACCCAAAGCCCATATTATTAGTTGCAGCTGAAGCACTGCAAAACTCACAAATGATGCAATGAAAGGTGGGCTTCTTGGAACCACTTGTTTATTCAGTTTCAAGATAAGTTTTAGATTGTAAAATACAGACTGTAAAATACAGACAAACTATGCTCAGGATGTGCAATACCAATTCCTAAAATGAAGAAAACTTTATACACTAAAGCTACTTAAGTTATAAGAAATACTGAAGGGGTTAAGTTGGAAAGGACCCAAAAATAGACACACAGATTACAATCTATGATGATTCATTATGCTACAGGCAATACTTTAAACTTATACTGTCTAGTGATTCCCCTGATTGCTGCATGCTCCCAGCATGTTCCCAGCGCAGGTTGATAGGGTTGTTAAGAAGGTGTATTGTGTGTTGGCCTTCATTAGTCGGGGTATTGAGTTCAAGAGGTGATGTTGCAGCTCTATAGAACTCTGGTTAGACCACACTTGGAGTATTATGTTCAGTTCTGGTCGCCTCATTATAGGAAGGATGTGGAAGCTTTAGAGAGGGCGCAGAGGAGATTTACCAGGATGCTGCCTGGATTGGAGAACATGTCTTATGAGGTTAGGTTGAGTGAGCTAGGTCTTTCTTCTTTGGAGAGAAGGAGGATTAGAGGTGACTTGACAGAGGTGTACAAGATGATAAAAGAGGCATAGATCGAGTGGACAGTCAGAGACTTTTTCCCAGGGCGACAATGGCTCACACGAGCGGGCATCATTTTAAGGTGATTGGAGGAAGGTATAAGGGGGATGTCAGAGGTAAGTTCTTTACACAGAGAGTGGTGGGTGCGTGGAACATACTGCCGGCAGAGGTTGTGGGGGCAGATACATTAGGGACATTAGAGAGACTCCTAGATAGACACATGAATGATAGCGAAATGGAGGGCTATGTGGGAGGGAAGAGTTAGATCTTGGAGCAGGATAAAATGCTGGCACAACATTGTGGGCCAAAGGGCCTGTACTGTGCTGTAATGTTCTATTACCTGGACTGTTAGTTAGCTGTATTTTCTTGACATTGGGTCTGGTACGAAGAGTAGCTGGTGCTGTTTAATGGTACCCTGTGTCTCTCGAATCAGACAGAATCTGTTGTTAATTGCTTTTAAAGAGTTTTTAAAGATGGCTCGACTGTGAGACTCTCAGATTTTCTGCTCAGTGTGCAAGGTGCGGGGGTGGGGGGGAAGGGATATTCTGGATTAAAGTGGGAGCTGGGGGTAGTCCCTCCAAACAAAGCTTGGGATGCAGTGGGAACCACAGCAGCAGTGATCTCTTCCAGGAATACAGCTCCAAGAACATGGATGGATGCAGAAAGTGAAAGTTTAATGATCTGGCAGAAGGTGTCAGGAGAGTGAGTGGGACATTCTACCGACTAAACTACCAGCCTCGGTCATTGCTCAACTCACTGATCCCCAATCAGCTACCTACCAGCAGCTTCTACCAGTGAGTGTACATCCTCTCAACTCAGTTATATTGAAATACCAAGCCTCACAAGTCAGAGTTCTCATCCAATGGCAGATATTCAATCCTTGCTACCACATTACGCAAACGGCACGGTCGCGTAGCGGTTAGCGCAACATTATTACAGCGCCAGCGATCGGGGTTCGATTCCCGTCGCTGTCTGTAAGGAGTTTGTATGTTCTGCGTGGGTTTCCTCCAGGTGATCCGGCTTCCTCCCACGTTCTAAAAGACGTACGGGTAGGTTAATTTGGGTTTAAAAAATGGACGGTGCGGACTCGTTGGGCCGGAAGGGCCTGTTACCACGCTGTAAATAAAACTAAAAAAAAATTGACACACTTCTGTCTTGGAGAAGCAGTGATAAACTAATAGGAAGCAGCAGGACAGGAGGACATGTGTGGCTACACAAACTGGTCCCCAGGGAGGAGAGAGTGCTGCCATTATGGAAGGGGAGTGACTCAAGTCATAGACTCTGATGGGACGAGTAGGATTAGCAGTGAATGCCACGACCAACTTGATCTTCCTGCTTCCTCCCCCATCTCACAGTCACTCTGGCTCAGAAACTCATGGTGACAGCACGCTTTTCTTACTTCTCTTCCCCCTTCACCTCAACAGAATCCCAGAGGTGCAAGAGATGTCTGGCGTATGACTATGAGCAGATCTTTCCTCTGTGCTGGCCTCCAAGATCCTTGAAGCGTCAACGTCTGTTTAGAACATGCGGATAATGATAGAGGAGATGAAGAGGCAGGTTCACTCAGTGTTATATTCACAGCTGCCAGCTCAGACGTTAACACTGAAAGGACCTTGGAGGCCAGTACAGAGGAGAGATCTGCTCGCGGACATGTCCTGCGCCCAAGAACTGGAGAAGGGAGCGAGCAGATTCCATTTTCCAAGAGTAAAGTTGCCTCACACTGACTCCAGAGGAATGCCATTTTTAGAGGAGGCCTTCTTTGGAACATGGGAGGAAACGAGAGCACCAGGAAGAAATCCGAGCAGGCGTGGGGAGAACGCATAAGCTCCATGCAGCCAGAACCCAGGTCAGGGTTGGACTCTGGTCACTGGCGTGGTGAGGCAGCAGCACTAACTGCTGCGCCCACCTGCGCAAGAACTAGGTTTGACCTCGGCTGGAGTACCATGAACCAGTGCAGATTTATCAGAATAACACTTGGACCAAGGGAAGACATAAGGGAAGACTAAATGAACGAGGGTGGTATACCCTGGAAATTGGAATGCTCTGGATAATTTTAAGATATGAAGGAGAACCTATGGATGAGATGGAGGGAAACTCATCCTGTCAGTTATGTTTATGGAATGTAGGGAAAGTAATCTAAAAATTGCAACCTGACTTTTTTAGCTGTTGTGAGAATTTTGAGACATCCACAAATGGCAAGCAATTAACACTGTTAACGTTAAATCTGAAAATGTGAAGATTTTGTTAACCAAAGGCACTCAAGGATTAGGTTTATTATCACTGACATATGACGTGAAATTTGTTGTTTTGTGGCAGAAGTACACTGCAAAGACATAAAATTACAATAAATTACAAAAATAAATAAATAGAGCAAAAAAAAGGAATAACGAAGCAGTGTTCATGCGTTCATGGACCGTTCAGAAATCTGATGGCAGAGGGGAAGAAGCTGTTCCTGAATTATTGAGTGTGGGTCTTCAGGCTCCTGTACCTCCTCCCTGATGGTAGTAACGAGAAGAGGGCATGTCCCTGGTGGGGAGGGTCCTTAGTGATGGATGCCACCTTCTTGAAGCAAAGGCCGTGAAGTTATTTCACAGGTCAGCCTCGTCTCACTAAGTGTCAAAGCAAGCTCCAGGGGCTAAATAACATTCCTGTTCCTATGATCCCACTTTCCCACCTAAATTCCCAAACAGAGACATACTGGACAGAAAGAAGTCCTCCAGCCCATTGAGTCCACACCAATCATCAAGCACTCATTTACACAAATATTACATGACCAGTCCCTTCTTTTCCCGACCACCACCACCTTCATTCCCCCTAACCACACGCCCGCCACCCTTTTCCACCCCCCCCCCCCCAGAGTCTATCACTCAACGACAAATTAGGGGAAATTTACAGTAGCCAACCAGAGGACCCAGAGTTGACCTATATGGTCACAGGGAGAATGTGCAAACTCCGCACAGGTTGCACATGTGTTCGGTAGGGATCCCAGATTATTGGAGCTACGATCCACTGTGCCGCCCAGTCTATTGTTTCCATTGGTATTCAATCCTCTAAACCAGGCAACATCCTGGTGAGTGGCCTCTGCACTCTCTCTAGCACAACCACGTCCTTCCTATACTGAGGTGACCAGAACTGCACACGGTATCTCCAGGTACAGCCATCCAGAAGTCACATGGTATCTCCAGGTACAACGTTCAGAATACAGGTACAGCGTGCGGAAGTCACACAGTATCTCCAGGTACAGTCATGCAGAAGGCACACGGTATCTCCAGGTACAGCGTACAGAAGACACACGGTATCTCCTGGTACAGAATGCAGAAGACACACAGTATCTCCAGGTACAGCGTGCAGAAGTCACATGGTATCTCCAGGTACGGTCATGCAGAAGTCACACGGTATCTCCATGTACAGCGTGCGGAAATCACATGGTATCTTCAGGTAGAGCATACAGAAGTCACATGGTAACTCCAGGTAGAGCATGCAGAAGTCACATGGTATCTCCAGGTACAGACATGTAGAAGACACACAGTATCTCCATGTACAGCGTGCAGATGTCACACGGTATCTCCAGATACAGCATGCAGAAAGTCATCCATTTGAATATCAAGCTTCTCAACTTCATTAAAAGTCATTTTCTTTCCCAAAATGGATATCTCCTCCTGTCGCCACATTGTGCTCACCTGCCACTCTCTGTCCCAGTCATCCAGCCTCTGTCCATCCCCACCAATATATCTTTGCATCCTCCTCAGCGACACCTTCGCCACATAGTTTTGAACCTACAGCAAATCATTGCATTCAGTCAACAATCTGCTGGAGATCTACATTTTACGACTCCACTGCGAAGTCTCATCAAAGCATAAAGTTCAGTCAACCAGATTGTTGATATCAATGGTAAATAGCAGAGGCCGTTGAACCAATCCTTGTGGATTCCCATTAGTTTACACCCTGTCACCCCTAAAAATTGTCCAACTGAAGTCACACAATCATAGAGCCATACAGCACAACAACAGGTCCTTCAGCTCACCGAGTCTGGACAGACCATCAACCACACAATTGCATTATTCCTGCATCAATCACACATTTTAGAATATTTTATAATTTCTCCTTAATGCATGAAGGTATTGGTATTGGTTTATTATTGTCACTTGTACTGAGGTACAGTGAAAAACTTGTCTTGCATACTGATCGTACAAATCATTTCATTACACAGTGCAGATACATTGAGTTAGTACACAGTGCATTGATGTAGTACAGGGTAAAAACAATAACAGAATACAGAGTAAAGTGTCACAGCTACAGGGAAGTGCATTGCACGTAGACAATAAGGTGCAAGGCCATAACAAGATAGATTGTGAGGTCAAGAGTCCACCTCATCGTATAAGGGAACCATTCTATAGTCTTATCACAGTGGGATAGAAGCTGTCCTTGAGCGTGGTGGTATGTGCCCTCAGGCTCCTGTATCTGCTACCTGATGGGACAGGGGAGTAGAGAGAATGACCCAGGTGGGTGGGGTCTTTGATTATGCTGGCTGCTTCACCAAGGCAGTGAGAGGTAAAGACAGAGTCCGTGGAGGGGAGGCTGGGTTCCGTGATGTGCTGGGCTGTGTCCACAACTCTCTGCAGTTTCTTGCAGTCCTGGGCAGAGCAGTTGCCATACCAAGCCGTGATACATCCAGATAGGATGCTTTCTATGCCATGATACATCCAGATAGGATGCACAATTGGTGAGTATCAAAGCGGACATGCCAAATTTCTTTAGCCTCCTGATGAAGTAGAGGTGCTGCTGAGCTTTCTTGGCCATGGGGTCTATGTGGTTGGACCACGATGGGCTATTGCTGATGTTTACTCCAAGGAACATCATCAAGCTCTCAACCCTCTTGACCTCAGCACCATTGATGTAGACAGGTGCATGTACACCGCCCCCTTTCCTGAAGTCAATGACCAGCTCTTTTGTTTTGCTGACATTGAGGGAAAAGTTGTTGTCATGACACCATGTCACTAAGCTCTCTATCTCCTTCCTGTACTCTGACTCATTGTTATTTGATATACAGCCCATTATGGTGGTATCATCTGCAAACTTGTAGATGGTGTTAGAGCAGAATCTGGCCACGCAGCCATGAGGTGCTTCAGACCTAATAATTATCAGAGAACGTTAAAAAACAAACTGCTGGGGGAACTCAGCCAAGGGTTGATTGATCTCAGGTTGTGACCCTGCATTGGGACGAAGAGTGTAGAGGGAAGAGAGCCAGGTAGAGGGGAAGGTGTGAGACCAGGCCTGGTGGGTGATATCTGGAGCCAGGTGTGGTGGGGGGATGGAGCCAGGTGAGAGAGCGTGAAGGTCCCCGGATGGTGGTGAGGGAGGGGTTGTGGGGACAAAGGTTATCATTTCCACCAGCTGTGGTGGGATCCAACCACCAGTCCACATCTTCCCCTCTGCCCTCCCTCCCCCATCCCAGCCACAACCACCTCTTCCTGCTTTCTGCAGGGACCACTCCCTCTGTGACTCCCCTGGTCTGCTCCTCCCTCAACACTCACCCCTCCCCATCCCCTAGCACTTTCCACGCCCTCCTCCCTCACCACCCTGCAGCCCTTTCCAGGGGAGGCAGACATTCATGCTCACCTCCTCCAGCCTTGGCTTCTGCACTCGGCGCTCCTGACGTGGCTTCCTCTACGTCAGCGAGCCCAAGCGTAGACTGGGCAGCCACTTAGCAGGGCACCTGTGCTCTGTCTGCAGCGGCAACCTTGGGCTCCTGGGCGCACCACGTCAGCTTCCCTTCCCATTCCCACAGCGACCTCTCCGTCCTTTGCCTTCTCCACTGGCACGCTGAGGCCAAGTGCAAACTAGAAGAGCAGCACCTCATATTTCACTCAGGTAGCCAACAACCCAATGTATGAACATAGAATTTTCCAATTTTAGGTGACCCACTCTCCCCCTGTGTTCCTTTCCCACATCCACTGTCCCTCCCAGGTTCTCTCTCCCTTTGTACACCTTTCCCATTTCTACCTGCCCAAAACTAAAACAGCTCTCCACCTGGGCTTCTTCTCCCCTGGTCTACCCTCCCTGTACACTCCTCCACACGCCCCCATTTGGTTCCATCTGCTCATCGAAACACACAGTGAAATGCATCTTTTTGCATGGAGTGTTCTGGGGGCAGCCCACAAGTGCCACCACGCTTCCGGCGCCAACATAGCATGCCCACAACTTCCTTCCCAGGTTCAATTCTGGCCACTGTCTGTAAGGAGTTTGTACATTCTCCCGGTGTCTGCGTGGGTTTCCTCCGGGTGCTCCAGTTTCCTCCCACATTCCAAAGGCTTATGAGTTAGGAAGTTGTGGGCATGCTGTGTTGGCGCCAGAAACATGGCCATACTTGTGGGCTGCCCCCAGAACACTCTACGCAAAGATGCATTTCACTGTGCATTTTGATGTACATGTGACTAATAAAGAAACCTTATCTTATCATGCCCTACTTCACCTACCAGCCTCTTGTCTCACCCCTCCCTCTCACCTCTTTGTACCGGCCATTTTCCCTCCACACTCTCAGTCCTGATGCAGGGTCACAACATGAAACACTGATCATCCCTGTCTCCACAGGTTTTGCCTGACTCGCTGAGCTCCTCCAGCAATTTGTTTTATGCTTCAGATTCCAGCATCTGCAGTCTCTTTTGCGTCTGTGTAACACTACTTCAGCGCCAGCGACCCCGGTTCAATTCCCACTGCTGTCTGTAAGGAGTTTGTACTTTCTCCCCGTGTGTCTGCATGGGTTTCCTCCCAGTGCTCTGGTTTCCTCCTACATTCCAAAGACGTACGGGTTAGGAAGTTGTGGGCATGCTATGTTGGCGCCGGAAGTGTGGCGTCACTTGTGGGCTTCCCCCAGAACACTGCACGCAAGAAGGTGCATTTCACTGTGTGTTTCGATGTACATGTGAATAATAAAGATATCTTAATTATCACAGGCAGATGGGAAGAGTCAGACGCAGCAAATGGTAGCAAAAGACACAGGGGGAGAGTGAGAGCCTAAGTGAGATTCAGAATACAAGCAATATACTCTACTAATCCCAGTGTGATGGAGAACAGTTGTCGGAATAGAAAATGAAAGGAGGAGCATTTACTCGCTTATCTTCCATTCACAATCTTCAATCCAGCCTAACATATTATCCTGAATTGTCTGGGAACCGTTGACAGTGTAATCCCTTACGATTGGTGAAGGTTCAGAGGAGACACACTCAAAGTAGTGTTTATGCCTTTCTTGCAACTTGCACCCAAAATTCTAGCAAAACCCACATGCTTGCTCACTCTGCTTGTTTCTGGCAAAAAGGGGTTAGATGTCCCCTTCTTAAATCAAAACCTATAGGTGCTGAAGATCTGAAATAAAAATTGAAAATGTTAGAGATATTTAGCAGGCCAGTCAGCGTCTGTAAACGTCGCTCTTGAGGGCATTACAGTGGTGTGCTGTAAACTTTGAAATGTTGTTCAGACCTTGAGTAGCAGGATGAAAGGAACCAGAAGCATAAGCATTCAGCTGGAATCATGGTTACGGTTGATCTCCACAAGCAGTGCTTTGCCATCTTTGCAGTTGCAACACATTTAACCTGTGACTTCATTTGTTAAACTGTTTCATGCATTATTTTGGCTGAACTGGTCAGGGAATTGCTCCCTGAGAGTCCTTCACTGGAATGGCCTGATGCTCAGCTCTTTCCTCCCCGTCCTACTCCCTTCTCCTCTTCACTCTTCATCACCAGCAGTTTTTACAGATCTTCAAGGCATCCCTTCAGTTTATCTCCCGGAGGAAGGTTTACTAGTACATCCTGAAAGAATCTCCTTCAGACGTACCACACCCTGCAGGGTTTTCAAATTCCTCAGTTGCAGGAAACCTCAAAGACATGGACATTTGCCGCGAGGGACAGACCAAGTAATACAACTCACCTGCTGGCCTTTCACGTTCCTTTAAATTAGTGGAGGTGGAGGGAGCAGGTTTGTTCCAAATGGAATTTCTTGAGAGGCATCAAGAGGGTCCAGGGAAAGTTGGCAAGTTTGCTAAACTTAGTTTTGTAAAAAGGAGCTTCAATACAAACCAAGGAAGTCATTCTAAACATTTGTTAATTGCTGGTTATATTTTAAATGCTTTTTTCAATCTTAGAATGGAAAAGGTTCATTTCTAGAAATGACTGACTTGCTACATATCACCACGGTAGAATAGCAGTTAGTGTAACACTATTACAGCGCCAGCGACCCGGGTTCAATTCCGGCCACTGTCTGTAAAGAGTTTGTACGTTCTCCCCGTGTCTGCGTGGGCTTCCTCTGGGTGCTCCAGTTTCCTCCCACGTTCCAAAGACGTATGGGTTAGGAGCTGTGGGCATGCTGTGTTGGTGCCGGAAGAGTGGCGACACTTGTGGGCTGCCCCCAGCATACTGTCAGTAACACAAAGAGATGCATTTCACTGTGTGTTTCAATGTACATGTGACTAATAAATAAATATCCTATCTTATCTCATCCAGAAACTGAATCACGCCCTCTTTTAGCATGTTAAACTTGTGTATGTTGCTGACACCCAATTGGATCCCTTGCAAAAAAATTGTTAAATTGACCAAGAAGACGTTAAAAGTATTTGGACCGTCATCATTAAAACTGGACCCGTCCATTTCCTGATAGGAGATGTACGCAAAGCTCCTGACTTTGTTGTATTGATCCATGGTAAAGGTGCCAGACCATAAAGGAGCTGTTAACACAAAGACCTGAATAAAAGGCTGCTTTGGAAGTGTAGGAAAACACAGGGACATACTGATCTTCCGTGTGAACGAGTCCCATGCTGCAAGGAAGCCCAGGTTTTAGCAGGTAACTTTGAACTGTAGAGAACACAGAAGCTCTAATCAATGATGGACCAACCAATGATGAGCTTTTTGTTATCCTGAGCATTCAAAGCTGAGGCTAGCAGATACTGTGTGGAGACATATATACAGTATACTGCATATGTGTGTTTTATATATACATTTATATATACACAGCATGTATGTTAAAGATCTCCAAAGATGAATGTAAAGATGAACATTACTCACATTAAAAAGATAACAACTCCACACGGTCATTAAACACTAAACCTCCAGGATATACCGAAAAAACTAGGGAGGTGGTTTTTGACTTCAGTATCTAACTAGTAACCTGGAAAGAGAATTTTCCATCTATTGTAGACCACATCTATGGCTTATTAATCCTTTTCTTAAAATACTTCTGTGGTTGTAGCAAACTCTCATGAAATGGTGCATTATTCAGACTTGTGGCAACCTTACAAAACCTCGCAATATGTATCTTTACCCTGTGCTCAAGACCAGAGAGCTACAACTTGATTTTGGTCTGAAAGGTGCCTGGGTGACTGTAGACTGACTATACGAGAGCAGCCTACATGTGGGAAGCTGACTGAAGTTGACAGCTGGCTGTTTCTTGATCTATTTTCCTGTCCATTTGGCTCGGAGGCAATGGTTGAATATATTGCTCACTCAGCAGGTAGGGTAGTATCCGTGGAGAGAGAAACAGTTAAAGTTTCAGGTCTGGGACCTTTCATCGTGACTGGGAAAGAGAGAAAAACAAGTTATTTTCAGTAGGAGACATAAAAGATTCTGCAGGTGCTGGAGTCAACACACAAAGAGTGCTGGAGGAACTTAGCTGGTCAGGCAGTATCCATGGTTTTCAGTAGAAGAGAAGGTGGGGGAGGAATGGTAGAACAAAGGCAATGTTGTTAATAGGGTGAGGCCAATGGATTAATGAGGCAGCTACAAACACATTATGTTTCTTAATGTGTTGGTGCCGCAAATAGCAAGGTTGTGGGACATGTCCAGCAGGCTAAACCATATAAATGGAATAAGAAATACTGAACCTAAATGATGGCAGGCAGAAGTAGCCAGTTCTGACACAAACAGAAAGAGGGAGGGAGTTACCTGAATTTGGAGAATTCAATGTTGACTCTGTAAAGTTGAAACATACATCCTCCTGCATTCAGTCTGTCAAGTGCTATAAGAATTTCATAGAGTCACAGAGTCAGACAGCATGGAAACAGGCCCTTCAGCCCAACTGGTCCATGCCAACCAAGATTCCCAACCAAGCTCGTCCTATTTGTCTGTGTTTGGCCCATTTATATCCCGCTAAACCTTTCCTATCCATGTACCTGTCCAAGTGTCTTATAAATGTTGTTATTGTACCTGCCTCAACCACTTCCTCTGGCAGCTCATTCCACACACGGACCACCCTCTGGGTGAAAAAGTTGCCCCTCATGTTCCAATTAAATCTCTCCCCTCGCACCTTAAACCAATGTCCTCTAGTTCTTGATTCCCCAACCCTGAAAAAAAGACTGAGTGCATTCACCCTATCATGATTTTGGACACCTCTATAAGATCACCCCTCATTCCCCTATGCTGTAATGAATAAAGTTCCAGCCTGCTCAACCTCTCTCCAAAACTTAGTCTGTCGAGCCCTGGCAACATCCTCATAAATCTCCTCTGCACTCTTTCCAAGTTAATGGCATCTATCCTATAGCACGGTAACCAAAACGGAACACAAGATTCCAAATGCAGCCTCACCAATGACTTGTACAACTGCAGCATTACATCCCAACTTCTATACTCAGTGCCCTGACTGATGAAGGCCAGCATGCCAAAAGCCGTCTTCACCACCCTGTTTACCTGCAACGCCACTTTCAGGGAACCCTGTACTTGTACTCCTAGGTCCCTCTGTTCTACAACACTCCCCAGGGCCCTACTGTTCACTGTGAAAGTCCGACCCTCATTTGTCTTCCCAAAATGCAACACCCCACACTTATCTGAATTAAACTCCATTTGCCGTTCCTCGGCCCACTTACCCAGCCAATCAAGATCCCCCTGTAATTTTCGATAATCAGCTTCACTGTCCATGACACCACATATTTTACTGTCATCTGCAAACTTACTAACCATGCCTTCTACATTCTCATTCAAATCAGTAACAGATAGATGACAAATAGCAATGGGCCCAGCTCCGAGCCTTGAGGCACACCACTAGTCACGGCCTCCAGTCCGAAAAACAACCTTCCACCATCACCCTGTGCTTCTGAAAATCAAGCCCACTGTGTATCCAATTAGCCAGCTCTCCCTGGATCCATGATAACTTCTATGTGGAACCTTATCAAAGGCATTACTGAAGTCCATATAGACTACGTCTACTACCCTGCCCTCATCAACTTTCTTGGTTACTTCATCAAAAAAACTCAAACTTGTGGGACATGATCTCCCACGCACAAAGCCATGCTGACCATTCCTAATCAGCCCGTCTTTCCAGATGCATGTATATCTTATCCCTCAGAATCCCCTCCAGTAATTTACCTACCACAGATGTTAGGCTTACTGGTCTATAGTTCCCAGGTTTTTCTGTGCAGCCCTTCTAAAATAAAGGCACAACATTAGCCACCCTCCAGTCTTCTGGCACCTCACCCGCCACTAACGATGATGCACATATCTCAGCTGTGGCACCCGAAATTTCTTCTCCAGCTTCCCACAGTGTTCTTGGATATACCTGACCAGGCCCTGGAGATTTATCGACCTTCATGCATTTTAAAGACATTCAGGTCCTTCACTGCAATGCGGACTATCCCCAAGACATCCCCATTTTGTAAGTCTCAAGGAGAGATCCTAAATACTGGCCTAGCCCAATCAATCTCTTCTCATAGGGCAAACTTACAGCCCATGGAGTCAGTTTAGTCAATCTTCACTGCCCTCTCTCAATGGCAAGTATATCCTTTTTTACGTAAAGAAATCAAAAGTGTGTTCCTGGTGCGTTCTTACTAAGGCTCGACATATTTGCAGAAAGACATCTTTACTCCTGTAGTCAAATCTTCTCATAATAAGGGGAACATCATTTGCCTTCTTAATTGTTTGATTCACTTGCGTATTGGCTTTCTGCAACTTGTATACAATGGTTCCCGGGTCTCTTCAAACATCATCATTACCCGGCTTCTCACCATTTTAAAAATTGTTTGTCCACATCCCCGAAGCCATTTTACATTCTCCTTCACACTCATAATGCACCTGGTTTTGTACCACCAGCATTCATAGAAATATGACATTTGACACTCTCAGCCAAATCATTGACTGGGGTCATGAATGGGTACAAAAAGGACCCGTCTCTCCAAATGCCACTGGTCACAGCCTGTCGGAGATCCAGAGCAGCGCAATGGCGCAATCCGTGGAGCTGCTGCCTCACAGCCTTAGTGGCCTGGGTTCAATCCTGACCTCCAGTGCCGTCCGTGTGGACTCTGCGCATTCTCCCCGCCATCGCATGAGTTTTCCTTAGATTCTCTGGTTTCCCCCACCATCCCAACATTAGCCACCCTCCAGTCTTCTGGCACTCCATCCGCCACTAACGATGATGCACATATCTCAGCCGGGGCTCCCGCAGTTTCTTCTCCAGCTTCCCACAGAGTTCTTGGATATACCTGGTCAGGCCCCGGAGATTTATCTACCTTCATGCACTTTAAGACGTCCAGCAGGTCCCTCACTGTAATGCGGATTATCCCCAAGACATCCCAATTTTGTAAGTTTCAAGGAGAGATCCTAAATTCTACAAAATACTGGCCATTGTAAGTTGCCCCTGATGCATAGATGAGTGCTAGAATCTGGGCAAGCTGATGGGAAAATGGGAATAGTACAGGATGAGTATAATTGGGTGCTTGATGGCCATCACAGACTTGATGGGCTGAAGGGCCTGTTTCCTTGCTTGTGTTTATTTCCTCTCAAACCTCCAGCAACCTAATTCCCTTCATTGCAGAGGGTCTGCAGTGATTTGAGTTTTGCCAATGTATATTGGACATGAATGTAGGAGGTTTGATTAGTAAGTTTGGTTTGCAGATGGCACAAAAGCTGGTGGTGTTGTCGATGGTGAGGCAGATTGATCAGCTAGTAAGTTGGGCGGACGAGTGGCAGATGGGATTCAATCCTGATTAATGCAGATGATGCATTTTGGTGGGTCTAATAAAGGTAAGACATGGACATACACCATCAGTGGTCAGGCCCTCTGTGGAGCATTGAGGAACAGAGGGGCCTTGGTGTGCAGGTCCATAGATCCCTAAAGGTGGCAGCACTAGTGGATAATGGGGTGAAGAAGGCATATGGGATACTTGCCTTCATTAGCCGGGGCAGAGAATATAAGAGCATGAAAGTCAGCAAACACCACCCACTTCTGACTTTCGGATGGAAGGAAGGTCATTGATGAAGCAACAGAAGATGGTGGGCTTGGGTTACTGCCCTGAGGAATTCCCGCAGGGGCTGGGATAATTGACTCCAGTGACCACAATCATCTTCCTTAGTGTGAGGGATGGTCCCAACGACTAGGAGTGTTTTCCCTTCGATGCTCATCGATTAGCAGGGTGCATTGAGGCCACACTCGGTCTTGATGTCAGGGGCCATCAGTCTTCACCTCAGCTCTGGGATTCAGCTCGTTAGTGCAAGCTCTTGGACCAAGACTGCGATGGGATCGGCAGTGCTGGCGAAATCCAACTGGCGCATCGGTAAGTAGGTTTCCGTGAGCAAGCTTGGGAGCACTGTTGATGACACTTTCCGACACCTTGCTGATGATTGAGAGCAGACTGACTGAGTGATAAAAAGCCAGACTGGATCTGTCATGCTTTTGGTGAATAGACATACCTGGGCAATTCTCCATGATGTTAGACAGGTGCTGGTGTTTAACTGTACTGGAACAGTTTGGCCAGAGGCATAGTGAGTTCACAAGTGCAGATTTCAGTATAATAGTCAGGAAGTTGTCTGGTCCCATAAACTCCTCTGTATCCGATTTTCTCAGCCGTTTCCTGACATCATGTGGGGTGAATTGAATTGAATTATAACTGGATTAAAGAGAATTAAGTTTAAGCCAAAATCCTTGAAAAGGAAGCACCAACAGTGCTACATCAGTACAGTCCATTATGGAAGCTGGTGTAGAGCATTTGCCCAGGAGGGGTATGAGTTATAGAGTCATATCACGCAGACCAACAGCACATGTCCTTCAGCTCACTGAGTCCATCAGACTAATCCTGTACTTAGCCCATTTTATTCCCCCTGCAATCCCATGAATTCCCCACAGACTCTACCACTCACCTACCCAGAATCAGAATCAGGTTTATTATCACTGACACATGTCATGAAATTTGTTGTTTTTGTGGCAAGACATAAAGACATAAAAATGACTTTAAGTCACCAAATAAATAAATAGTGCAAAAGAGGAATAATGAGGTAGTGTTCATGGGTACATGGACTGCTCAGAAATCTGATGGCGAAGGCGAAGAACTCAGTGGGGGCAATTTACAGTGACCAATTAACCTACTAACCTCCACATCTTTCTCAAACATCAAAGATGTGGTTAGACTGGAAAGAGGGCAGAGAAGATTTACGAGGATGTTGCCAGGACTAGAGGGCCTGAATAATAGGGAGAGGTTGGGCCAGGCTAGGTCTTTATTCCATGGAAGGTAAGAGAATGAGAGGTGACCTTATAGAAGTGTTTTAAGTCATGAGGGACAGTAACAGGCTTTTCCCCAGGGTGGGGGAGTCCAAACCTAGGGGGCATAGATTGAGGGTGAGAGGGGAAAGATCTTAAAGGGACCTGAGGGGCAACTTTCTCACGCAGAAGGTAGTGAGTATATGGATCGAGCTGCCAGAGGAAATGGTTGAGGCAGGTACAATGGTATCACTTAAGAAGCTCTTGGATAGGTAGATGGAGGGGTTGGGCTTGGAGGGATATGGGCCGAACGCAGGAAATTCAGACTAGCTGTGTGAGCACTGTGGTCAGCATGGACAGGTTGGGCCGAAGGGCCTGTATCCATGCTGTATTACGCTATAACTCTATGACTCTATTTGACATTGCAGGATGCATGAACTCTAAACTGAGGCACTTGATGTGCACTCTTGCAAAATTCTAATTTGTTAAATGTATAATGGATTACTTTTAAAGTGTGCATCTATTAATTTGTAAAGGTATGCATACCAAGATCTCCCACACAGCAATAAAATGACCACTAACTGTGTTTTTGATGGCTTTGGTTATGGGAGGATTTTGCCAAGGATACCAGAGTAAAGTGGCATCAGTATATCACAGGCATCTGAAACACTATAGATAGATAAAGTCATCACCAAAAGTTGTCTGCAGTGACAGCCCCACACCACTTCCTCACTGCTTGGTAACCAGGAGAGATCCACAGTAAGAAATTGGACTTCAGCCTATTTGATATGCTAGTTCTAATGACCGGTCAATTAACCGGCAAAGAAATTGCAAAATAGAACCATAGAAAACTACAGCACAGAAAACAGGCCATTCGGCCCTTCTAGTCTGTGCCGAAACATTAGTCTGCTAGTCCCATTTACCTGCCCCCAGCCCATACCCCTCCAGACCTCTCTCGTCCATGTATCTATCCAATTTACTCTTAAAAGTTAAGAGCGAGCCCGCATTTACCACATCGGATGGCAGCCCATTCCACACTCCCACCACTCTTTGAGTGAAGAAGTTCCCTCTAATCTTCCCCCTAAACCTTTCCCCTTTCACCCTAAAGCCATGTCCTCTAGTACTTATCTCTCCTAATCTAGGTGGAAAGAGCCTACTTGCATTAACCCTGTCTATGCCCCTCATCATTTTATAAACCTCGATCATATCTCCCCTCATTCTTCTCCGCTCCAAGGAATAAAGTCCTAACATGCTCAATCTTTCCCTGTAACTCAACTCCTGAAGACCCGGCAACATTCTTGTAAATCTCCTCTGCACTCTTTCAATCTTACTGACATCCTTCCTGTAATTCGGCGACCAGAACTGCACACAATATTCTAAATTTGGTCTCACCAATGACTTATACAACCTCACCAAAACATTCCAACTCCTATACTCAATACTTTGATTTATAAATGCCAGGATGCCAAAAGCCTTCTTTACAACCCTGTCTACCTGTGACTCTATTTTCAAGGAATTATGTATCTGAACTCCCAGATCCCTTTGTTCCAAAAACACTCCTCAGTGCCCTACCATTTACTGTGAATGTCCTCCCTTGATTTGTTCTGAATGACCAGAAATACCTTGAAGAAATCATTACAGTACATTGCATTCTTGCATTAAAACGGACTTGCAGAATTCTCAAACTTTACAATATGAAAGGCTGTGAGCTGCAAATGCAATAGGGTGTGTTTAACAAAATGTTATCATACATTGCAGGTACGGTAGTGTAATGGTTAGCGTAATGCTATTACAGCGCCAGCAACCCGGGTTCGATTCTGGCCGCTGTCTGTAAGGAGTTTGTACGTTCTCCCAGTGTCTGCGTGGGTTTCCTCCGGGTGCTCCGGTTTCCTCCCACATTCCAAAGACGTATGGGCTAGGAGGTTGTGGGCATGCTATGTTGCTGCCGGAAGTGTGGCGACATTTGCAGGCTGACCCCAGAACGCTCTACGCAAAAAATGCATTTCACTGTGTGTTTCGATATACATGTAACTAATAAACATATCTTATCAAATTTCATTTGCCTTTGAGTAGATTGAATTTCTGCCATCTGAGTGAAGCTCTCTGCTTTTATCATGGAGAATTCAACAGTTGTGCCTCATTGTGCTCCTTGGAAAGGTCATTTGGCATAAAATGAGCACCAACAGGGGTCTCATGAGGAATGTATTATTGCTGAATGGTTGCCGACATGTTTGGTTTGACGTGTTGGCCTCTCACTACATCCCCCTGCCAACTGAATGTCAATCTGATCAAACTGTCGTTATGGGTATAATTGTAGCCACATCATTGTTGAGGAGCAGTCCAATGGGTTCGGGATTCCAAGCAATGTTTAGACCTGCAGTCTGGAACTGATCCAAGTAAAATATCTTTTGTGAACAGTTTAATGTTCTTTATAACTAGGTGAAACTCATCAAGAAACAGACTTGGTAGCAAGCCAATTCAGTACTTGGATCAGGGATGATTCATTAATGGGAACTGATCAGTGCAGGGGGGCATGCAAAAGAAGATGTGGAGGTTTACATTATGTCATCTCAGCTGACGATGTTGGTGTTAAGGATCATGTTGTGGGGAGGGTCTCTTGGTCAGGTTGACTTCACAGCTTTGTTATGCCCCTGTAAGTCTCTACCTCCTGAGAGATGAAGCCATGGATATTGAACTTGGATCTCTCCCAGTGGCCTCCCAGCAAGGATATACCGGTAGCCAGCAACTTCAACTCCACATCCAACTCCCATACTGACATGTCTACCACGGCCTCCTCTACTGCCATGTTGAGGCCAGACACAGGTTGGAGGAACAACATCTCATATTCTTCCTTGGCTGTTTCCAACTTGACAACCTCAACATTGATTTCTCTAACTTCCAGCAACGCCTCCCCTCTTCTTCTCCCTCCTTCCCCCCTTTCTTCCTGTGATCCCCTCATCCCTCCTCTTTCCCCTTCCCTTACCCTCATGACTTGCCCATCTATTCCCCACCTCCTTCCCTTTATTCCATGGTCTGCTGTCCTCTCCTACCGGATTCCTGCTTCTTCAACCCTTCGCCTCTTCCACCCATCACCTCCCAGCTTCTTACATCACTCCCTTTCACTCCCCCTCTCCCCCACCCACCTACCTTCTCCCCCTCACCTGTGACTCACCTATCACCTGTGATTCACCTATCCATATCCTCATCTCTCAGGAGGTAGTGACTGCAAGAAGTCAACCTGACCAAGAGACCCTCCCCACAATGCGACCCTTAACATCAACATCGCCTGCCTGTGCTCCTCGCCCTCCCCTCCCCCCACCTTCTTATTCTGGCTTCTGCCCCCTTCCTTTCCAGTCCTGATGAAGGGTCTCGGCCCAAAACATCGACTGTTTATTTCCCTCCGTGGATGCTGCCTGACCTGCTGAGTTCCTCCAGCACTTTGTGTGTGTGTGTGTGTGTGTGTGTGTGTGTGTGTGTGTGTGTGTGTGTGTGTGTTGCTCCAGATTCCAGCGTCTACAGAATCTCTTGTGTCCCAGTGGCCTTCCTTGTCATCCTCAGCCTCTTGCTCTTGTGAATCTTCAGGCCGTGATTCAGGTTCCCCAGGTTCCTTTCTCCTCTTCTTCTAGCTCCTGCTGCTTTCACTGGACGGTTTGACTGGTAGCATCCAACATGCAATGGAGACAGCGTACCTCCTGGTACATAACGCAGGGTGCCCTGGACTGACGCAGGAACTAGAGTCTCACTTCAAGTAGACCAATGGCATTTTCTGCAATTGTTCTGGAGTTTGTGTAGTTCCCTTCATTGGCAGTATTCCATGGCTGCGGTTGGGGAATGTACTTGTGTGATGGGGCAGGGGAAGAGAGGGTAATCCTTGTCCTCTCGATCCCATCCCTCCATGCACTGCCAGACATTGAGGATATCTGCCGGTTGATCTCCCTTTGGATGAAAACATTGTGTTTCCGGGAAAAACTTGGCATTCATCATCGGAAGGATTGCCTACACATTTAGGGAGTAGAAATGCTTTCAGTTGAAGCATAGTTCAGGGAGGTTAGGGGAGCCCTTATGAACACATGACTGCCTTCATGGAAAGCTAGCAATGCTGGCAAATCCACCTGGCCCCCGATCCCACCTGACCCTTGCTGAAATCAAAGCAGATGAGATCACCTCTCATTATTTCCCGTATACTGTGCATGGGTGACTTCCGCTGTGCTGCAGTTGCTCAGAAAGATCCTGTGGCAAAGAACCTGAGAGTCGAAATCACTTTGACCTCCATGACGTTAAAGCACAAGATAAGATATCTTTATTAGTCACATGTCATCAAAACACACAGTGAAATGCATCTTTTGAGTTGAGCTGGCAGCCCACAAGTGTCACCACACTTCCGACACCAACATAGCATGCCCACAGCTTCCTGACCCGTACATCTTTGGAATATATTGGTATTGGTATTGGTTTATTATTGTCACTTGTACTGAGGTACAGTGAAAAACTTGTCTTGCATACCAATCATACAGGTCAATTCATTACACAGTTACATTGAGTTAGTACAGAGTGCATTGAGGTAGTACAGGTAAAAGTAATAACAGTACAGAGTAAAGTGTCATAGCTGCAGAGAAAGTGCAGTGCAATAAGGTGCAAGGTCACAACAAGGTAGATTGTGAGGTCAGAGTCCATCTCATCATATAAGGGAATCGTATAAGGCATCTCATCATTCAACAGTCTTATCACTTTGAGATAGAAGCTGTCCTTGAGCCTGGTGGTATGTGCCCTCAGGCTCCTGTATCTACTACCTGATGGGAGAGGGGAGAAGAGAGAATGATCTGGGTGGGTGGGGTCTTTGATTATGCTGGCTGCTTTGCCAAGGCAGCGAGAGGTAAAGACAGAGGGAGGAAACTGGAGCACCTGGAGGAAACCCACACAGACAGATGGGGAGAACGTACAAACTCCTTACAGAGAGCGGCAGGAATTGAACCCGGGTTTTTGGCGCTGTAATAGCGTTATGCTAACCACTGTACCGCTGTGCCTGCCCGAGCATGGTAGAAGGTCATCCAGCAGCACTCCTATGGAATGGATTTCTCTTCAGCTAAGTGTTGGAACAATCACTCAGTTGTATCACACTCTGAAGACTTTGGGAGATGTTTAAGCTGCCTGAAGTCTCTTCTAAAGGTGCCTCATCAGGTGTCCCCATATTAGCAGAGCGAGTCTTCAAATCAGGAACAAAACGACTGCACTCATTCAATGAAGGTAACAGGTTGCACCCAAAGTCTCCAGTTTGTTCCAGAAAGAATGGAAATGAGCAATGCATCAGAAGGTTGTGGCTGGGAGGGCCCAATGACATAGAAGAAGGCCATTTGGCCCCTCAAATCCATGCTAGCTCACAAGAGCAATCCCATTCCTCTACTGATTTTCCCTGCGATCTGTTCTTCCCTATTCCTATCAACTTATCCCAGATTCTACCATTCACCTACACACTGCAGGCAATTTACAGAAGCCAGTTATGCTGACAACCCATATGTCTCTCGGTTGTGAAGGGAAGCTGGAGCACCCAAAGAAAATCCATGCAGTCAAAGGCAACTTTACAAACTCCACATACACAGCACCAGAGGTCAGAATTGAACCTGGGTTACTAGAGCAGTGAGACAGTAACTCCACTATCTGTTCCTCTGTACTGCGCTGGCAACTTCTCTGCCTTTAGCCCAATACCTTGTCTCTCTTGTTTGGGATCCTTACAAGTTCTTCCATGTTATCTGCAACTAGCCCATCTGTTATCTCTGGGATATTTGCAGTTCTCTCCAACGTGAAGTGGGCCGTACGGTGTTTCTGCCTAACAGCACCAGTGACCCAGGTTCATTCTTGACCTCAGGTGCCGTATGTGTGGAGTTTTTTAAGATATCTTTATTAGTCACACGTACAGTGAAATGCATCTTTTTGTGTAGAGTGTTCTGGAGGCAACCCGCAAGTGCCGCTACGCTTCCGGCGCCAATGTAGCATGGCACTCACTTCCTAACCCATACATCTTTGGAATGTGGGAGGAAACCGGAGCACCCGGAGGAAACCCACACAGACACACACGGGGCAGAACGTCTCCAGTTTCCTCCCACATCCCAAAGGGGTGTGGGTTGGTAAGTTAATTGGCTGCTGTAAATTGCCCCTGGCATGTGGGTGAGGGCTGGAATCTGGGGGCAGTTGATGGGAATGTGGGGAGAATAAAATGAGTTAGGGTAGGATTAGTGTAAAGATGGATGTTTGATGATCAGTGAAACTTGGTGTATTGGAGAGCCCTTCTCTCTATATCACTGATGCACAGTATTAGTTTAATTATTTCCCGTTGTTAGTTGCTCCCTCTCACTCTCTG
Source organism: Pristis pectinata (assembly GCF_009764475.1). Taxonomy (NCBI): domain Eukaryota; kingdom Metazoa; phylum Chordata; class Chondrichthyes; order Rhinopristiformes; family Pristidae; genus Pristis; species Pristis pectinata. The sequence continues at coordinate 7,419,845 of NC_067419.1, read as the reverse complement.
GGAGCATGACACTTCCTCCAGCTACCTTCTTCCTTGTTATATATCCAAGGTAGTTCCTGCTGTTTGTTCTGATGTTACTTGCAGGTTTTCTCTCAGAATCAACTTTCTCCCTACTTATTAAATTCCCAGTCCTCTGGTCTGCCACTAGCCTTGCCACTTTAATTTGTATTTTACTATTTTCCTTGACCTCCTTTGTTAACCACAGATGGCTCATCTTTTTCATTAAAGCCCCTTCTCTTTTCCCTTCTATCCTATTTCCCAGTATGTAGATTATCTTCATCACTAATTTTGCACTTCGAGTTAATATTTTAAGGTTAACTCAGTTTGTGCATGGCATGAGAAACATTAACTTGAATTAATACAAACTAATGGGCTGAAAATTATCCTTGCCCAGCAGAGCTTTACACAGGTGTGGCACTACTTGGGTCTTTCAGATGGAGGGTGGGATTAGGTAATCATTACAAAAGGTGTGACACGTGTACGGAAATAGCTTGATACAAGGGGCAAGATGGAGTGGGAATATGAAAACCCCTCACTGCACTTGCTATAGATGCGCTGTCTTTGACTTGCCTAACGTTTATGACCTTCCCCACCTTTATTGGGGGAGTAAGTATATCGTAATACTCTATAATACTAAACATAGTTTATAACTCCAGAACAAAGGATGTCTCAGACACATTGCAAACTGTGTGCCATTCCTGAAAGGAGAAAGAAATCTTTCTTATTTGCACAAATAAACATAAGTCAGCATCGATAGGAAGAAGATATTCTGAGCACAAAGTGCTCAACTCTGAAGGTGACTTTGCTGGGCTTTCTAGGTGCATTTAAAGCGGAGTCCATATGTAACATTTGTCAGTGAATATAATACAGCAAAAAGCAAAATTATTTTGTCTTTGCACTTTTATGGTTTTTAGAGTAAAACTTCAAATATCGAAAGTGTATCGGATGCCAGACCCTCAACTATAATTCCAGTTTGGATAAATAAGGTTGGCTCAATAGCAAAAGCATAATCAGTGTAGATTAAGTCATCTCCTGATGCCCTCAAACAGTAATTTTATTGTTTAAAGAGCACTGATAACATCAGATGTGGTATGAACTTTAATTACAGAAACTTTCCCATAAATATGCATGGATCAGTGATTAGTCCATTCAGGAATTAAAGCCATCCATCATGACTCAGAATAGAAATCAGTGTTGTGGGGTCCACTGGGGCATGACATAGTTTACACAGGGTTATTATAACTTGTGGTCCACTTGATCTTTGGGTTGACCCCCAGATGTCAAAAGAAACAACCATTCTGTTGAAAACTGAATTGATTTTGTGTTTAAGAGAACAACTTGTTTTTTCGTTTCCACCAACCAGTGGATTGGGTGTCGTGAAAAATCCAGTTCTGTAATTGAGAAATATATCCATTTTCTCATAAATTGAGCTTTACTGCGACTTAACGCAAGTACAGTGGTGTAGCGGTTAGCGTAACGCTATTCCCCACAACACCGCCCCCCCACCATGTTTCTTCTCTTCTTCCCTTTCCTAGCCCCTTTTTTCTTACCTTTTTTTCCTCTCTCTCTCCATACCTCTGACCCACCCCCCAGTGGATCTGCTCCCCCCTCCTCCCCCACACCTGCCTATCACTATCTCTTACCTGCGTCTACCTATCACCACCCTGTGCCCACTCCGCCTCCCCTCTTCTGTCCACCTATCACTGCTCTGCTTTTCCCCCCTATATATTGGGCTTCCCCTTTTCTTATCTTCAGTCCTGAAGAAGGGTCCTGACCTGAAACATTGACCACCTGCTTTTCTCCACCGATGCTGCCTGGCCTGCTGAGTCCCTCCAGCATCATCGTGTTTTTCATTTAACACTATTATAGCGCCAGCGAACCAGGTTCAATTCCCGCTGCTGTCTGTAAGGAGCTTATATGTTCTCCCCGTGTGTCTGTGTGGGTTTCCTCCGGGTGCTCCGGTTTCCTCCCACGTTCCAAAGACGTACGGGTTAGGAAGTTGTGGGCATGCTATGTTGGCACCGGAAGTGTGGTGACACTTGCGGGCTGCCCCCCAGAACACTGTACGCAAAAAGATGTATTTCACTGTGTGTTTCGATGTACATGTCACTGATAAAGAAATCTTATAACCTTTGGTGATGACTGCATAGTAGAAGGACCAAACCTAATGATAGCAATTAAGCTTTATACAAACAGTGGTTATATTCCATATTACATGGTTAGCAAAAGCAAAGACTAGATTAAATTTCCTGGAGCAATGATTTAAACATTCCAGTGCACATGTAGTCAGAATCTCTCAGCAGATAGCCGTCTAGTCTCTTTGAAGAAGTGTTCTGAGTGGCCCCACTCCCCTTCTTGCTCCCCATAACCCTGCAGAACTTTTTTTTTTGCTTTTCAGTTATATATCCAATTCCTTTTTGAAAACTACTATTGTATCTGGCTGGCTAACAAGATTCAATGGGGCATGAATTGACGATCAACAAGGTAGCAATGTACGTTGTTTGGGGAAGCATCATCACCAGGTGGTCACCATTAATAGGACAAGAATCTAACAGCTGCCAGTGAAGAGCAACAAGAATTGTTAAAGGACTGCTTTTTAACTATAACATTAGATGTTATCATACTTGCCTGAAAAAATTGTTCTGTCCGGTTTTGGTTAGATCCACAAATTCTGCACTTGGAACCTCATTGGACAAATCGAGACATCAAAGGGCTGTTTCCTCTGACACTAAAGTCACCCACCCATTATTCCACACCCCACCCCCATGCCCGAAAAGTAAAGCTGGATGAATGCTGCCGCAGAATACAGCTACAAATGTATAACACTACAAACATGAGGAATGACGTTAAAATAAATAGCCCATCCTAGTATGTGTCCGCGTATCCCGGCTGTCTCACCATCCAAAACATTTGTGTAACTTTATGCATCCATATGAAATTCAATATGCTAGTATTGATTCACTAGTAAACCTGAGGATAGCTAAAAGTTGCCAAGGCTATTGTAAAGAGAAAGGCAAATTTCTCTACAGCTGCCTGTTCCCACAGAAGAAAATCAGTCCTGCCCAGTTCAACACTGAAGCAATATTCAGGGAGCAATTGGTCACAGAGTCATAAGTCCATTATATTCACTGACAAATGTTACTCAGGGATCCTGCTTTAATTGCACTTAGAAAGCCCAGCAAAGTCACCTTCAGAGTGGAGCACTTTGTGCTCAGAATATCTTCTTCCTATCGATGCTGACTTGTGTTTTTTTGTGCAAATGAGAAAGACTTCTTTCTCCTGTCAGGAATGGCACACATGGAAACTGTGGTCTGGTCATGATTATTTCGCCTTCTTCGGCAGTTCCTTGGCCACCCTCACTATGTCCTTTGCCTTTACATAATTCTATGGAAGGTGAGGTGGTGATGTCTGGTGGTCAGACTGACGGTCTTTGACAACCTCACACTGTTGCCTGATGTGAACTGTTGCTGAGTGCCATGGGCACGCATGAGAAATGGCACTCCTTACAAAGTATAATTTGACCTTGCATATGACTGTCAATGTTCCCTAAAAAGTCTACCTCCCAAAGCTTGAAGGGAAAAAAAACGATCCACTGTCTCACTCCTTCCCACCAGGTGAAGCAAATCTGATGCAATCCTTCTGACCCAGTTGTTGCGCAGGATGTGTCTGGGATTGGGTGTGAGTGAAGTTCCTGTCTGGAGCCCTACAGAGCTTACATTTCTAGTCTCGGATTTAAATTTTAAATTTTTTTAAATTTTATTTACAACGTGGTAACAGGCCCTTCCGGCCCAACGAGTCCATGCCGCCCATTTTTTAAACCCAAATTAACCTACCCGTACGTCTTTGGAATGTGGGAGGAAACCGGAGCTCCCGCAGGAAACCCACGCAGACACGGGGAGAACGTACAAACTCCTTACAGACAGTGACGCGAATCGAACCCCGATCGCTGGCGCTGTAATAGTGTCGTGCTAACCACTTACGCGACCATGGATACTTCCTCTCAGCCTGGGAGACCACCACTCAGTCCCAGATGTGCGTAATGAAAAGATGTGATCATTTTCCACCCTCATAGCTTGGGAATAAACACTTGCTTTCTTCTGAAGATCTGGTCACTGTGGGTGTCTGGTTCATCTCTTAAGGTGGAAGCTTGGTCTGAGAACAGGCTCACACTCACATTGTGTCTTTTTCCATCTTCTCTGAATCACATGCTTCTCACCTTGTCTGGTCGCGATCTCCATCTCCTGAATTGTGACACTTTACTCTGTGTTCTGTTATTGTTTGTACTCTGTACTACCTCAATGCACCCTGTACTACCTCAATGCACCCTGTACTATCTCAATGCACCCTGTACTACCTCAATGCACTCTGTACTATCTCAATGTACCCTGTACTACCTCAATGCACCCTGTACTATCTCAGTGCACCCTGTACTACCTCAATGCACCTTGCACTACCTCAATGCACCCTGTACCCTTAATGCACTGTGTAATGAATTGACCTGTACGAACGGTATGCAAGACAGGTTTTTCACCGTACCTCGGTACAAGTGACAATAATAAACCAATATTAGCTGAGCGATTGGAATTTGTCTTCTCATGTTGGTTGTCTCAAGCTCAAAATCCTTGGCATCTCCTGTGTCCTTGAGATATTCAGTTAATCATGTCAACTACATGCGTGTCTTTGACAGGGCAGCCTTCGATCTTTGCAATGCAAGACTGCATCTTCCCAAGCATTCTCCAAAATCTCTCTGGTCATCTATGGTGGGGGTTAACGGCAATGATGTCAAGTGGCCTGTGCTCACTATGCAAAGATACACATCTTAATAAGAATTGGTGAAACTTCTCCCGACCAAAGATATTTCTCGATATATATGTACAAGCGACTACAGATGCTGGAATCTGGAGCAGGGAAAAAAAAACTGCAGGAGGAACTCAGTAGGTCAGGCAGCATCTGTGGAGGCAGAGGGAAAGTTAACATTTCAGGTTGAGACCCTGCATCAGAACCCGAAATATCAACTATCCCTTTGCTTCCAGAGATGCTGCTTGACCCGCTGATTTCCTCCAGCAGTTTGTCTCTAGTTCTTTCTCAAATAGTGCTTAACATGCCTCGGTTTCTGTCAGAACTCCACTTGTGCTTGCTGTTGCCTGACTCTGCCCAGCCCAGCCAAACTCCACTGCAAGATCATTGCTACAAGATTATATTCTGAGCTACCTCCGGTATTGCAAGCTACTTCATCGAAGTATCCTTCAGCATTAGGCGGGCACGGTAGTGTAGTGGTCAGCGTGACGTTATTACAGCGCCAGTGACCCGGGTTCAATTCCCGCGTTGTCTGTAAGGAGTTTGTATGTTCTCCTCCAGGTGCTCCGGTTTCCTCCCACATTCCAAAAAGAAGTACGGGTTAGAAAGTTGTGGGCAATTGCTATGTTGGCGCATGAACCGTGGTGACACTTGCGGGCTGTCCCCCAGAACACTCTGCGCAAAAGATGCATTTCACTGTGTGTTTCAATGTCCATGCGACTAATAAAGAGATCTTTATGATCCCACAAGCAGTCAGGATCATAAATGGACTGTGTCCCCTTCCACTTGCACTGACAAGCTCTCCCTCCACACACACACGGACACACTCACATCAATACAGAAACAGTTTGATAGTTAGTTACCTGATACATTGAACTTCATCTTGAGCTGAATAAGCACTTACTAATACATATACGCACTTTAACAGATATGAATATGTGGTGTTGATATGTTTTTAGTTTTGTTTTAGAGATGTTTTTATAGACTATTTTAGATATTTATCACTGTTCTTTTTGTTGCACTGATATGAGCTAGTGAGAAACAGTACTTCATTTTTTTTGTGTATGTAAATACTCAGAGGAATGGCAATAAAGCAAATCTTGAATCTTGAATCTTATCTTATTCCAACACAGTCTCTGAAGTGACTGTCTCCTTAAATCGTCAACCGACACCATGCCATGCATCTGTGGTCAGCTGTCTGGGTGGATAACATATCTCACTTAGATAGAGCAGGAACTCACTTGCTGAGTTGATGAACTCCTGGACACGTTGTGCTCCCATAACTACCATCAGACTCAGCGTCTCCCTTAATGCCTTGACTTCGGCTGGGGCTGGGTTTGGATCGTCTCTGATCACCAAGTGGTCTTGGAAGGAGAGTTCTTCATTTCAGACATCAATTTTTGTTCTTGCAACCTCGGATACTTTTCCGTGCATCTGATCATCAAGGCCCTCAGCTTCCAGACATGGTCTCTGCCACTTCCTCCTTTCCCCCTTACAAGACCTTCATTGAGACCTTCAAGTACAGTATCCAGTCTTTGTGGATGTCCCTCTAATGTGCTAAAGTAGGTTAAATATGATCTGTCCTTGTTATACAAGCTGGAAACTGTCTTCACATCCAACATACTGGAAATCTGTTGCCCTGTTTAGATTTTGCAAAATATCTTCTACTGTTTTCGTAGGGTAATGGCTCCTTGTCAGACTTCCATTAATATCTCTTGGGTCTGAGCAAACTCCGAGCTTGTCTCTTGATATCTGAGTGCACACCCAAGCTGGACACCCAGGTGTATTTTCTGGGGCAAAGTAGTCTCTCCAACTCGGCTTTAAGTTTCTCCTTGAGGAACACTGGAACATGTCTTGGTGTGTGTACTACTGGCTGCTTCCTCTCATCCAGAACGAGATGGCATTTGCCTTTCGGTTTTCCTTTTTTCAAAAAGAACATTTGCGTATTCGTCACTGGGTTTGACAGATAAAATGGTTGATGGCATTGAAGCATGCTTCACAATCCTTTCGTGGTACGTCTTTACCTATTGTACAGTACTGCTTCCGAGTAAGAAGGTGATGGTCTATCTCAATGAAGTCCACACCATGGCTCTCTTGATTCTTCTGTGTAGTTTTATTGTGCATCAAAAATATATGACACAGAATGACAGAGAATCACAGCACAGAGGGAGGCCATTCTACACGTCCAATCTGTACTAGTTCTATGTAAGAGCACATCAGAAAGTCCCGCTTCCCCAACCTCTTCCTTTGGCCCTACAAATTCTTTACTTTCTGACCTTCATCCAGCTCCCTGTTCAATGCTAAATGACATAATTTAAGATCTCACCCATATCCTCCACCTCTAAGCACAAGGTCCCTCCTTTATCCTTGAACAGTCCTACCCTCTCCCTAGTTATCTTGTTGCTCTTGATGAGTGTATAGAATGCCTTGGGATTCTCTCTAATCCTACTCGCCAGGGACTTCTCCCAATCCTTTCTAGCTCTTCTAAGTCCCTTCATGAGTTAAGGGAACTTCTTTATGGTCCTCAAGCGTCCTGTTGGATTCCAGCTTCCTGACCCTTACATATGCTTCCTTCTTCTTCTTGACTAAATTAACTACCTCTCTCGTCATCCAATGCTCCTGTACCTTGCCATCCTTGTCCTTCCGTCTTACTGGAACAAACCGGTCCTGAACTCTGTGCAGATCTGGATTTGCCCGAAAACAATTCATCCTAATTAACTCTCCCTAGCTCCTGTCTGATGCCCTCATAAGTTGCCCTCCCCCAATTGAATCTGCCTCCATTATTAATACCAGCATTGCATTTTAGACCCTAACCACTGGTTGCTTAAAAAGATTTTCCACGTTTTATTCTTTTGCTCATTATCCCCATTCCTTGACAATAGTGATTAGCCAGGTTTGACCTGACACAATGGTCAAAGGTGTGGGGTGAGGGAGACCTGAGTGTAAGGATGTTGAATTTATGACGGGAACTGAAGGCAATGGTTTTGGCCTTCCCAATATTTAACTTAAGAAGAATGTGGATGATTCAATACTGAAAGCAGGACCAGCAAGTGACAACAAAAAAATCGGTCAGCTTCCAGAGAAATGCCAGCTGTGTAAATATGGAGCCTTACCCACGTCCATAACTGATGTCAATAAGGGGCAGCAATGTCAGGCAGAATGAGGAGACTAATGCACCTTGTTCACAATCAAAGTGGATGTCATTTGCACCTTCAATCAGGGCCCATTTCAGTGTGAGGACATCGGTGCGGTTCCAGTTGAAAAGATTCGGATTTTAAGGTCCAGGAAAGATCATCAAAGGCCAGGTTGGTAACAACACCCTCAGAATGGGAAAGGAACTACATATGTAGGATTTTATAGGATATATGACAACCTTTCCCTCAATGTCAGCAAAACAAAAGAGCTGGTCATTGATTTCAGGGGGCGGTGTAGATGCACTTGTCTACATCAAAGGTACTGAAGTCGAGAGCTTCAAATTCCTGGGAGTGAACATCACCAACAGCCTGTCCTGGTCAAATCATGTAGACACCATGGCCAAGAAAGCTCACCAGTGCCTCTACTTCCTCAGGAGGCTAAATAAATGTGGTATGACCCCTTTGACACTCACCAACTTTTATCGATGCACCATAGGAAGCATCCCATCTGGATGCATCACGGCTTGGTATGGCAACTGCTCTGCCTGGGACCGCAAGAAACCGCAGAGAGTTGCAGACACAGCCCAGCGCATCACGGAAACCAGCCTCCCCTCCATGGACTCTGTCTTTACCTCTCGCTGCCTTGGTGAAGCAGCCAGCATAATCGAAGACCCCACCCACCTGGGTCATTCTCTCTTCTCTCCTCTCCCAACAGGTAGAAGATAAGGACCCTGAGGGCCCATACCACCAGGCTCAAGGACAGCTTCTATCCCACTGTGATAAGACTATTGAATGGTTCCCTTATATGATGAAATGGACTCTTCACCTCACAATCTACCTTGTTGTGACCTTGCACCTTATTGTCTATCTGTTTGCACCGAAACAGCCCATCTGACCCAACCAGTGCATGCCAGAATGTATGCTCCATTGGAGACTCCACCCATCTTTCCTCATCTACATCTTTCAGTCTAGCTCACCATTCCCTTTTTGTTCATGTGATTGTCTCGTTAGCCTCAAACATATTGGTACCCTTCACTTCTCTGCCCTCTGTGATAGCAAATTCCATGTGTTCACCACTCTGGGTAGAGAAGGCTCTTCTCAATTTCCCCATGGGTTTTGTATTGACTGCCTCCAGTTACAATTCTCCCCATTAGTGGAAACATCATCTCTCCATCTACTCTGCCAAAATCCTTGGTAATTTAAAGACCTCTATTAAGCCAGCTCTTGGTTTTCTTTTCTCAAGAGAAAAAAATCCGGTCTGTTCAACTTTTCTTGATATGTACAACCTTACATTTCTGGTATCATCCTTGTAAAGTTTCCCTGCTACCCTCTCCAGTGTTGTTTTATGCTTTTTTATAATGAGATGACTCTCAGTGTGGTCTAATAAACGTTCAGTACTGGTTGAGCATGACATCCCATCTTTTCACCTCTATAAACCCTATTGCTTGCTTTGCCATCTGTTTACAGACTTGCTCATCAGAGCCCAACATTTAGTGATTGGGGTATTTGCTCCTCTACCAATCCTACACGTCAGACTCACACCTTCAAGTAACAAGTGAGCTCTTATACTTCCTCCCAAAAACTAGTCTCCAACATTTACCTGTGTTGTCCTTCACCTGGCAATTATTTGCCTGTTCTGCTGGTATATTAATGCTCTCCTGTAACGTCTTGTAGTCACCATTGACTATCCCAACCCCCACCACTACCTCTCCCCAGTTTTATATCATGACAAAAATCAGAAATTGTGGATTGCATTGCAAAGTTTAAATTGTTAATGTAAATTGTAATGAACAAGGGTTCCAGCACAGACCCTTCAATGAAGACTAGTGCGTGTTCCCCTTCCTGGAGTCCATAATCAGTTCCTTGGCTTTGCTGACATTGAATGCAAGGTCGTTATTTCAACGCCACTCAACCAGCCGACCTATCTCACTCCTGTACTCCTCCTTGTCGCCCTTCGTGATTCTGCCAATATTGGTGGTGTCCTCGGTGAATTGGCAGGTGTCGGTGGAGCTATGCTTAGCCCCACAGTCGTAGGTACAGAGAGAGTAGAGCAGGGGACTGAGCACACTATCCTGAGCTGCACCTCTGTCGATTGTCAGTGAGGAGGAGATGAGGTTTCCGTTCCGTACTGATTGTGTCCTTCCCTGTGAGGAAGTTGAGGATCCGATTGCAGAGGGAGGTACAAAGGCCCAGGTCTTGAGTCTGACAATGTTTAGAGGGGATGACGTTGAGGAACACCGAGCTGTAGTCAGCGAACAACAGCCTGATGTACATGTTCCAGTTGTCCAAGTGGTCCAGAGTAAAGGTGGAGACATGGCGAGGTAGCATCTGCTGTAGGCCTATTGTGGCAATAGGTGGATTGAAGCTGGTCCAGGTTCTTACTGAGGCAGCAGTTGGTTTGAGCCATAACCGACCTCTCAAAACAATTCATTACAATGGACTTCATTAGTCTGTCACTTTATCATTGTCAGCTCTCTGTAAACTCCTCAGAAAATTCAACAAGCTTGGTCAAGCAAGATTTTCCCCTTTGAAATCTATACTATTAATTATAACACTTTATATCTCGAGACAGTCTTTAATTCTTCTCTTTAATAGGGATTCCATTATTTTTTCTGACACTGATATTAAAGTAATGTTTCTATAATTCCCAAAATGTGCTATGTTCCTCTTCTTAAATGTAAATGTAATGTAATCTTTATTAGTCACATGTACATCGAAACACACAGTGAAATGCATCTTTTGCGTAGAGTGTTCTGGGGGCAGCCCGCAAGTGTCGCTACGCTTCCGGTGCCAACATAACATGCCCACAACTTCCTAACCTGTACGTCTTTGGAATGTGGGAGAAAACCAGAGCACCTGGAGGAAACCCACGCAGACACAGGGAGAACGTACAAACTCCTTACAGACAGTGGCGGGAATTGAGCCCGGGTCGCTGGCGCTGTAATAGCGTTAGCGCTACACTACCATGCCTGCCCTCTGTAGGTAATACATTAGCAGTTGCCCAGTTGTCTGGTACTACACGTTTATTTTTGATGTGTAACCATGTTTCCGCTATCTCTTCCCTAGATTCTTCTGAAACGTGTAGATGCATTCATCTGGACAAAAGGTTTTATGCTCTGATTAGCTTATTTAAAATACCCTTTTTCCCCCATTTAAATCTATACAATTCATTACTCATCTCATTGTGCAATGCCAAACAGACAGAGACAGGCATGTCCATGTCAACCATCAAGTACCCATCTTTCTATATCCCAGTTTCCAGCACTCTGCCCCTAACGTCTATATTCGTCTTGGCGATGTGTTAATGCTTCTTTTAATCATTCAGTAACAATGTGCAGAGTGTAGCACTGTTATGTCAATTTACATAGTAACAAAAAACTGGTTAAGTATAAATGGCGCCGGAGAGAGGGGGTATTTTGCAGGCAGCGTGCAGGAGAACACGCTTGCACCCATGGTTTGACTTCTTAATGCTGAAATCTGCAGCCAGAACTACAGCGGCAACAAATGTGTTTTCAAGCCATTTAAGTGCACTGGTGACCTCGCAGTCACCTGACAGACCCCATGGACCCGACCCCCTGGAACGCAAACACAGCCTCTGGAAGTGTCGAGGAGGCCTCCATTGTGCTGGGAACGTGGTCACCAGCGAGGCAGTTAGGTAAGACTGAGGTGTCGGGGCATGAGAAACCCCACCCCCCTTCCCCAGGATCCATCCTCCCCCTTCCCCAGGATCCATCCTGTAGTCACTGGAGAACAAGCTAAGATGAGATATCTTTATTAGTCACATGTACATCAAAACACACAGTGAAGTGCATCTTTTGCATCGAGTGTTCTGGGGGGCAGCCCGCAAGTGTCGCCACGCTTCCAGCGCCAACATAGCATGCCCACGACTTCCTAACCCATACGTCTTTGGAATGTTGGAGGAAACCGGAGCACCCGGAGGAAACCCACGTGGACACGGAGAGAATGTACAAACTCCTTACAGACAGCGGCTGGAATTGAACCCGGGTTGCTGGCTCAGTAAAGCGTTATGCTAACCGCTACACTACCGTGCCTGCCCTATGGTAGAGGACCTAAGAGCAAGATTGGTTTATCGGAGGGACGTAAGGGACCACTGTGTGCTCTGTTTCACAGGGATGCGGCTCACCCCCAACTCTCCTGACACGGCGATCCATCCCGAGGACTCTTTGACCCACTGCACAGACGGCAGCGTCGGGGAAGGGAAAAGGCAGCGGCGTCAACTTTATGACGAGCCCGTCGCAGTGTGCGGACGCGACGGTCTTGTCCCGTCCCTGTTCCCCCGACAGTGGAGCGCCGTCCATTCTACCCACTGCGGGAGTTCTCCGCCATCGTCCTGACTGCAGTCCATGCCTCACCTCAGCACCTCAGCAGGTGGCACTCAAGAAGTCGAGCACCCGCGATCAATAAGCACGGAGCAGCGTATCCCGACGCCTTCCTCATCGCCACTGGGGACTTCAACCAAGCTGGCTTGAAGAAGCCTCTGCCCAACTGACGTAAACATGTCACCTTCAATACCAGTGGAGCAAACACACTCGATCACTGACATTCCCCCATTAGGAACGTCTACTGCTTCTTCCCTCACCCACATTCTAGTAGATCTGACCACCTGGCTGTTCCCTTTCTTCCTGTGTACAGGTAGAGACTGGAGAACATGGTACTGGCAGAGAACACTATGGTGGGCTGGTCGAGTGAAGCAGAGGAGCAAATGCAGGACTGCTTCGGATTGGTGGATTGGGCCACATTCAAGAAATTCGTCAGCACCTCCTGAATGAATGTGCCACAGTCACTGACTTTATAAAAAAATTGCTTGGGCGAGTGTGTAGCCACAAAATCGTTCAGGATCTTCCCCCAACCAGAAGCCCTGGATGAACCAGGAGACTGGTGATCTGCTGAAGGCTGAACCTGTGGCGTTTAGGACCAGCCATCCAGAGTCCAGGTATGACGTTCAGAGCACATGTGGACAATTCTGGTCTGAACTGGTGCATTTTCCGTGATCACATCTATGTGCCGGGCCTAGGACAGGTCATTCAAGATGTTCACGCCAGGAATCTGATGCTGTTGATCCCCTCCACCACCAACCCACAAATGAGACCTGGCACGTGGTCTCCCAACTTCCCCTTCCTGAAGTCAACGATCAGTTCCTTGGTTTTGTTGATGTTGAGCAAAAGGTTGTTATTCCAGCACCACTCAACCAGGTGTTCTATCTCCTATCTTCTATTGAAAGGCCTTTGAGCATACTGTCACTGTATGTTATAATCCATAGCATAAAAGGCTCTGGATCTCTTGTGCTATTGTATTTTACGGCAGCAGGTTGTCAAAACAAGCTTCATTACCATGTCATGCACTGCCACACTAATGTGTCATCCCTGGTGCCTAAGAATTTCTGGGTCAATTTTGCTCATTTAGTATAAAAAAGATTCAAGCAAACTGAGTGCTGCATTGCAGTTATTGGTTCTCTTAGCTTAATTTTAGTTGAAATAGTGCAAAGTAACTGTATTTTTCACATTAAAGAGTAACATTGAAGTAAATTCAGAAATGGAATGAACTGCATCTGGTTTTGGAACAGTAAATGATATGGAGAGTGTGCAATATTTTTGTCACTATGTCGATTCCCACAAGTATCGAAATTATATTTCATAACATAATGGCACTTTTGTATAAGGCTGCTATCACAAATTATAAACCCTGTGTTACTTGCTTTCCAGCTATTTCTGCAACTCTTGGGAAGCAATGATCTGCTAGGAATTGGATGGTGTTTCACCACGTTCAAAGCCTGGGTCTTCGGTATCTGGCAGCCTAATGCACAGAGCAACAGAGTGGTATCCAAGGACAGGCCACATGTGTCAGGATGCTGCTTGAATCGTATGCGTGGCATGTAGACCACACTAAGGTGGGGTATGGTAGAGATGTTGCCATCAAAGTTTGGAGTTTGAAGAAAACGAGCCAGAAAAAGTCCTTATTTTGTATTTAAAATGGCAAAGAATGGTAAAGTAATTCAAAAGAAGCTGGAAGGGTTGAACACAGAGCAACTCTGCAGCTGAGGTCAAGAAATTCTTCAAACAATAGGTGGAGAGCCGGTGAAGGCAGAACTTTTGAACGATTCGACAAATTGTTGTGCTTGGGGTTCGGTGGATGCTAGAATCTATTTAGGAAGAAAAATCAAATAGTTTTGGACATTTGAATTTTTTAATCGCATAGGACGGATACAGGCCCTTCAGCCCAACCAGTCCATGCCGACCACAGGCCCTTCGGCCCAACCAGTCCGTGCCCACCCAGCTGGTCCCAATTTCCTGCGTTCGGTCCATATCCCTCCAAGCCCAACCCCTCTGTGTACCTATCCAAGTGTTTCTTAAATGATACTATTGTACCTGCCTCAGCCACTTCCTCTGGCAGCTCGTTCCATATACTCACCATCCTCTGCGTGAAAAAGATGCCCCTCAGGTCCCTTTTAAATCTCTCCCCTCTCACCTTAAACCTATGCCCTCTAGTTTTGGACTCCTCTACCCCTGAGAAAAAGACTGCTACCGTCCACCTTATCTATGCCTCTCGTAATTTTAAACACTTCTCTAAGGTCGCCCCCTCATTCTCCTGACATCTCTCCTGTTGGCAAACAAAACGTTTAAAGTGACAGGATTCCTTTGGGTTGACCTCCCCCCTTTCACGTTGCCAGCAGAAGACCTGTTTCCCAGCCCTCAGGCAAAAGGATTAAAGGAGCAGCTCCCTGTACCCTGAGGATGCTCTCACTGTGCAGGGTGAGGCCAGTGCACAGCAGCCAAATCTCGTCTCCTTCCACCAAGCCCCGTCAGTGTCTCATTTCACTCAAACCACTCAAGCTTGGAGTTAACAGGCGAGCAGAGCTGATAAAGATCTGCCTGTGAAGGGAGAGCTGACAGCTTTATTAATCATCAGTGAATCTGGTGATGAATTTTAATGGACACTTTTTCACTCCATTGCATAAACACAATAGGTACTAAATGCTGCAGAAGAGATGGGGAATGGTCTTGTTCTTGGCCTTAATTCATTCTTTGGCACGATGCTGAATACATTACATGAAATATTCCCTTTCCCTGTGTTGGCCTTGCCGAACAGACTCATGCTAATTGTCTAAACCAAACAGTTTAGATCTTATTTTACTGATAATGAAGTTCGTACATTCTTTTTGTAAAATGCAGTTTAATCTATCTGTTTGAGCATAACTGGGCATTGAGTGACGAAGGATGTAAGATGAGATAAGGTAAGATTTCTTTATTAGTCACACGTACATCGAAACACACAGTGAAATGCATCTTTTTGCGCAGAGTGTTCTGGGGGCAGCCCGCAAGTGTCGCTAAGCTTCCGGCGCCAACATAGCATGCCCACAACTTCCTAACCTGTACGTCTTTGGAATGTGGGAGGAAACCGGAGCACCCGGAGGAAACCCACGCAGACACAGGCAGAACGTACAAACTC
Organism: Pristis pectinata; assembly: GCF_009764475.1. Taxonomy (NCBI): domain Eukaryota; kingdom Metazoa; phylum Chordata; class Chondrichthyes; order Rhinopristiformes; family Pristidae; genus Pristis; species Pristis pectinata. The sequence continues at coordinate 7,404,447 of NC_067419.1, read as the reverse complement.
CTTACAGGCAGTGGTCGGAATTGAACCTGGGTCGCTGGCGCTGTAATAAGGTTACACTAACCACTACACTACCGTGCCTGCCCAATGTGGCACAGATTTTCACTCTCCGCTAAGATTTCAGTGGAACACATTTAATAATGTTCGATATTTTCCTGCTTAATTTCCTATTGGTATTTCATTTGTTACTGCTGTATTTAATACAGTGTGCAGCTTAGAAGTATTTTACAGAAAGGGAGTCAACCTCATTTTTATAACTACTTAATCCTATTTTACTGTGCCAGTCACAAGCAAGGTAGTTATGACCCTGTAGAGCAGATGGTTAGTGAATTTTAGAAATAATTTAATGTTCTTATCAGATGGTTCCTTTCATTAGATTTTCGCCTGACCAGATGTTCACCACACCAAGGAACCAGCACCCAAGGAAGGGTAGGTGATGAGGAATTAATGTGAAGAAAACAAACAAAAAAAGAAACATGAGAAACAAAGGACTGCAGATGCTGGAATCCAGATGAAAAACACGATGATGATGGAGGAACTCAGCAGGCCAGGCAGCATCTGTGGAGAAAAGCAGGCGGTCAACGTTTCAGGTCTGGACCCTTCTTCAAGACTGAAGATAGGAAAAGGGGGAAGCCCAATATATAGGAGGGAAAAGCAGAGCAGTGAAGAAAAGAAACAAGGTTGGACACAATATTCCATGCCTTTGGAATTTCCCAAAGCACGTTAACAATACTTCATAAGCAAGCCAGTGTTATGCAGCCAACTCTTGTACGAACTATTAATGCAGGATCAGCAGATCATCCTTTAGTTAAGGGAGAATCATTGCCTAGACCATCAATAGTTCCCTGGTCTTTTTTGGAATCACTTCCACCAAAGCTGCAGGCAATCATGGCTTTGGTTTAACATCTCATTCTGAATCCAACCCCTTTGACAACTCATCAGTATGTCAGTGATGTTAGCCCGGATTATGTATTTACATCTTTACTGGGGACTGTGAGTGGGAAACTGGACTGCATAGTGTGCTGTGGGATGTGCTCGACACTTGGGTTAAACACCATCTTGGTTGAGGAGTTCTTTGAAGTGTCCATTCCAATAATTCCAATTGGCACTGACTGCCTTTCTATCCTCGGCGAATTCTTTTTAGATTTTGGCTATTAGTAGCATGGGTCCAGTGGCATTTTGGTCATAGGTGGTCTTGTCAAAGCTGCAGAATCAAACGTATCTATGAATTGGGAGCAAGAGTAGGCCATGCGCCCCTCATCTGTTCTGCCTTTGAACAAGATCATGGCTGATCCAATTGCAACCTCAATTCCATGTTCCCACCGTTTTGCAGTAAGATTTCTCTTGTTTGCTTATCGAGTATCTAAGGTACTTGGCAGTGTGGAGGAGCAGAGAGATCTGGGGGTTCATATTCACAGTTCATTGAAAGTTACCTCACAGGTGGAAAGAGTAGTTAAGAAGGCCAATGGGATGTTAGCTTTCATAAGTTGTGGGATTGAGTTTAAGAGCAGCGAGGTGATGATGCAGCTTTACAAAACTCTAGTTAGGCCACACTTAGAGTACCGTGTTCAGTTCTGGTCGCCTCATTATAAGAAGGATGTGGAGGCGTTGGAAAGGGTGCAGAGGAGGTTTACCAGATGCTGCCTGGATTAGAGAGTATTGAATATGAGGAGAGGCTTAAGGTGCTCGGGCTTTATTCACTGGAAAGGAGGAGGATGAGAGGAGACATGATAGAGGTATATAAAATATTGAGAGGAATAGATAGAGTAGACAGTCAGAGCCTCCTTCCCAGGGCACCAATGCTCAAGACAAGAGGGCATGGCTTTAAGGTTATGGGTGGGAGGTTCAGGGGAGATGTCAGGGGGAGGTTTTTCACCCAGAGAGTGGTTGGTGCATGGAATGCACTGCCTGGGGTGGTGATGGAGGCAGATACATTGGACAGGTTCAAGAGCTTGTTGGATAGGCGTATGGAGGAATATGTGGGAGGAAGGGGTTAGGTAGTGTGAGGGTGGTTTGATGGACGGCACAACATGGTGGGCCGAAGGGCCTGTTTTGTGCTGTATGGTTCTATGGTTCTATCTACAATAAAGACAGAAAATGCTGGAAATAAGATATCTTTATTAGTCACATGTACATTGAAACACACAGTGAAATGGATCTTTTGTGTAGAGTGTTCTGGGGCAGCCCGCAAGTGTCGCCAGGCCTCCGGCACCAACGCAGCATGCCCACAACTTCCTAACGTCTTTGGAATGTGGGAGGAAACCGGAGCACCCAGAGGAAACCCATGCAGACACGGGGTGAACGTACAAACTCCCTACAGACAGTGGCCGGAATTGAACCTGGTCGCTGGCGCTGTAATAACGTTGCGCTAACCGCTACACTACCGTGCAGCATCCATGGGGAGAGAAACAAAGTTGATGTTCAAGGTCAAGAACCCTTCATCAGAACTGGAGAAGTAAGAAGACAAGTGTGTTTTATGTTGCAGAGAGTGGGGACTGGTGGAGAGATGAGAGGGAATGTCTATGATAAGGTACAGACCAAAGTTGTCAAGAGAAGATCATCTTAAATCCCAGAAGAGGCAAAAGAGAGAAAAGAAACGCAAATTGAACCAGAAAGGTACAACTACTTCTGTGGTGGAAATAAAATGTTTCCTGAAAATGTTCAATTCAGTATTAAGTCCCAAGGCATCCAATGTGCCCAGACATGATACAGGAAGTCTCTTAGTCTGTGCTTGTTTTCCACTGAAAGTGGAGGTGGCGGAATCTCATTAAAGGTGGTGAAAATTTACAGAGGATAGTCTATTGAATATGGAGGCTGATGTGGTGGGAGGATAGAGGGTGAGAGTAGAAGTGCAGAAAGGTGCGGTTGAGAGCCCTGCCAACTATGGTGGCAGGAAAGTCATATTTAAGGACAACATAAGACATCTCGAAGACACTGATGTGGAATGTCCTTCATCAAAGCAAATAAGGTCGGGGTAGGGAAAATACAATGGAGTCCTTTAAGGTTGCATGGTGGAAAGAGGTGTGGTTGAGATAGCTGTGAGGGTTGATGAGCTAGCAGTGGATATTGTTAGCTGGCTTATTCCCTGAAATGGAGAAAGATATCAAGAGTCAGGTATAGGCCATGTGAAAGTTGGCAGCGAAGGAAATGAAATTTTCTCTTCTGGACAAGCACAATCAATGTAACAGAAGAAAAAAATGCTGAAGTAGGGACCCTGAGTAGGTTGAAGCATGGACGGTTCCAATAGCAGGCAAAGCTTGGACCTGTGAGAATTTGCTTGGATGCACCTTTGTTTAGGAGAAGGTGAGTGGAGTTGGAGGCGAAATTTTTCAATGTGAGAAGGTGAAGCAGGATGTTGGCGGAAGGGGGCTGATTGGGCTTCTGTTCAAGGAAGAAGTGAAGTGTCCTCAGACTCTGCTGGTGTGGGGCGGAGGTACGGAGGGATTGGATATCCATGGTGGACATGATCTGGCTGGGACCATAAAATGGAAACTGTCGAAGTGGCGAAGGCGTTGGAAATGTTATGGATGTAGGTGGGAAGAGACAAGATCAGGGGAGAATGAATAGAGTTAAATTGGGAAGAAGTAGGTTCTGTGGAGCAAGAGCAGCATGAGACATTGGGTCTAGCAAGACAGTCCTGCTTGAGGCGTGAGCAATAGTGTAAGGTTGGGGACCTATGATGTTGGAGGTCATGGAGGGAAGATCTCCAAATATCCATCTACCTCTCTCTCTTAAAAATATTCAAAGGTTCTGCTTCTTTACTCTTTAACAAAGAGAGTTCCAAAGGTTCACTGCCCTCAAAAAGGAAAAAAGTCACGTTGTCTCTAGCTTAAATGGGTGAACCCCTGCGACCCCTAGTTCTGGATTCTTCCACTTCACTTGTAAAGGCCTGTCACGTTTCATTCATGTTTTCTCTGACCTACTTAACCCCCAGCAGATACAGTACCAGCCTGTCCAACCTTTGCTCATAAGACAACTTGACCACTCCAGGAATCAGTCGAGTAAGTCTTCCATCAACTGCTTCCAATGGGCTCACAGCTTTCCTTAAATAAGGAAATGAATGCTCTGCAGATGTGATCCCACCAATACCCTACAAAAGAGTAGCTTACCTTTCTACTTCTAGCCTTCAGGCCAGCTGGCTTGAAAGGTCATAGCCCATGGGATCCAGGGCAGGCTGCCAAATTGGTGCCAAAATTGACTTAGTAATAGGAGGCAAAAGTATGGTGGTGAAGGAAGTCTGTGGCTACCGGTGTACCACAGGGATCGGTGCTGAGACCTTTGTGCCTGCGATATATGTTGATGACCTGGATGTGAATGCAGCTGATCTGATCACAGGTGTGTGACATCAGCAGGTAAAGTGCGGGCAATTTAAAAAGGGGGTGGAAAAAAAAACTTTGGGGGTTTCGTTGGTTTCGTTTCGGCAGGCATCGGGACTTCAGAACAGATAAGATTTTTTTAAAAGTTTTTTTATGTTTTTTTAAAATAAATTCTCATCGGGAATAGTGGGGGCAGGACTGCGCAGGTGCGTGACATCAGCAGGTCCGTCACTGTCTGTAAGGAGTTTGTACATTCTCCCGTGTCTGCGTGGGTTTCCTCCGGGTGCTCCGGTTTCCTCCCACATTCTAAAGACGTACGGGTAGGTTAATTTGGGTTTAAAATGAGTGGCGCAGACTCATTGGACCGGAAGGGCCTGTTACCATGCTGTAAATAAAATTTAAATTTAAAAGCACAGGCAGTTTAAAAAGCAAACCGCCATATCCAGTGGGCAGCATCTGAGCAGGCAGCAGAGTGAGAGGGAGCAGAGTGGTTGGGCTTTGGCTCAAGGGGCTTAGGCGCTAAGGGGGTGAGGAAAAGTAAGTGACTTGAGGAAAGGAAGTAGTATGAGTGCGGTTTCCTGTACTCGGTGTCAGATGTGGGAGTTCCTGGAGTCTCCCTGCCTCCTGGAAGGCTACATCTGCGCCCGGTGTGTCGAGCTGCAGCTCCTAAGAGACCGTGTTAGGGAACTGGAGATGCAGCTCTGTGACCTTCGTCTGATCAGGGAGAGTGAGGAGGTGATAGAAAGAAGTTATAGGCAGGTGGTCACACCGGGGCCACGGGAGTCAGGCAAGTGGGTCACAGTCAGGAGGGGGAAGGGGAAGAGTCAGGTACTAGCGAGTACACCTGTGGCTGTACCCCTTGACAATAAGTACTCCTGCTTGAGTACTGTTGGGGGAGACAGCCTACCTGGGGGAAGCAACAGTGGCAGTGTCTCTGGCACAGAGACGGGAGAGGTTCCAGAAGATTGGAGGGTTGTGGATGTTGTTCCCTTATTCAAGAAGGAGAGTAGGGATAGCCCAGGAAATTATAGACCGGTGAGTCTTACCTCAGTAGTTGGTAAGCTGATGGAGAAGATCCTGAGAGGCAGTATTTATGAACATTGGAGAGGTAAAATATGATTAGGAATAGTCAGCATGGCTTTGTCAAGGGCAGGTCCTGCCTTACGAGCATGAGTGAATTTTTTGAGGATGTGGCTAAACACATCGATGAAGGGAGAGTAGTAGATGTAGTGTATATGGATTTCAGCAAGGCATTTGATAAGGTACCCCATGCAAAGCTTATTGAGAAAGTAAGGAGGCATGGGATCCAAGGGGACATTGCAGTGTGGATCCAGAACTGGCTGGCTCACAGAAGGCAAAGAGTGGTTGTTGAAGGGTTGTATTCTGCATGGAGGTAGGTGACCAGTGGTGTACCTCACTCTTTGTGAGTTTTTATAAACGACCTGGATGAGGAAGTGGAGGGGTGGGTTAGTAAGTTTGCGGATGACACAAAGGTTGGAGGTGTTGTGGATAGTATAGAGAGCTGTCAGAGTTTACAGCGGGACATAGATAGGATGCAAAGTTGGGCTGAGAAATGGCAGATGCAGTTCAACCCAGATACGTGTGAAGTTGTTCATTTTGGTAGGTCAAATATGATGGCAGAATATAATATTAATGGTAAGACTCTTGGCAGTGTGGAGGATCAGAGGAATCTTGGGGTCCGTCCATAGGACGCTCAAACCAGCTTCACAGGTTGACTCTGTGGTTAAGAAGGCATATGGTGTATTGTCCTTCATCAATCGTGGAATTGAATTTAGGAGCCAGGAGGTATTGTTGCAGCTATACAGGATCCTGGTCAGACCCCACTTAGAGTACTGTGCTCAGTTCTTGGTCACCTCACTACAGGAAGGATGTGGAAGCCATAGAAAGGGTGCAGAGGAGATTTACAAGGATGCTGCCTGGAATGCGGAGCATGCCTTATGAAAGCAGGTTGAGCGAACTCGGCCTTTTCTCCTTGGAGCGATGGAGGATGAGGGGGGACCTGATAGAGGTGTATAAGATGATTAGGGGTATTGATCGGGTGGATGGTCAGATATTTTTCCCCAGGGCTGAAGTGGTGGCCACAAGAGGACACAGGTTTAAGGTGCTGGAGAGTAGGTATAGAGGAGGTGTCAGGGGTAAGTTTTTTACTCAGAGAGTGGTGAGTGTGTGGAATGGGCTGCGGGCAACGGCGGTGGAGGCTGATACAATAGAGTCTTTTAAGAGAATTTTGGATAGGTACATGGAGCTGAGAAAAATAGAGGGCTGTGGGTAAGCCTAGTAATTTCTAGGGTAGGGACATGTTCGGCACAGCTTTGTGGGCCGAAGGGCCTGAATTGTGCTGTAGGTTTTTCTATGTTCTATGTTTCTAAGATCAGGTTGCAGATGATAGGAAAATTGTATGTATTGGAGGTGGTGAGGAATGTTGTCTAAGGCTACAGCATGGTCTCTAACAGCTGGAAAGTTGGGCTGACCAATGGCAGATGGATGTTAATTCTGGAAAGTGCAAGGTGACGCATTTTCGGAGGACAAACAAGGGTCAATGTACACAGTAAAATGGTAGGGCCCTATGGATTGTTGATGGACAGGGGGACCTTGGTCTACAAGTCCACAGATCCCAGAAAGTGGCAGCACTGTTAGATAATATGGTTAAGAAAGCATATGGGATGCTTCTTATCATTGGCTGGTGACAGTGGCTCTTCACAGTTAAACATCTGTGAGGAATTTGTAAGTTCTCCCCATGTGTCTGCGTGGGTTTCCTCCGGGTGCTCCAGTTTCCTCCCACATTCCAAAGACATATGGGTTAGGAAGTTGTGGGCCATTCTATGTTGGCTCCGGAAGCATGGCAACACTTGCAGGCTGCCCCCAGAACATTCTACGCAAAAAGATGCATTTCACTGTGTGTTTCAATGTACATATGACTAATAAAGAAATCTTATCTTATAAATCATAAAGGATATGCTGGGACATTGTTTTTATTTTCATCGAATCTCCCAAATTGATTTACAAGCACAGAGCCAATTAGGATTACAGCTCCTGGTTACTAGATGCTGCATCTTGTGGGCCCAGTCAGTGGCCCGATCAAGCCATAGTGTTGGGAGGAACCCAGTTACCCAACAGTGTGCATTAACATGTCCTGCGTTTTCCTGCCTCCCTGCTCCCAGCACAAGCTGCCATGCAGAGTTCGCATGCAGAGCCCTGACCAGGATCTCAGCAGACAACTCACACACACGTCCCCCTGCAGCTGTGAGTGCAGACTGCAGCTGCCATCTCTGAACCAACAAGTCAGCTTCCAATACTTGTAAATGGGAGATAAACCATCATGGTGATTTCGCAAGGCTTAGGTATTGCAATCTAACATTGGGGCAAAATGCAGTCCCCATTTCATGCATCAAAACTGGATGAAATCCAATTTCCAGACTTAGATGACCATCATTTACTATTTTATATAATGTTTGCATATTTCAATTACCACTGGAATGCAAAATATGCCCTTTGTTGCCAGTTTAGGAAAGTATACTACTAACCATGTTCCTTCAGCCAGTGAGCAGAATAGAAAGCTAATTTTGGATATTTCATAATGATCAACACCATCAAATTTATTATGCCATTTCTGATGAGCATCTTTATTCTGGTGGCACGGTAGTGTAGCGGTTAGTGTAACGCCATTACAGTACGTTCTCCCCATGTGTCTGCGTGGGTTTCCTCCGGGTGCTCCGGTTTCCTCCCACATTCCAAAGACATACGGGTTGGGAAGTTGTGGGCATGCTACGTTGGCGCTGGAAGCGTGGCGACACTTGGGGGCTGCCCCCCAGAACACTCTACGCAAAAGATGCATTTCACTGTGTGTTTCGATGTACATAAATATCTTATAAAAATATCTTATCTTTCTGTTTGGTCACAAAGCCTTGTATTTCAGCTCTGCCACTCCCAGTTAATAGACCTTTCTGCAGGTCCTGGAATAAAACAGGGAGAGGGCAACAATGGCTAACACGAGGGGACATAATTTTGGTATTGGTATTGGTATTGGTATTGGTTTATTATTGTCACGTACCAAGGTACAGTGAAAAGCTTGTCTTACAAACTGATCGTACAGGTCAATTCATTACACAGTGCAGTTACATTGAGTTAGTACAGAGTGCATTGAGGTAGTACAGGTAAAAACAATAACAGTACAGAGTAAAGTGTCACAGCTACAGAGAAAGTGCAATAAGGAGCAAGGTCACAACAAGGTAGAGAGTGAGGTCATAGTCCATCTCATTGTATAAGGGAACTGTTCAATAGTCTTATCACAGTGGAGTAGAAGCTGTCCTTAAGTCTGGTGGTATGTGCCTTCAGGCTCCTGTGTCTTCTACCCGATGGAAGAAGAGAGAAGAGTGAATGTCCCGGGTGGGTGGGGTCTTTGAGTATGCTGGCTACTTTACCAAGACAACGAGAGGTAAAGACAGAGTCCAAGGACGGGAGGCTGGTGTCCGTAATGTGCTGGGCTGTGTCCACAACTCTCTGTAGTTGCCGTACCAAGCAGTGATACATCCAGATAGGATGCTTTCTATGGTGCATCTGTAAAAGTTGGTGAAAGTCAAAGGGGACAAACCAAATTTCATTAGCCTCCTGAGGAAGTAGAGGCACTGGTGAGCTTTCTGGTTGTGGTTTCTACATGATTTGACCAGGACAGGCTGTTGGTGATGTTCACTCCCAGGAACTTGAAGCTCTCAACCCTCTCGACCTCAGCACCATTGATGTAGACAGGTGCGTGTACACCGCCCCCTTTCCTGAAGTCAATGACCAGCTCTTTTGTTTTGTTGACATTGAAGGAAAGGTTGTTGTCATGACACCATTCCACTAAGCTCTCTATCTCCTTCCTGTACGCCGACTCATTGCTGTTTGAGATACGGCCTGCTATGGTGGTATCATCTACAAATTTATAGATGGAGTTACAGCAGAATCTGGAAGGTATAAGGGGGATGTCAGGGGTAAGTTTTTTTACACAGAGAGTGGTGGGTGTGTGGAACGCACTGCCTGCAGAGGTTGTGGGGCCAGATACATTAGGGGTATTTAAGAGATTCTTAGATAGACACATGAATGATAGAGAAATTGGGTACTATGTGGGAGAGAAGGGCTAGGTAGATCTTAGAGCAGGATAAAAGGTCAGCACAACATTGTGGGCCAAAGGGCCTGTCCTGTGCTGTAATGTTCTATGTTCTATGTTCTAACCTAAACAGCTCTGCTTGTACCGTCTGCCATGGGTTTGTTCTATCTGCATCCAGGACATTCGCCCTGAAGGAATTATACTTATTAATTAAAAACTGTAGTCACAGTATTGATCAGTTCCTGTCCACAACACTAATTAAGTTGGTCAGAGCAAATGGACACAGAGAATGCACAAAATGCCACATCTATGAATTGGACACTTTGGGGAGAATTTGAAGTATTTTCATTCATGCATGAACTAGCTCATGGTGTGGAACCTTAAAGCTCTATAAAAGAACAGCTGTCCTTTGGATCCCCGCTGTACATCTGCTTTTCATTTTACACATCCACCAAACTGCTACATTTATGACCTTCAACCATCAATAAATTTCCAGGATGGAAAGAAACTAAATTATTAGTACTTGCTGCCAGCTTCTTGGGGGTTTGCTGAGGTAGACATACTTTAGTGGTTCCTATAAGGTTGCACGTGAAGCTGACATTAAAATGGTTGAACAGAAAACGTGGAAACACTCAGCAGGTCAGGCAGTAACTGTGGAGAGAGAAACAGAATTAGCATTTCAGGGCGATGACTTTGCGTCTGACTCTTTGGTTAACATCAAAGAGTTGAAATTATTTGTCCACATACCTATATTAAAGTTATAGTATAATAAAACAGATAAGAAGTTAAGAACACAAGAATTAGGAACAGGAGTAGGCCATACAGAATTTCAGCCTGCCCTGCCATTCATTGAGATCATGGTCGATCTCTGCCTCAGCTCCACTTTTCAGAGCTGTCTCCATATTACTTGATTCCCTCAATATCTAGAAATATATCAATCTCTGCCTTGAATGAATATAATGATTAAACCTCCACAGCCATCCAGAGTAGAGAATTTAGAGGTCCACTCTCTGACTGAGGAAGTTTCTCCTCATCTCAGTCCTAAAACACAGGGCCGTGCCGAACTGTCGAACTGTGCCCCCAGTTCTAGATGCCCCAGCTAGGAGAAACATCCTTCCTGCATCTACCCAGTTGAGTCTTGTAAGAACTTGATGAGGACTCTCATTACTCTAAACCCTAAAGAATACAGACCCAGACCATTTAATCTCTCTTGTATCGCAATCCCTGAACTAGTCCAGTACACCTCTACTCCTTTTATGGCAAGTACATCTTCATTTAAGTCTCACCGAGGCCCTGCACAATTGCAATAAGAATGCCTTAATCCTGCAATAAAAGCTAATATAGTACTTGCCTTCCTAACCATGTGCTCCTCCTGAATATTGGCCTTCATGTGGCAAGCACAGCCAGGTACCACCCAATCTCTCATCATTTAACTAATTCCGCTTTGTTACGTGCACCAAAGTGGATGACCTCATATTTGTCCTCATTTTGTATTCCGTCTGCCACGTTCTCACCCACTCAGCTTATCCATACACCGCACTGATCCATGTACCTCAAAGCCTCCCCACTCACAATCCCATCTAGTTAAGTACTATCAGCAAACCTGACATTTGGTCCTCTCTCCCAAATTGTTGGTCCACGTAATGACCATCTGGGGCTCAAACACCCCTTGCTGCGGTACCCCATGGGTCACAGTCTGTCACGCTGTGCTTCCTGTCGATTGCTAACTCTCAATCCACATCAGGTACAAATTTCTACAGATGGACGGTGGAGAGCATTCTGACTGGTATGGAGGCTCCAATACGTAGGATCGCAAGAGGCTGCAGAAGGTTGTAGACTCAGCCAGCTCCATCACGGGCACAACCCTCCCCGCCGTCGAGGACATCTTCAAAAGGCGGTGCCTCAAGAAGGCAGAACCCGTCACTTAAGGACCCTCACCATCCAGGACATGCCTTCTTCTCGTTACCACCATCAGGGAGGAGGTACAGGAGCCTGAAGACCCACACTCAGTGATTCAGGGACAGGTCTTTCCCCACTGCCATCAGATTTCTGAACGGTCCATGAACCCATGAACACTACCTCATTATTCCTTTTTTGCACTATTTATTTATTTTTGTAATTTATAGTAATTCTATGTCTTTGTACTGTACTGCTGCCGCAAAACAACAAATTTCACAACATTTGTCGTAATAAGTCTGATTCTGATTATTTTACTGCCCTGCCTGTTGTGTAGAGAGCACATACACCTGCGGTGATTATCAATGTCAAGCTCTGTGAATACATTGCAGCTGACATTAGCCAAAACTTGCTTCTTTCCTGTGAGACCAAAAGAAGATGTTCGACCACAAGTAGCACCAAATTAACTCTTAATGCCACTGGGAGTTTAAGCTTTGGGCTGCGGTTGCTGAGAACAGATGCAGCCTCAGTGTGCACACCAATTGGTGTAAAATATGTGATGCAAAGAGGGTTCACGAGGATATGGACCAGCTGAGGGAGTGAACAACAACATGGCAGATGGAATACAATGTGGAAGGATGTGAGGTTATTCTTGGGTAGAACAGAGAGAGGTTCTTTGTATTATTTACATGGTGAGAGTCTAGCAAACACTGGTGTTTGAAGGGACGCTGTGAGTTAGCATGTGGAACAGCAGGTAGCTATGAAGGCAAGTGGTGCACTGGCAGACTTGATTATGAGAGCAAAGCTGTCTTACTGCAATTGTAGAGGGCCATGTTAAGACCACACCTGGAGAATTGTACACAGTTTGGTTCTCCATGCCCAAAAAAAAGGATGCTGTTGCTGTCGAGGTGTGCTTCATGGCAGGCGGAGCCATCACATGTGGAGAAGGTGAATAGACTTGCCTCTGTTCTCCAGAACATCGAAGATCAACGAGTTGGCTTCATAGTGTTTACAAATGGGAATAACATTTTCAGAATAATGGATGAGCCACTCACGACCGACATGAGAAGAAATTTCTTCACTCAAAGCACTGGTGCAACACAGCAGCCTTCCCAACGTCACAGAATGCTGTCGGAGATATGATAAGATATCTTTATTCGTCACATGTATATTGAAGGTTCAACATTGAGCCACAAGCAGTGTCAGAGAGCAGTGACATGTAACACAGGCTGTCCTTAAATGTCACAGAAAGCTGTGTGGAGCACAGACTCTATCTCAATGTCGCAGAGTGCTGCAATGTGCCAAGAGTCTATCCCAGTGTCAGGGAGTGCTGGAGGGCAGCACTGAGCCAGTGCCAGTGTCACAGAGCATTGCAGCACAGGACGCAGCCTCTCCTACTGTCACACATTGCTGTAGTACTCGGCAGAGCCAATCCCTGTGTCACTGAATGCTTGAGTGTAGCACAGAGTCTCTCTCAGCATCACAGTAGGACAGCACAGTCTCTTTCAGTGTCACGGAATTCTCTGGTGCCACACAGGATTCATTCCTGTGCAGCAGAGCGGAGCAGTGTAGCACAGAGTCCCTCCCACTGTTACAGACTGCTGTAATGCAACACAGAGTGTATCCCAGTGTCAGAGAGTAATGTGGCACAGCCAAAGTCTATACCGGTGTTACAGAGTCCTCTAGTACAGCACAGAAAGTCTTCCAGCCTCACATTGTGCTGGTGTGCAACAGAAGACCTATCCCAATGTCACAGAGCACCAGAGTGCAGCAGAAAATCTTTCCTGATGTCACAGCGCTGTAGTACCATACAGTGTCTTCCCCAGTGTCGCAGAGCACAAAGGACAGACTCCATCCCACCGCCACACAGAGTCGTTGTACGGGGCAGGTCCATTCCCAGGGTCACAGAGCACTGTGGTCAAGCACAGCATCTCTCCCAGCATCACAGAATGCTACAGTGCAGCACAGAGTGGGTCCCACACAGATGGAGGAGCTGAGAGAATGGAATCGAGTCCTCACAGGATGCAGGGTGGGACCAAGAGTAGTCGAGACAGCCATGGGCATCGGTAGGTTTGTAATGGATGTTAGTAGCTCGCCTTAGGTGGAGACAGAGTCATCCAGAAAAGGAAGAGGAGAGTCAGAGATTGTGAAGGTCAATCAATTATTCTTTGCCCCCAACCTGCCTCCTGCAAGGATTCTCCATCTGGGTCATATGTGCTCTAATGATGATGCAGTGCAGAGGCCTCTGAAATGAAAAACACGATGACACTGGAGGGACTCAGCAGGCCAGGCAGCATCTGCAGAGAAAAGCAGGCGGTCAACGTTTCGGGTCAGGAGCCTTCTTCAGGACTGAAGATGGGAAAAGGGGAAGCCCAATATAAAGGAGGGAAAAGCAGAGCAGTGATATGTGGATAAAAGAGGGGAGGTGGGGTGGGCACAGGGCGGTAATAGGTAGGTGCAGGTAAGAGATAGTGATAGGTAGGTGCGAGGGAGGAGGGGAGAGCAGATCCACCGGGGGATGGGTCAAAGGGAAGGAGAGAAAAAAGGGTAGAAAAAAGAGAGAGAGGCTGGGAAAGGGAAGTATAGAAGAGGCATGGGGGGGGGGTGTGGGGGGTGGATGTGGGGGTTACTTAAAGTGGGAGAATTCAATGTTCATGCTGTTAGGCTGCAAGGTTCCAAGATGGAAAATGAGGTGCTGTTCCTCCAGTTTGCACTTGGAATTCTCCTGGCAGTGGAGGAGGCCAAGGACTGACATATCAGTGACAGTGTGGGAGGGGGAGTTGAAGTGACTGGCAACGGGGAGATGCAGGTCACAGTTACGGACAGAGCGCAGGTGTTCTGCGAAACGGTCACCTAATCTGCGTTTGGCCTCACCAATGTAGAGGAGGCCACACTTGGAGCACCGAATGCAGCAGATGATATTAAGGAAGGTGCAGGTGAATCTAAGATGTTTTCCGTCTTGCTGAACCATGGCTCTCTCTCTACTGTTGTGAGCAAAGCTCTTGACCACATCTCATCCATTTCCTAATGCCTCTCATCTGGGACAGAACAAGGAATAGACATCCCCTGGTCCTCACCTTCCGCCCCACCAGTCGTCGCATTCAACAGACCACTCTCCACAATATCTGCCACCTTCAGGGGAGGTTCCACCACCAGACACACCTTCCCCTCTCCTTCCCTTTCATGCCTCCCTGGTCCACCATTCCATCCTCACCAACCAACCTGCTCCATTCTCACACCACTTTGCAACGGCAGGCAATGCGGCACCTAACCTTTCACCTCCTCCCTTCCTATTGTCCGAGGACCCAAACCGCCCTTCCAAGGTGAAGTAGTGATTCACTTGCATTTCTTCCAATTTGGTGTGTTGTATTTGGTGTTCACAGTGTGGTCTCCTCTACGCTGGAGAAACCAAACAGTTTACGTGAGTACCTGTGTTCAGTCCACAGAGGTGACCCTAATCTCCCCATTGCCTGTCCCCTTCAATCTCCATCCCTCTCCCACTCTGACCTACCAATTTGTGACCTCCCACACTTTCATGGTGTGCCTGACCTTCTCCTTGCGAACGTTGCAACCTTCTGGAATTCCCCAACTTCAGGTAACTTGATTTCTCATTCTGTATCAGTCATCCATCTGTGACGCCGGCTCAGCTTGCTTGATTGTTTTTTTTTGGAGACACAAGAGATTCTGCAGACGCTAGAAACCTGGAGCAACCCATAAAGGAGCTGGAGGAACTCAGCAGGTCGGGCAGCATCCATGGAGGGAAATGGACAGTCGACGTCTCAGTCGAGAACCTTCATCTGGACTGGCTCTTAAATTTTTGGATTATGGAGAGGTTTGGGAGGGGAAGAGACAGGGTGATGGGGATCAATACCCTCGGGAGGAGAGACATAAGAGAAAAGGGGCAGAGGGGGAGCAGTTACCGGGAAGTTTGAGAAATCGATGTTCATGCCGTCAGATTGGAGACTGCCCAGGCAGAGTATGAGGTGTGGTTCCTCTAATTTACATTTAGCCCCGACCTGACAGTGGGGGGAGGTCGTGGCCATTTTTCCCTCTGGGAGTGGAGGACATACCCGACCTGACCCGTCAGTCATGTTCTCTCTGCATTTTGCAACTCCTACATCCTTCTGTCAGTTTTCTCACCCTCCAACCGCTCCCATTCACTCACTGACCAGATAACCTTGCTTGCAGCTTGTCCCCATGGTCGCCCTGTTGTGAAACAGATTTGAGGTCTCGAAGGACAAGGACTCTGAACACAGTCTTAGAGTTAAATGATTTATTTACAAATACAAACGCAGGGAAAAGGTAACGGGGCCGCACACGTGCACGTGCACGCGTGCGCACACACGCACACACACGCGCGCATCGGTGATAGCGAGCGTGGGAAAATCGCAACAAGGGTAAAATAGACACACACACACACACACACACACACGAAACGAACTGGGTACAAACAATCAAGGAAAAGCAATGCGCTACCCGCCACCCCTTGACTCAGTGCAGGCATGGCTCCACACTACCGGGAATACTAACTTAGAACGCTCCTAACCCTGTCGAAGTGAACACCTTACCAGCGGTCTCTCCAGCATCATTTCACAATTCCTCTGAGCAAACAAAGAGAGTGAACCAGGCACGTGTGGCACTCTTTATAGTGCTGGAGGGCTGGGGGTCCAGCCCAGGTAGTTCAAAAAGGCCAATGGCCTGGTGCCAGCAAGGACTAATCGATCACAGGAGGCCAATGGCCCGAGGCCAAGTACAAAGGTGCTTAAAAAGGGGCCAATGGTTAGGTGTGCACTGATGGGTGGGGTGGAGCTAGGCCTTGATTGACAGCGGTGTGTCTTTCGACCAGGTACTGGGCAGTGCTGTCACGTGACAGCCATGGCCCTCCACAATACACGCCCCCAGTTTGACCCTGCCAGAGACATCCCGCTTCCCTCACCTTCCCTGCGGCTTTAACGAGCTTCTTTTGTCTCCTTCCCAGTTCTGGTGAAGGCTCTTTGACTTGAAAGTTTACCTCCACTTCTCTTCCCACAAATGCAGCCTTGACCTGCTGAGTGCTTCCAGTATTTTCTGATTTTATATGTACAGTTTTTGACACACAGTGTGCTGCGGTTCAGTACAGAGGAGATCTTCGTGACACAGAATGCTGAATAGTAGCACAGACACAATCCCCATTATCGCAGAGTGCTGCAGTGCAGAACAAATTCTATCCCACTGGCGCACAGCACAATCGTAAAGCACAGAACCAATCCCAGTATCAGAGAGTACTGTGGTGTAGTACAGAGTTAGTCTAGTGTCACAGGGTGCTGCAGTTTTATCGATGCACCATAGAAAGCATCCTGTCTGGATGTATCATGGCTTGGTATGGCAACTGCTCTGCCTGGGACCACAAGAAACTGCAGAGAGTTGTGGACACAGCCCAGCACATCACGGAAACCAGCCTCCCCTCCATGGACTCTGTCTATACCTCTCGCTGCCTTGGTGAAGCAGCCAGCATAATCAAAGACCCCACCCACCTGGGTCATTCTCTCTTCTCTCCTTTCCCATCAGGCCAAAGATACAGGAGCCTGAGGGCACATACCACCAGGCTCAAGGACAGCTTCTATCCCACTGTGATAAGACTATTGAACGGTTCCCTTATACGATGAAATAAGGTGTCCTTCTCCAGGGACATATGGGGCATGGACATAACCCCGGAAGAGGGGCAGGCAATCGGTTGGGCCAGGACCCTCGACTGCCCTCCGCCTGGACACATGAATGTCCTCCTTGGCCAGGTCCAGGAGCAAACCGACCATGAGATCCCCCGACCGACCCAACTACCTCCCCACCCCCCACCCCACCCCTCCTCAGCGGGAAACTGAAGATCAGGAGCATGTGACTGATGTGAGGCCAAAACCTGAGGAGCAACCCCTTCAGAGACTTAAATGGAGACGGCAACCTCACATTCCGACAGAGTCACTCCCAGTGACACAGGGTGCTGCTGTACATCACAGCCTGTCCCAGTGACACAGAGCCCTGTAACACAGCAGGGGGCTTATCCCAGTGACGCAGAGCCCTGTAGCACAGGGCAGTGTGAACCCCAATGCCACAGACTGCAGTAGTGTTGTGCAGAGACTCTCCCAGTGTCACAGGTTGCTCTACTAAAGAGCAGAGTCCATCCTGGTGTCACAGAGCACTGTTGGACTGTACACAAACAATGCCCGAGTCACAGGGAGCTGCAGTGCCGCACAGAGCCTTTTCCAAGATTCATTCCCTGTGTCATACGGTGCTGTAGTACAGTACAAAGTCTCTTTACTAAAATTAAACCTATGCCCTCTTGTTTTTGATACCCCTACTATAGGAAAAGGACTCTCACTACCTACCCTTCTCATGATACCTCTATCAGCTCACCCCTCAGCCTCCTTCGCTCCAGGGAAAACAAGAAGGGTCCTGATTCGAAACGTTGACCACTTGCTTTTCTCCACAGATGCTGCCTGGCCTGCTGAGGTCCTCCAGCATCATTGTGTTTTTCATCCAGATTCCAGCATTTGCAGTCCTTTGTTTCTCTAGTATTTCCCCAGCCGTGACTGAAGTCCTCCAATCCAGGCAACATCCTGGTGAATCCACTCTGCACTCTCTCCAGGGTAATCACATCCTTCCTACAGTGTGGTGACCAGAACTTCACACAACACTCCAAGTGCGGTCTAACTAGTGTTTTGTAAAGTTGCAACATAACATCCCATCTCTTATATTCTTAGCCCTGACCTATGAAGGCAAGCAGGCCAAATGCCTTCTTCACCACCCTATCCACCAGTGTTGCAATTTTCAAGGAACTATGGACATGGACCCCTTGGTCTTTCTGTTCATCAACATTCCTTAATTCCCCACCATTTATTGTATCTGTCCTACCCCTATTTGACTTCTCAAAATTCATCACCTCACACTTGTCAGGATTAAATTCCATCTGCCATTGCTCTGCCCAACTTTCCATCTGATCTAATTCTTGCTTCAATTTTAGACAATCTTTCTTGCGGTCCACAACACCACCAAATTCCGCGTCATCCACAGACTTACCAATCGTACCTCCTACATTCACGTCCAAGTCATTAATATATATTACAAATAACAAAGGTCCCAGCTCCAATCCCTGTGGGACACCACTGGTCACAGCCTTCCTTTCAGAAAAGTATCCCTCCACCACCACCCTCTGCCTCCTATCAGCAAGCCAATTTTGGATCCAGTTAGCCAGCTTGCCTTGAATCCCACATGGCTTAACCTGCATCAGCCTATCATGCAGGACCTTGTAAAATGCCTTACCGAAGTCCATATAGACCACATTTACCACCTTGCCTTTATCGACTCTTTTACCTCTTCAAAAAACTCAGCAAAATTAGTGAGGCAGGAATTCCCCCACACAAAGTCACGCCGACTCTTCCTAATCAGTCCATGTCTTTCTAATTGCTTTCCAATTACTACCTCAACGCACTCTGTACTAACTCAATGTAACTGCACTGTGTAATGAATTGACCTGTACGAATGGTATGCATGATAAGTTTTTCACTATACCTCGGTACAAGTGACAATAATAAACCAATACCAATACCAATACTAATTGGACAGAGCACACAATATCCCAGGTGCGGTCTCATCAACGTCCTAAACAGCTGTAACACGACGTCCTGACTCTGTACTCAGTGCCTCATGCAAGGAAGACAAGCATGATATATGCCTTCTTCACCACTTTATCTAACTGTGTCACCTCTTTCGGGGAACTATGTACCTGTACTCCTGGAACCCTCTGTTCTTTGACACTCCCTGGAGCCCTGCCATTTACCATGTATGTCCTGTCCGGGTAATTTGCAATAACCCAACCAAGCACATCGTTAGTATGTGGGAGGAAGGTAGATCTCTTTATTAGTCACATGTACATCAAAGCACACAGTGAAATGCAGCTTTTTGCGTACAGTGTTCCTGGGGGCAGCCCACAAGTGTCGCCACTCTTCCGGCGCCAACATAGCATGCCCACAACCTCCTCACCCATATGTGGAATGTGGGAGGAAACCGGAGCACCCGGAGGAAACCCATGCAGACATGGGGAGAACATACAGACTCCTTACAGACAGCAGCCGGAATTGAACCCGGGTCACTGGCGCTGTAATAGCTTTACACTAAACGTTACATTACTGTGGGAAGCCAGAGCACCTGGGGAAACGCACACGGTAACGGGGACAAACAACAGGGGACCCAGCACCAATCCCTGCAGCACACCACTGGTCGCAGGCCTCCAATCTGAAAAGTGACCCTCCACTACAACCATCTGTTTCCTTCTATCAAGCCAATTTTATATCCAGTTGGCTTGCTCACCATAGATCCCATGTCATCTAACCTTCCTTACCAGCCTACCACATGGGACCTCGTCAAAGGACTTGCTAAAGTCCTTGTAGACAACGTCTACTGCCCTGCCTCCCCAACCTTCTTCGTCACCTCTTCAAAAAATTCACCTGTGACTAGAGAGGACACAAAAATCTCGGTCAATCTCACCTCTTGCCTCGCTCAATAACCTGGGATATATCCCATCAGGCCCTGGGGACTTATCCAACTTAATGTCCTTCAAGAGACCCAAGACCACCCCCTTCGTTATCTCAGGGACCTAGCGTATTAGCACACACCACACTGATCTCACTATCATCCACACCCTTCTCCTTGGTGATAACCAATGTGAAGTACTCATTTAGGACCCCACCCACATCCTCCACCTCCAAGCACATGTTCCCTCCTTTGTCCTTGAGTAGTCCTCCCCTCTCCCAAGTTATCCTGCTGCTCTTGGTGTATGTGTAGAATACCTTGGGATTGTTGCATATTATATATCAATGTATTTTTATGTTATGTTAGGTTGGTGCAGAAAATTTTGTAAAGATAAAATGTTTCTACCTCCATTCAAACTTACGTTGTTTTCAATTAAAGTGTTAATTACAAACTTCTCTTTGGGATACTATTTCCAGGGAGTCTCCCTCTCCAGGATTACTCCCACCCCACCACATCATTCTGCTGCTGCCTCCATCTGTACTGTCTTGATAGTACAGGAAAGACAGTTTCCCATTCTCCCAGAGCATGGTGTTACAGCACAGAGTCTCTGCCTGTGGCACAAAGGGTTATTATGGAGCATAGGGTCCACTCCCTTGTCAGAGAGTGCTTTAGTGCATCACAGAATCAATGTCAGTGTTATAGAGTGCTGCAGTGCAGGAGAGACTGTCTCCCTATATCACAGAGTGCTTTCATGCAGCACAAGGTCAGGTCAGGTGACAGAAGTATGTGTAGGTGAGTATTTTCGGTCCAGTGACCATAATGTCATTAGTTTCAAGTCAATTATGGATAAGGACAGGTCTGGTCCTCGAGTTGAGGTTCTAAATTGGAGAAAGGCCAATTTTGTGGAAATGAGAAAGGATCTAGGAAGAGTGGATTTGGATAAGTTGTTTTCTGGCAAGGATGTGCTCAGTAAGTGGAAGGCCTTCAAAGATGAAATTTTGAGAGTGCGGAGTTTTCATGTTCCTGTCAGGATTAAAGGCAAAGTTAACAGGCAAAGGCAACCTTGGTTTTCAAGGGATATTGGTGATCTGGCTAAGAAGAAGAGAGAGGTGTATAGCAGGTAGAGGCAACTGGGAACAAATGAGGTACTTGAAGAGTATAGAAAATACTAAAAAAGGAAATCAGGAAGGCAAAAAGAAGACATGAGGTTGCTTTGGCAGATAATGTGAAGGTAAATCCGAAGGGTTTCTATAAGTATATTAAAAGTAAAAGGATAGTAAGGGACAAAATTGGTCCCCTAGAAGATCGGAGTAGTCATCTATGTGTGGAGCCTTAGGAGGTGGGGGAGATCTTAAACAGTTTTTTTGCATCAGTATTTACTCAGGAAACTGGCATAGTGGATATGGAAGGAAGGGAAACAGGCAATAGTGTCATGGAACATATAGACATTAAAGAGGAGGAGGTGCTTGCTGCTTTACAGCGAATAAAGGTAGATAAATCCCCCGGGCCTAAGATATTTCCTCGGACATTGAGAGAGACTAGTGTAGAAATTGCAGGGGCCCTGGCAGATATATTTAAAATGTCCTTAGCCACGGGTGCGGTGCCGGACGACTGGAGGGTAGCTCATGTTGTTCTGTTGTTTAAAAAAGGACCCAGAAGTAAACCAGGTAATTACAGGCCGGTGAGCCTGACATCAGTAGCAGGTAAATTATTGGAAGGTGTTCTGAGAGATCGGATATACAAGTATTTGGACAGCCAAGGGCTGATTAAGGATAGTCAGCATGGCTTTGTCCGTGGTAGATCATGTTTAACGAATCTTGTAGAGTTTTTCAAAGAGGTTACCAAGAAAGTAGATGAAGGAAGGGCTGTGGATGTTGTCGACATGGACTTTAGTAAGGCCTTTGATAAGGTCCCACATGGGAGATTAGTTCAGAAGGTTCAGACACTAGGTATCCATGGAGAAGTTGTAAACTGGATTTGAAATTGGCTGCATGGGAGAAGACAGAGAGTGGTAGTGGATGATTGTTTCTCAGACTGGAGGCCTGTGACTAGTGGTGTGCCTCAGGGATCTGTGCTGAGGCCATTGTTGTTTGTTGTCTATATCAATGATCTAGACGATAATGTGGTAAATTGGATCAGCAAGTTTGCTGATGACACTAAGATTGGAGGCGTAGTGGACAGCGAGGAAGGCTTTCAAAGCTTGCAGAGGGATCTGAACCAACTGGAAGAATGGGCCAGAAAATGGCAGATGGAATTTAATGCAGACAAGTGTGAGGTGTTGCATTTTGGAAGGACAAATCAAGGTAGGACATACACAGTAAATGGTAGGGTACTGAGGAGTGCGGAGGAACAAAGGGATCTGGGAGTTCAGATACATAATTCCCTGAAAGTGGCGTCACAGGTAGACAGGGTTGTAAAGAAGGCTTTTGGCATCCTGGCATTCATAAATCAAAGTATTGAGTACAGGAATTGGGATGTTATGGTGAGGTTGTATAACATATTGGTGAGGTCAAATTTGGAGTATTGCGTGCAGTTCTGGTCACCTAACTATAGGAAGGATATCAGTAAGATTGAAAGAGTGCAGAGAAGATTTACTAGATTGTTGCCGGCTCTTCAGGAGTTGAGTTACAGGGAAAGATTGAACAGGTTAGGACTTTATTCCTTGGAGCGCAGAAGAATGAGGGGAGATTTGATAGAGGTTTATAAAATTATGAGGGGTATAGACAGAGTTAATGCGAGTAGGCTCTTTCCACCTAGATTCGGAGAGATAAGTATGAGAGGACATGACTTTAGGGTGAAAGGGGAAAGGTTTAGGGAGAACATTAGTGGGAACTTCTTCACTCAAAGATTGGTGGGAGTATGGAACAGGCTGCCATCTGGTGTAGTAAATGCGGGCTCACTCTTGAGTTTTAAGAATAAATTGGATAGATACATGGACAGGAAAGACCTGGAGGGTTATGGACTGGGTGCAGGTAAATGGGACTAGCAGAATAACGTTTCAGCACAGACTAAAAGGGCTGAATGGCCTGTTTTCTGTGCCATAGTGTTCTATGGTTCTATGGTTCTAAGGTCCATTTGAGTATGACAGAGCACTGTAGTCGTAAATCAACACAGAGTCACTCCTAGCCTCACGGAGCACTGTATTGTAGCACAGTCACTCCCAGTCTCACGGAGCACTGTATTGTGCCACAGAGTCACTCCCAGCGTCGGTGGGTTGTAGCAGAGGACAGCGTGAATCCTGGTGTCACAAAATGCTTCAGGGCAGCAAGGAATCAATATTAATTTCACTGGATGCTGTTGTGCAGAAGAGAATCTCTCCCAGTCTGAGAGAGGGCTGTAGTACAGGGCAGAGTCAATCTCCCTGTCACAGCGCACTGTGGTACACAGCAGAATCAGTCCCAGCATCACAGAGTGCTGTACTGCAGCACACACTCACTCCCAGTATCACCGAGAGCATTAGCACAGCCTGGGGTCTGTCCAAGTGTCAGGGAGCACTGCATTACAGCTCAGACCCTATCCCAGTGTCACAGAGCACTGTACTGTAGTCGAGTCTCCACCAGTGTCATTGACTGCCCTGGCGCAGCGTTGGGTCTGTCCCAGTGTCACCTAATACTGGAGGGCCAGACTTAGTCTATCCCACTGTTGTAGGCAGGACCTCTAAGGTTGTAGTCTCAGGATTACTCCCTGAGCCATGCACCAGTGAGTTCAGATATAGGAGGCTCGTACAGCTGAATGCGCAGGGAAAGAGCTGGTGCAGGAGGGAGGTATTCAGATACCTGGATCATTGGGATCTCTTCCCGGGCAGGTGGGACATGTACAAGCAGGACAAGTTTCACCTTAACTGGAGGGGCACCAATATACTTGCAGGAAGGTTCGCTGGTGCTGCTCAGGAGGGTTTAAACCAACATGCGAACCAGAGCAGTAGGTCAGTAGATGGAGTGACTGAGAGGTAGAGGTTAAGTCAAGTAAGTCTAATAGTGTTAACAGGCTGGGCCAGGTTAATGACCACAGTGGGACTGATGGTCTGAGGTGCATTTATTTTAATGCAGGGTGCATTACGGGCAAGGCAGATGAGCTTAGAGCCAGGATCAGTGCACGGATCTATGATGTTGTGGTCTTCACAGAAACTTAGTTGAGAGAGGGGCAGGACTGGCAGCTCAACGCTCCAGAGTTTCGGCGTTTCAGAGAGGGATGTGAAAGAGGTGGGCGAGTCGCATTACTGATCTGGCAGTATGTCGCGGATCCATTCGGAGAGGGTATCCTGGAGGGCAAGGCTGTACAGGTAGAACTCGGGAATAAGGAAGACACAGTCACTATGATGGGGTTATGCCATGGGCCTCCCAATAGCCAGCAGGAGATAGAGGAACAGATACGTTGGCATTTTATGGAAAAGTGTAAAAGCAACAGGGTTGTTATAGTGGGTGACCTTTAACCTCCCCAATATAGACTGGGATTCCTCTAGTGCTTGGTGATTAGATGGGGCAGAACTTCTTCAGTGTATCCAGGAGGGTTTCCTGAAACAGTCTGTTGATAGTCTAACTCAGGAAGGGGCTATCTTTAGGGTATGAATCTGACCAGATGAATTGTTTTAGTTGGGGACCATTTTGGGAACAGTGGTCATAACTCCGTAAGTTTTAAGACAGTTATGGAAAAGGGTAAGACTGGTCCTCTATGACATACTAACAAAGTCATTACACCCAACCATTGCTACTCTGGTTCATAGGAAACATGACCTGGCTGAAGGATATGCTGTTTCACACTGTGTAAACAAAAGGTAGTGGCCAATATACTGTATTTATGCATGGACATTCCTATCATTGGGGGAGGACAGAGTATGAGGGCTGATGAATGAAGGTTCACTCTGTGGTCTTTAAAAGCTCGAAGATATTCCTTATAAATAGATATCAAGAATCGCCAGTTAAAATTACCTCTTTATGTCTGACTGACTTTCAGTAAAATCAGCGTATCTGCCTGTACACCATCCAATATTCTCCAAATCTCCAGGGATATCTGAAAATATCTCATGCGAATCCAATCTCACAAAACCTCCAAATGATCAAAACTAATGAGCCTTTTGTTTGCGTGGCAGTGAGCTATAAATGACCCTCAATGTGTGCTCAGTCAGACTGGGATCTTGGGGTCCAAGTTCACAGCCCCCTGTAAGTGGCTACACAAGTTAATAGGTTAGTAAAGAAGGTGTATGGCATGCTTACCTTTATTTGTCAAGACATTGAGCTCAAGAGTCAGGAAGTTACGTTGCAGCTTTATAAAACTCTGGTTAGGCCCCATCTGCAGTATTGCATTCAATTCTGGTCATCCCATTACAGGAAGGATGTGGAGGCTTTGGAGAGGGTGCAGAAGAGGTTTACCAGGAAGCTGCCTGGATTAGAGGGCATGTGCTATAAGGAAAGGTTGGACAAACTTGGGCTGTTTTCTCTGGAGTGGCAGACACTGAGGGGAGACCTGATAGAAGTTTATAATATTATGAGGGGCTTAGACAGTGTAGACTGGTATGTTTTTCCCAGGGTGGAAATGACTGACACTAGAGTGCATGCATACTAGTATTCTCAACATCACACGTCTGAAAACGTCAACTCACCCATAACTCTGTTAGTCCCCCTTCCAAGTCCAAGAGAGGTGGGTGCCTGGAATGTGCTGCCAGGGGTGGTCGTGGGGGCAAATACGATAGAGGAATTTAAGAGGCTGTTAGGTACGGGGAGTGGAGGGATATGGACTTGTGTAGGCAGAAGGGACTAGTTTAATTACTAGTTTAATTAGTTCAGCACAATATCGTGGGCCAAAGGGCCTGTTCCTGTGCTGTACTGTTCTATGTTCTATGATTGTCCAGTGAATGGCTTATAATCTCACACAACCGGGGACGATACTATCCAAGAATGAAAGAATTGCAAAATGTTCAAGCAGCTCAGAAGCCTTGAGTTTCTGGTGTCCTCTCCCCTCTCCCCATTTCTTGCTGCCTCTTTCAGTTCCCCAATTTACTGAATACATCAAATGGAAGCTCTCCAGTCTGATTCAATCTGATTGTGGATGTTGGCAGGTAATTGAACAACCAATGGACAAGGAGGTGCCAAGGTCATCCCCATCATCAGCAATAGTAAGATCCAACATCTGAGTGCTAAAGAGAAGGACAATCAATTGGAAACTCTACAAAGGCAGGCTGGAAGCTGGGTATCCTTTGGTGAGTGACTCACCTCCTGACACCACAAAGCCTTTCCACTATCTATAAAATGCAAGTCAAGGGCGTGATGGATCAATGCAAGTCCAACAGCCCTCAAGCAACTCAACAGCAACCAGGACAAAGCAGCCTGCTGTAGTGGCATCCCACTAAGCACCCTAAACTCGACCACTAGCCCACAATGATTGCAGTGTGTACCATCTGCAAAATGCACCAGAGTTACTTTCCCAGGTTACTCGTACCACCACCCACAGGTTTCTCTCCAAGTCAAATACCATCCCGACTTGGAAATATATCCTTCATCGATAACTGGGTCCAAATCCTGGAACTCCCTGCCCAACAGCACTGTTAGAACATAGAACATGGAATGATACAGTACAGGAACAGGCCCTTCAGCCCATGATGCTGTGCCGGACTAATTAAACTCGTAATTAAACGCTGAACTAAACTAATCCCTTCTGCCTACACATGGTCTATATCCCTCCACTCCCTGCATATTCACGTGCCTATCTAACGCCCCTATCGTATCTGTCTCCACCACCACCCCTGGCAGCACATTCCAGGCACCCACCAATCTCCGTGTAAAAAAACTTGCCCCACACGTCTCCTTTGAACTTACCCCCTCTCACCTTTAATGCATGCCCTTTCGTATGAGACATTTCGACCCTGGGGAAATGGGGCTGGCTTGCTCTAGTCGCTGTTACCTGTAGCATCAGTGGCTCACCACCACCTTCACAAGGGCGATGAAAGGTGGGCAATAAATGCCAGCAAAATCCAGATCCTGAAAACTGAATAAATAAATTCCCCAATTCCCCTCGACTGACACTTTGCCTCAGTCCCTATTATGGGGGGCATCCCCCTGTTTGCTCAGAGACTATTGCTTTCCATTCATTAAACCATTGACTGGAACACTTTACCCAAAGAGCCCATTTACTGGTGCCCATGCCAAGCTCACTCCTCCTGGTGACCTCCTCTCTATTCCCTCATTTACAAGCCTTACACCAGTTATTGGTGCCTCTCTGTCAACTGATGCATTTCCCCAGTTCCCTAGCTTATTGTTGCCCTCCAATACTCCATTTTCTGGTCCTCTCCTTGTTACTAGTGTTTTCCCCAATTGTTCTATTTAATTATTACCTCACTGAAGATCACTGAAGGGCGGCATGGTAGCGTAGCGGTTGGCGCGACGCTATTACAGCACCAGCGATCGGGGTTTGATTCCTGCCGCTGTCTGTAAGGAGTTTGTACGTTCTCTCCGTGTCTGCGTGGGTTTCCTCTGGGTGCTCCGGTTTCCTCCCACATTGCAAAGACATACAGGTAGGTTAATTTGGGTTTAAAATGGGCAGCGCGGACTCGTTGGTCCAGAAGGGCCTGCTACCACGCTGTAAATAAAATTTAATTTTAAAAATTTAATTTAAAAAAATTTAATTTAAGAGATTTCTTTATTAGTCACATGTACATCGAAACACACAGTGAAATGCATCTTTTGCGTCGAGTGTTCTGGGGGGCAGCCCGCAAGTGTCGCCACGCTTCTGGCGCCAACGTAGCATGGCCCACAGCTTCCGATCCCGTACGTCTTTGGAATGTGGGAGGAAACCGGAGCACCCAGAGGAAACCCAGCAGACAACATGGGGAGAACGGACAAACTCCTTACAGACAGCGGCGGGAATTGAACCTGGGTCACTGGCGCTGTAATAGCGTCACGCTAACCGCTACGTGAATTTGATGGAGCTCGTTTTGCTAAATCTAAAGCTCATTGGAGGATAACCCAGACCAAAAGTAAATGGAGAAACGTTTCCCATTGCCAGTGACCACAGCCTCCCTTCTGTCAGAAGTTTAATTGACTTACTTAATTTGATACACAAGGAGGCCATTGTCAGCTGACATAGGGAGCTACGTCAGCTCCCCTCAGAGCAATCCGGTCCCATTCTCCTCCACTTATATCCCTGTAGCCTGTAACTAATCCTCTCTCACGTGGTGATTAACTCCTCTTTAATTTTTTTTTCACTTGTCTACACCAGAGTGATTTGCAATAACCAGTTACCTCACCTAAGCACGTCATTGGGATGTGGGAGGAAGCCAGAGCACCCGGGGTTGGGGTGAAGGCACACCGAAACAGGGAGAACGTGCAAACTCCGCACTGACAGCACCCAAGGTCAGGATCGAACCCAAGCTGCATGAGCTTGCGAGGTTGCAGCACTGACTACTGCTCCAGCATCCTACCCCATGGGATCTGTCCTCACGTCCTTGTGAATAATGTGGCCAGCCCTCCGGCACTGGGTGAGGGCAATTACCGCCTCGGCGCTGGGAGTGGACCCTGAAAGAGGATGCCGCCATTAACTTCTCTGCTTGGAGAATTTTTGAGAGGTAGCGTCGGGGCATCTCACCAGTGGGAGCAAACTGGAGCACCAGGGGAATCTGCTGTGGTCTCCTCCCAGTGAAGAGAGAGGAAAAAGGACGACCAGTCTCTGAGGTGTGGTGTCTGCTGTAGGTAGTCCAAGTCTCAGAAGAATATAGGAGGGCAGGGATCCCTGCTGCCCAGGAAACCATGAACTTTGTGCCAGGTCTGTGGTCCGGATCTTCAAACACCCTTTTCCTTAGTTGCCCAACACTGTACTGGTACACTGAAGGCAATGGCTTCACAATCGCTAACCTCATTCCAGGAAACTTGCACTGATATAACGTATTAGAGGTAACTATTTGTACTTCCTTCCACTATCTGAGTAAGCCTTTGTTGTGGTCAATGTTTTGACTGGTCAGTGCTGTTTTAAACAGCGTCTCCACAACTGTTCCTCGCACCATTTCACCTCTCCCAATAATCGTCCCCTCCACTCCCAAACCCAAGATGGGATTGTGCCTGTAGGAACTGTGCAGCCGCCTCAGCCAGCAGAGTACAAGGAGGACATCTAATATTTGTTGGCTAGGTTGCCTTTAATCTCTGCCATAAAATTGGCAAATTGGTTTATTATTGTCACATGTTCCGAGGTACAGTGAAAGATTTTGTCTTGCATGCCATCCATGCAGATCATTTCATTACAACAGAGCAAGGAAAAACAATAACAGAATGCAGAATAAAGTGTAATGGATACAGAGAAAGTGCAGTGCAGGCAGACAATAAGGTGCAAGGCCATGATGAGGTAGATTGTGAGGTCAAGAGTCTACCTTATCATACAAGAGTTATCCATTCAACAGTCTTATAACAGCAGGATAGAAGCTGTCCTTGAGCCTGGTGGTATGTGCTTCCAGGCTTTTGTATCTTCTGCCCAATGGAAGGGGGAGAAGACAGAATGTCTGGGTGGGTGGGGTCTTTGATTATGTTGGCTGCTTTACTAAGGCAGTGAGAAGTGTAAACAGAGTCCATGGAGGGGAGGTTGGTTTCCGCAATGTGCTGAGCTGTGTCCACAACTCTCTGCAGTTTCTTACGGTCCTGGGCAGAGCAGTTGCCGTACCAAGCTGTGATGCATCTGGAAAGGATGATTTGGCTTTTATTCTGTAGCATTTTAGATCATTCATGATTTGAAGCATGGGGTATTGGCATTGGTTTATTATTGTCACTTGTACCGAGGTACAGTGAAAAACTTGTCTTGCATACCATTCGTTCAGATCAATTCATTACACAGTGCATTGAGGTAGTACAGGGTAAAAGCAATAACAGAATGCAGAGTAAAGTGTTACAGATGCAGGGAAGCGCATTGCAGGTAGACAATAAGGTGCAAGGTCATAACAAGGTGGATTGTGAAGTCAAGAGTCCATCTCATCATACAAGGGAACTGCTCAATAGTCTTATCACTGTGGGATAGAAGCTGTCCTTGAGCCTGGTGGTATGTGCCCTCAGGCTCCTGTATCTTCTGCCTGATGGGAGAGGAGAGAAGAGAGAATGTCCCAGGTGGGTGGCATCTTTGATTATGCTGGCTGCTTCACCAAGGCAGCAAGAAGTATAGATAGACAGAGTCCATGGAGGGGAGGCAGGTTTTTGTGATGTGCTGGTCTGTGTCCACAACTCTCTGGATCAATGCAATGCTGAAGTCTTGTCTGCTGACACCACCAGAGTGATTCCCTGATGCTCTCCAAGTTGTGGACCTTGCTAAACAACCACATCACAATAAGGATTCTAGCATTGAGTTCCGGTCCATTTGTGAGCCTCAAGAGCTGAGGAGGTGCTGCCCTGTTGCAATTGCCTTCTTTTTTGCAGGAGCCTTCAAACAGAAGCATTTTTCCCCATTCATGAGATCCCATGGGAGTACTGGTTGGGGGGGGGGGGGGTAAACAGGGGATCTCGGCATGATGAATTGACTCATCTTTTCTCCCAGCCTTTACTACAATTGATTATATTACCACCATCTCATTGTTGTGTGTGGATGCTTCCTGTGGGGAAAAAGAATTCCTTTTCCTGTCTTACAACAGTGAGAGCACTTTGAAAGAATTTTATTGGCTGTAAAGCACTTTGTAACGCCCTACGGTCACAAAAGGTGCAGTGTAAATGCAAGTTCTTTAACTTTCTGCTGTTCCTGTGAATTTTTCCAGTGGGTTGCTGCAGTTTTGTGCAGCTCCTGTACAGGCAAGATGAAGTGCAAAACATCTCATAAAATGTTATGCGGCGTGTCCCTGTTAAAGGGTCTGTATATTGGATAAACAGCAGGTGTAGAAACCAAAAGTAGATCAAGGAGCATGGAGCAGGTTCCATCAGTGACTGAATTAAAAACCAAATCAATGAGGGTCAGCCTAATCACTTCATCTGCAGAAAGGGGACTCTAACGTTTTAACTGTTTGCTCATGAAACAATGGAGACACAGGGAAACTTGCACTGATATGACATATTAACAACTGTTAAGGGATATAATGATGAAAAAGAGGTAACTATTTGTACTTCCTTCCACTATCTGAGTAAGCCTTTGTTTTGGTAAATGTTTTGACTGGTCAGTGCTGTTTCAAACAGTGGCTCCACAACTGTTCCTCGCACCATTTCACCTCTCCCAATAATCGTCCCCTCCACTCTCAAACCCAAGATGAGATTGTGCCTGAAGGAATTGTGCAGCCGCCTCAACCAGCAGAGTACAACAAGGAGGACATCTGATATTTGTTGGCTAGGTTGCCTTTAACCTCTGCCATAAAATTGGCAAATTGGTTTATTATTGTCACATGTACCGAGGTACAGTGAAAGACTTTGTCTTGCATGCCATCTATGCAGATCTTTTCATTACAACAGAGCAATGCTAGAATCTGGAGCAAAAAACAAACTTAGTGTGTCAGACAGCATCTATGGAGGGAGAGGAATGGTTGACGTTTTGGGTCAAGACCCTTCATCTGGACTGAAATATTGACCATTAACTTCCCTCCACAGATGCTGCCTGACTTGTTGAGTTCCTCCAGCAGTTTGTTATTTGCATGGAGTTTAATCTTATGTGTAAGTCATTTTGTAGTACATATATCTAGAGATATAATGATTTAACATTGTTCTGTGAAATGTCAGCCAACCCCACAAAACAGGCTAAGAGAAGTAGTAAAATGGTTAAAACCAAACTAAACATGTTACCAATGAAAAACAATATTCAGCAGACTCAAAGACTTCAGAGTCAACACAGATTTCACATCAATAGTTCCATCAAGATAATACAATTGACAAAAGACTCAGACACTTGACATGGGTTTCAGGTTCTGACTTGACCAAAGGTTGACACAGTCAATGGCAAATAAGGACCTTAACAGAGTTTGGGACTCAACATGGACACCAGTTTGATATGTGTGACAAACTTGCGGCTGTAAGTGATTGATCACCTACAAACGAAACAAAAAAATGTGTTGTGCTGACGGTCGGGGCATAGCATGTTCTACTCATCAGGGATAAATAGTTGCAAGTATTCTGAATGGAAGAGACTGGGCATGAGCTGGCTTATATTGCTGTGGTGTTAAATCTAGTGGAGGACCTGCTCAATGCACATCACACCCGACCATTTTGATGAAAACCTTTCCCTTCCACTCAAGACTTCCCAGCTCTCCACTCAGAAGGCGCCAGCCTCTCGCTGAGGCAGCCCCACAGGTACTGTTCCTGGCAGGTGGGCAGAGGGGGGGGGGGGGGGGGTGGCCCTGTTGGTAAAAGATGAAACTAAATCAATAGCAAGAAGCGACATAGGATCAGATGATGTAGAATCTTTGTGGGTGGAGTTGAGGAACTGGAAAGGTAAAGAGACCCTGATGGGAGTTGTGTACAAGTAGTAGTCAGGATGTGGGGTACAAAATACACCAGGAGACAGAAAAGGCATGTGAGAAAGACAATGTTACAGTGATCATGGGGGACTTCAATACTGGTGGTGTGTAATGAGGCAGACTTGTTCAGGGAGCTTAAGGTGAAGAAACACTTGGGAGGCAGTGACCATAAGATGATTGAATTCACCCTGCAGTTTGAGAGAGAGAAGCTGAAATCTGATGTCACGGTGTTCCAGTAGAGCAAAGGTAACTACAGAGGCATGAGGGAGGAGCTGGCCAGAGCTGATTGGAAGGGGACCCTAGCAGGGAAGGCGGTGGAGCAGCAGCGGCAGGAGTTTCTGGGAGTAATTCGGGAGACACAGCAGAATTCCATCCCAAGGAAGAAGCAGCACACTAAGGGGAGGATGAGGCAATCGTGGCTGACAAGGGAAGTCAGGGACAGCATAAGAGCAAAAGAGAAGGCATACAGTAAGGTGAAGATTAGTGGGAAGCCAGAGGATTGGGAAATCTTTAAAAACCAATGGAGGATAACTAAAAAATCTATAAGGGAGGAGAAAATGAAATACAAGGGTAAACTAGCCAATAATATAAAAGAAGATTGCAAAAGATTTTTTAGATACATCAAGGGTAAGAAAGAGGCAAGAGTG
Organism: Pristis pectinata; assembly: GCF_009764475.1. Lineage (NCBI taxonomy): Eukaryota > Metazoa > Chordata > Chondrichthyes > Rhinopristiformes > Pristidae > Pristis > Pristis pectinata. Next base: position 7,371,588 of record NC_067419.1, on the reverse strand, counting down.
GATTTTGGACCGCTGGCAAATGATGCTGGAAAAGTAGTAATGGGGAACAGGGAAATGGCAGAGGAACTGAATGGGTATTTTGTGTCAGCCTGCACAGTGGAAGACACCAGTAACATGCCAGAAATTCAAGAGAGTTGGGGGGCAGAGGTGACTGCAGTGGCCATTACCTAGGAGAAGGTGCTGGGGAAGCTGAAAGACCGGAAGGTGGATAAATCATCTGGACCAGATGGGCTACACCCCAGAGTTCTGAAAGACGTAGTTGAAGAGATTGTAGAGGCATTAGTGGTGATGGTTCAGAAATCACTGGAGTCAGGGAAGGTCCCAGAGGACTGGAAAATTGCAGATGTACCACCCCTGTTTAAGAAGGGAGGGAGGCAAAAGATAGGAAATTATAAACTGGTTAGCCTGACCTCAGTGGTTAGAAAGATTTTAGAGTCCATTATTAAGGATGGAATTTCAGAGTACTTGGAAGTACATGATAATGTAGGGCAAAGTCAGCACAATTTCATTAAGGGGCGATCTTGTCTGACAAATCTGTTCAAGTTCTTTGAGGAGGTAACAAGCAGGTTAGGTGGACGTTGTCTATTTGGGCCTATCTTCAGAAGGCCTTTGACAAGGTGCCACACATGAGGCTGCTAAACAAGGTAAGAGCCCATGGTGTTAGAGGCAAGGTACCAGCATGGATAGAAGATTGGCTGACTGGCAGAAGGTAGAGATTGGGGATAAAGGGGGCCTTTTTAGGATGGCTGCCAGTGACCAGTGGAGTTCCACAGGGGTCAGTGTTGGGACCGTAACTTTTCACTTTATACATTAATGATCTGGATGAAGGAACTGATGACACTGTGGCCAAGTTTGCAGATGATACCAGGGTAGGTGGAGGGACAGGTAGTGTTGAGGAAGCAGGGAGTCTGCAGAAGGACTTAGACAGGTTTGGAGAGTGGGCAAAGAAGTGGCAGATGAAATACAGCATAGAGAAATGTGGGGTTATGCACTTTGGTAGGAAGAATAAAGGTGTAGTCTATTTTCTAAATAGGGAGAGAATTCAGAAATCGGAGGTGTAAAGGGACCCGGGAGTCCTTGTGTGGGATTCCCTAAAGGTTAACTTGCAAGTTGAGTCGGTAGTAAAGAAGGCAAATGCAACGTCAACATTCATTTCGAGACGACTAGAATATAAAAGCAAGGATGTACTGCTGAGGTTAGATATGGCGTTGGACAGACTGCATTTGGAATATTGTGAACAGTTTTGGGCCCCGTATCTAAGTAAAGACAGAGTTGTACAGCAGGGAAAGATATGCTGGCCCTGGAGAGGATCCAGAGGAGGTTCACAAGAATGATCCCAGGAATGAAAGGCGACGAATGATGTGCGTTTGATGTCTCTGGGCTTCTACTCAATGGAGTTCAGAAGCATGAACGGGGATCTCATTCAAACCGACTCGATACTGAAAGGCCTGGATAGAGTGGAGGCAGAGAGGAGGTTTCCAGTGGTGGGAGAGTCTAGGATCCGAGGGCACAGCCTCAGAATAAAGGGACATTGCTTTAAAACTGAGATGAGGAGGAATTTCTTCAGCCAGAGGGAGGTGAATCTGTGGAATTCACTGCCACTGAGGGCTGTGGAGACCAAGTCACTGGGTCTATTTAAGTAGAGATTGATAGGTTCTTGATTGGTAAGGGGGTTACGGGTTACGGGGAGAAGGCAGGAAAATGGGGTTGAGAAAAGTAAACAGCCAAAATCGAATGATGGAGCAGACTCAATGGGCCAAATGGCCTAATTCTGTTCCTATATCTTACAGTCTTACTGGTGGTAAAGAAGGCGTATGGTGTGCTTGCCTTCAGCAATTGGGACATTGAGTATAAAAATTAGCAAGTCATGTTGCAGCTATATAAAACTTCGGTTAGGCCACATTTGGAGTACTGTGTGCAGTTCTGGTCACCACATTACAGGAAGGATGTGGAGGCTTTGGAAAGGGTGCAGAAGGGGTTCACCAGGATGCTGCCTGGATTAGAGAGTATTAGCTGAAAGGAGAGATTAGACAAACTTTCATTGTTTTCTCTGGAACCTCAAAGGCTGAGGGGCTTCCTGACAGAAATGAATGAAATTATAAGAGTCATAGATAGGTAGATAGTCAGAGACTTTTTTATCAGGGTGGACATGTCAAATACTAGAGGGTATAGGTTCGACATGAGTGGGGGATGTTTAAAAGAGATTTACATGGCATGAGTGAACATCACCAACAGCCTGTCCTGGTCCAACCACGTAGATGCCATGACCAAGAAAGCTCACCAGCGCCTCTACTTCCTGAGGAGGCTGAAGAAATTTGGCATGTCCCCTCTGACACTCACCAACTTTTATCGATGCACCATAGAAAGCATCCTATCTGGATGCATCACGGCTTGGTATGGCAACTGCTCTGCGCAAGACTGCAAGAAACTGCAGAGAGTTGTGGACACAGCCCAGCACGTCACGGAAACCAGCCTCCCCTCCATGGAGTCTGTCTATACCTCTCGCTGCCTTGGTGAAGCAGCCAGCATAAACAAAGACCCCACCCACCCGGGTCATTCTCTCTTCTCTCCTCTCCCATCAGGCAGAAGATGCAGGAGCCTGAGGGCACCTACCACCAGGCTCAAGGACAGGTCCTTTCCCACTGTGATAAGACTATTGAACGGTTTCCTTATACGATGAGATGGATTCTTGACCTCACAATCTTCCTTGTTATGACATTGTACCTTATTGTCTACCTGCAATGCACTTCCCTGTAGCTGTGACACTTTACTCTGTATTCTGTTATTGTTTTTACCCTGTACTAACTCAATGCACTGTGTAATGAATTGACCTGTACGATCGGTATGCAAGACAAGTTTTTCACTGTACCTCAGTACAAGTGACAATAATAAACCAGTACCAATACCATGTTTTTTACACAGAGAGTGGTGGGTACCTGGAGAAAGTGAGAAAGGACTGGTGGGATGAAATTTGAGGACAAGTGGGTGCCTAGAACCTGCTTCCAGGGGAGATAGTGGAAGCAGATACCACAGGAGTGTTTGAGGCATTTAGACAGGCCCATGGATAGCAGTAAACAGAGGGATACAGATCACATGCAGGCAGGTGGGATTAATTCAAATTGGCAATGTGGTTGGTGCAGATAGTGGGCACAGGGGCCTGCATTGTACTGTTCTATGTTCTATGACAGGGATGTGATCTGTGCTCCTGTGGATGAAGTACAAGATCTAGACAGATACCAAAGTGCCGAACCAATCATATGCCACGTTTTCAGATGTGAAGGATCCGAAGGTGCATCAAAAGTAAGATGTGTTTATTCAGTGCCTGTCGTGATGGCCTTTCTAACTAATGAAATACACAAAAAAATGCACTGAAGTTCACAAAAAGTGATGTATCTTCTTTGAAAGTTTGGTCAATACATAGTTATTGACCATGTCAATACATTTGGTCAATAAACAGTTAAATAGAAGCAAGCAACAGCGAGAACAATAAGCAAACATAAATGCTTTAAACTTAGGTCCACTTTACGTAATGAGCCAAGGCACTTTGAAACCAATGGATTATTTGTTCTGGACTATATTTAGCAGCCATTCATTTTTATAGTCATCCAACAATAAGGTGCCAGTAACTGCTTTTGGGGATACTTGAAGAGAAAAAGCAGAGCCGAGATTTGAATTAAGCTGAATAAAATTAGAAGTTAGGTATTCTCCAGAGAATAGTCTGTCTGTATGAGTTCCCACAGTGATAGAGAGGATAAGAAAAACAAGTGGTAAATAAACGAGTGGCTGAGCATTATATTGTGGCTTATTATCTTCACTCTAAGTGGATACAAGGATTTATTTCAAAAAATATACACATATATTTCAATTAGATATTCACATTCACAATTTCAATAATAAATTGGTAAAAATTTCAAGTGAGGTTTTATGTCTGAGGTAGAATTTTGGATGCAGCTCAAGAAAGCCATAAATCAGTCAAAAATTAAAGCCTTAACCTTTAATTAAGCCAGTTTTGCAAATGTGAGAGATGCATTGGCTGAGGTATATTGTGAAATTAGATCAAACTCACAGCTCCAGCAGCCTGGGTTCAATCCTGGTGCTGTCTGTGTGGAGACTGCATGATCTCCCAGTAACTGATGGAGTTTCCTTCCATTTCCTTTCCACTTCGGCCTTCAAAGTCCTCGTTTGAATATTTGCTGCCACCATCAAGATCTGCACCTGCGGCAGCTCCACCCGGGCCCACGCCCTAGGCTTCTATGCTCACCACAGTGTCCCTCCTACTCGTCGCGGCCTAGCCCCCGCGGGCTTTCCTTTCCACTGACATTCTGGTTGGTAGATTAATTGTTTACTTGTGTGGATGGGTGGGAGGAGAATCAAGGGTAGGGGCAGCGAGGAAAGTTGGTGTGTTGATGGGGCACATGAGGAACAATAGGTTACAGGGATATAAGTGGAGGACACAAGAGATTCTGCCGATGCTGGAATCTGAAGCAACTTACACACAAAGTGCTGGAGGAACTCAGCAGGTCAGGCCGCGTCCATGGAGACCCTTCATTAGGAACCAGATTGATGGGATTGTTCTAAGAGCAGGCATGGACTAGGTGGGCAAAAAGGCCTCTTTCTATGTTGTAAGAAAATAAGAGAGTTTATAAGCAACGGAAACGGCATTTTAAATAATTTAAAAATTTCAACAAATTCATGTTTTATTCAAATAAAGAACAAGAGGACAGTGCCTAACCTAACTAATGAGGTTTTAGTATTAGATTAGAAGGATATAATGCCCAGAAGAATAGTGGGTGTCAGGATAGGGAGAGTTGTGGGTAACAGCAAGGAACATCTGAATAACTAGAGAGGGAGAAGGTAAATTATGGGAGTAAGTTAGCAAGGGAGATAATAACAGGATTGTGAGTTTCTACAATCAGAAAGAAAGCAGCACAAGTAAATTCAGGTCCGTTAGAGATAATGACAGATATAATTATTGTGCAGAATGAAGAAAAGGCTCAGGTGTTAAACAGACAGTTTGCATCAGGATAAAAATGAAAAATGCTGGAAACACTCCGCAGGTCTGAATGAATCTGTGGAAAAAGGAACAGTTAATGTTTCAGAGCAAAGGCACTTCACCAATTAAAGAAAATCATAAAACCACCGATGCTGGAATCAGGTTACAGACAAAAGACCTTCAACCTGAATCGTTAACTCTGCTTCTCTCTCCACAGATGCTGCCTGACCTGCTGAGTGTTTCCAGTATTTTCTGCTTTTATTTCAGATTTCCAGCATCTGTGGCTTGTTGATTTTCATTTGATGAGACCACATTTGGAGCACTGGGTTGAGTTTTGGTCTCTGTACCAAGAGGATAGATTTGCCTTAGTGTTTAGATTGACGTAGATTCATTAGAGTGTTTAGGATGAGAGTGCTTTTCTTTAAGCGGAGATTGAGGAAGATTGGCCTAAACACTGAGACATGCAAAATTATGAGAGGGATTGACAGGTAGCTTGTAAATGTTTTCTTGAGCCTCTGACTTTGATGCCTGATACAGATTCCTAAACAACATCCATTAGTACTAATATGGACTCACTTCAGACTGCAAAGTGCTTTCAATGATTTTAGAAGAATGCATTTGCAATTCCAGTTATTAAAAAGAACTCTGATAATTTACTTGGTCTAGGAACTCTGCAACAACGCTACTGTTGTTCATTATTTGCTGAACAATAAAAGCTTTCTAAACACAATGAGATTGAGACTGATGATAACTTGCTGAACAATGCCGAGTTTATTCCAAACAGAACTTTTATTGAATGCAACATTTATACAACTAATAGTAATCTCAGATCAGCATCTGTGTGAAAAGACACACGGCTTGCAGTTCTAACTTGTACTGCCAGAGTCTCGGACACCAAGATTACGTCCTGGGCTAAGGATAATTACTTCCGCCTTACACTGTGAAGATTAGAAATTATATTTAAAACGTTGGCTTCACTATGAACTTATAATCATACCTACAATTACCGTGATGGATTGTGAAATTGAAATGTCCAAAACAACATCTTGGACGTAATAACATATGTCTTGCTGGTACAACAATAATGTAATATCTTGAAAATGTTAAGCAAGGCAAGCAGAATATCCCTTAGTATCATCTACTGCATTCAGTGCTCCGAGTGTGGCCTCATCTACATTGGTGAGACCAAACGCAGACTGGGTGACCGTTTTGCAGAACACCTGCGCTCCGTCCGTAACCGTGATCTGCACCTCCCCGTTGCCAGTCACTTCAACTCCCCCTCCCACACTGTCACTGATATGTCAGTCCTCAGCACCCTCCACTGCCAGGAGAATTCCAAGTGCAAACTGGAGGAACAGCACCTCATTTTCTGTCTTGGAACCTTGCAGCCCAACAGCATGAAAATTGAATTCTCCCACCTTAGGTAATCCCCACACCCCTTCCCCACACCCCACCCCCACCCCCACCCCACCACACTTCTTCTCTTCTTCCCTTTCCTAGCCTTTTTTGTTCTTTTCTTTTGACCCATCCCCCGGTGGATCTGCTCTCCCCTCCTCCCCCGCACCTGCCTATCACTATCTCTTACCTGCACCTGCCTATCACCACCTTGTGCCCACCCCACCTCCCCTCTTCTGTCCACCTATCACTGCTCTGCTTTTCCCTCCTATATATTCAGCTGCCCCCTTTTCCTATCCTCAATCCTGAAGAAGGGTCCTGACCCCAAAACAATGACCGCCTGCTTTTCTCCACAGATGCTGCCTGGCCTGCTGAGTTCCTCCAGCATCATTGTGTTCTTCATATGGATTCCACCATCTGTTTCTCAAGCAGAATCTATGGAAAGAGAAACAGTTTTGATGAAAGGCCATTGAACTGATGGGTGGGTTAACCTATCTTCTCTCAACAGATGCTGCCTGGCTTCTTGTGTACTTATAGCATGTTCTACTTGCATTTCAAATTTCCAGGGCCCACAGTGAATTGTCTTTATAACATAGAACAAAGAACATTACAGCACAGTACAGACCCTTTGGCCCACAATGTTGTGCCGACCTTTTAACCTACTCTAAGATCAATCTAACCCTTCCCTCTCACATAGCCCTCCATTTTTCTATCATTCATGTGCCTATTTAAGAGTCTCTTAAATGTCCCTGATGTATCCGCCTCTACCAGCACCCCTGGCAGCATGTTCCACGCACCCACTACTCTCCGAGACCTTTTCCCAGGACGGAAATAGCTAACACGAGGGGTCATAATTTTAAGGCAATTGGAGGGAAAGTACGGGGGGATAAAATAATGCCCCCTCATGTTAGCCATTTCCGCCCCAGGTAAAAGCCTCTGGCTGTCCACTCAATCTACACATCTTATCATCTTGTACACCTCTATCAGGTCACCTCTCATCCTCCTTTGATCCAAAGAGAAAAGCCCTAACTCATTCAACTTATCCTCATAAGACATGCTCTCCAATCCAGCCTCTTGCTTTCCAGTCTCTCCCTTATGTGCACCACATTACTTGATACCAGAATTTCACAGCACAGTTCTTATCAATGCACGTGGTAATTTCTCTGGCCCACAGGTCACTGAAATTTATTTGTTAGTTTAAAAATCTTCACAGAGAAAGAATCTGAACAAAGTTTGATAAATTTTAGCTGGCTAATTTGACATGTAAATATCCTGAACCAAAGTATCCAGCACCAGGGAAACACGTTCATTTTATTTGTTCTTCGTATGAAAGAAGAATAACTCAGTAAAAAAGATATTGTGCTCTATCGAATTGACTTTGGCAAGTATTTGATAGCTTGGCCACAGTACAGTCTATGCTGGAATTATAAGTACACTAATACAGTCCAAGAGTGCCCATTGTAACAACAGAACACACTGTCACTTTACATAAGCAAATATCTTTCGTATGAATGAGTCGTTGCTACTGATATCTCTAACAATGCGGATTGACTTACTGAAGATGCATTCAATTTTTGACTGTTTTGTGATCCAGAAGAATCTGTCAAATTTTATCCTTCAGATCAAATATGTGCAATAATATTCATAATTGAGTTACCACAGAAATTAGACCCGGGTCCTGTTTCCAGCTGCAAGCAGTGCTTTCACTGCCATGCCTACACAACACCATGCAAGGTGAAGACAGTTGAAGAGAGGGAATCATCTGAAAAATCTATAAATAACGTAAATGTCCTTATCCAGTGATGTGGGTCAGAGGTATGCAAATCGGGCAGAGCATAGCACAGCTAGCAGAGCCAAAGCCAAATTTTCTCAGCTCCAGCAACTCAAAGTTTAATCCTGAGCTCGGGTGCGATCTGTGTGAAGTTTGCCCGTTCTCCCTGTTTCCTCTGTGGGTTTTCTTCGGGTGCTCCAGTTTCCACCCACAGACATATAAGTTAGTAGGTTGACTGGCCACTGTAAGTTGACCCTAGTGTGTAGGTAAGGGGTGTGGGGCTGGTTGATGCAACATGGGGAGAATGGGTGACAGGGAGAATTAGTGGGGAATGGGATTACTCTGTGATTGACTTGATGAAATATGAGTTGAGGTATAGATATGTCATGAAAGTAACTTGTAAAGCAAAGCAGCCTAGAGGACTAGATTGGTCACTTCTAGTTCTGAATTCTCAAATAATCACCAGCAAATGTGAAAGTGTGGCAATTAGTAAAGTGAGGCCGAGCACAATTCTCACTTTCAGTGGAGACCATTCTTGGGAGTTGATTTATTTAAACACGATGTGATATAAATCAACACCCTGAGGGACTGTCTCATAACATTGGAGTTACTTTGTCATTCACCTTCCCCGCTCTTGGATTGTACTCTCAGGGTGCTGGGAGGTAACCAACTTTCCAGTAAACATCTCGGAGTTTTTATACAATTTCGAGCTAGTTGTCATCACTAAACATCACTGAATAATTGCGTTTTCAAACCTGAAGTAAGTAGAATGTTTCCTCATTTACAACAGTGGCTTGTTGTCAAAAATACTTAATTGGCTATAAAGCACTTTGGGTTTGTGCTAAGGTCATGAAAGGTAGTGTGTAATGCAAGCCTTTCACTTTATAGCTTTATGGTATTTGAGCCTCCCAGGAATGCCAGTATTGGAGAGGAAGCCAAGTTTTATGGTGCACTGAGGGCAGGGAGGAAGTCTCCTGCAATGCAACAACTATTTTTACCAAAGGGAAGAGAAAAGCTTCTTATTTTCCATTTGCCACCTCATAATGATTCATCTAGCAACTAAACATTCTCATCCTAACACTGACACTCGCTCTGATCCAAATGCTCAGCAAAAAGCATTTGCAAAGGTCTTGTTCCAGGTTTAGTGTCCACCAGAATACTTGTAGAACACCCTGCTCTTTAAAACAAGTGCAGATATGAATCTGAAGTAACTTATGCTTAAAGCCTGTCGCTATGCAGGGTTCCATCTATCTGAGCTAGCAGTCCAGGAAAATACCTTCCTCAGTATGAACAGTTATATTAATATAACTGATTTCAGAAAACAGTGAGAGGAGACAGCCAGTATTCCAAGGGATCTCACAATTACACAAAATTGCACGTCAAGCCAAAGTTGTTGAGAGAAATGTAGGTTTTAAGGATATTTTAAAAGGTGGTGAGGTAGATGGGTTTACATAGAACATAGAACATTACAGCACAGCACAGGTCCTTCGGCCCACAATGTTGTGCTGACGTTTTATCCTGCTCTGAGATCTATTTAATCCTTCCCTCCCACATAGCCCTCCATTTCTCTATCATTCATGTGTCCATCTAAGAGTCTTTTAAATGACCCTAATGTATCTGCCCCCACCACCTCTGCCGGCAGTGCGTTCCACGCACCCACCACTCTCTGTGTAAAGAACTTACCCCTGACATCCCCCTTATACCTTCCTCCAATCACCTTAAAATTATGTCCCCTCATGTTAACCATTGTCGCCCTGGGAAAAAGTCTCTGACTGTCCACTTGATCTATGCCTCTTATCACCTTGTACACCTCTATCTGGTCACCTCTCATCCTCTCATCACTGAAAAGACATTTAGATTGGTACACGGATGGGAAATATTTAGAGGGATATGTCGGTAAATTGGATTAGTTTAGACAGGCATTTTGGTCGTCAAGGACAAGTTAGGCCAAAGGGCCTGTTTCCATGCTGAAAAACTCAATGAATCTAAGGGCAGTGAAGAAGAGGGAACTGTGCAAGAAGCAAGAGTCAAAGGAAAAGAGAGCTCTGGAGGTGTTTACAGAGGTCACAGGGAAAAGGATCTGAAGATGTTTGAGCAGGAGAGTGGGAACTTTAGACTGAAGGAATTGGAGGATGAGGAGCACAGGACAGAGGCAAAGATTTAGCAGGGTTTTCTGTCAGATCGGTTGCTGCAGAGTCATGGATGACCGGAATCAACCCGAGTTTGGTGAGTGGAAGGTTGGCCTCCCAATCCAATAGAAAATATAAAGTATGAAGGCATTGGTGAGAGTTTCAGCTGGTTCAGGGAATGTGACAGAGGCAGAAATAGGTCGCCTTTGGAATAAAAAGGACATGGTGTTGGAAGCACAACTTTGGGTGTGAAGGGTGCCTTCTTCTGCCTCACGGCTCCAGGGACCCGGGTTCAATCCTGACTTCAGGTGTTGTCCATGTGGAGTTAACACCTTCTCTCTGTGACTGCCTGGGCTTCATCTGGTTTCCTCCCACATACCAGAGACGTGTGGGTTGGTAGGTCAAGTGGCCGCTGTGAATAGCCTCTACTGTGTGGGTGAGTGGTAGGATCTGGGGGAACGTGGCGAGAATAACAAAAAAATTGAGATTAATGTAGGATTAGTGCAAATGGCACAGACTTGGTGGGCCAAAGAACCTGCTTTTGTGATCTGAGACTCCATGACTTTACGAGAGCAACTGACCAGAAAGAATACCTTGCGTGTGATGGAGCCTTGCTCAGTGTCAGGAGGTGTAACTGAAGGGCACAGTGGTTTGCCAACAATGGACGTCAGAAATCCTTCCAGGTGAGGCAGCACTTCACCTGTGAGTCCAAGGGTGTCATTTATTGCATCCGGTGCTCCTGGTGCGGCCTCCTTTACATCGGTGAGACCTGACACAGATTGGGTGACCACTTCGTCAAGCACCTTCACTCCGTCCACCGCAGCAGCCAAGACCTCCCGGTGGCCACCCACTTCAATTCCACATCCCACTCCCACATTGACATGTCTATCTATGGCCTCCTCTCCTGCCACGTTGAGGCCAGGCTTGGGTTGGAGGAACAACACCTCATATTCCGCCTTGGGAGTCTCCAACCTGATGACCTCAACATCGATTTCTCGAACTTCTGGTAACCCCACCTCCTCTTTTTGTTTTCTCCTACTCCTTGGTCTTCCCTTATTCCTGTGGCTCCCCTCCCCCATCTTGATGACCTGCCCATTTCCTCTCCTTCCCTCCTCCATTCCTTTATTCCATGGTCCACTGCCCTCTCCTCTCGGATTCCTTCTTCTTCAGCCCTCGACCTCTTCTACCCATCACGTCCCAGCTTATTACATCTTCACTCCTCCTCCACCCACCTACCTTCCCCCTCTCACCTGGTCTCACCCATCACCCGCCTGCATGTGCTCCTCCCCCTCCCCTCACCTTCTTATTCCAGCTTCTGCCCTCTTCCTTTCCAGTCCCGATGAAGGGTCTCGGCCCGAAACGTCGACTGTTTATTTCCCTCCGTGAATGCTGCCTGACCTGCTGAGTTCCTCCAGCACTTTTTGTGGATTGCTCCAGATTCCAGCATCTGCGGAATCTCTTGTGTCTACATCAGAGAAGCAGTCTGCCAGCACTGGGGCAGTGGTGTAGGAATGAAGATGTTGACTCCGTTACATCAGCATTGATAAGAAAGCTGACCAAGGTTATATAGGTTTAAGGTGCTGGGGAGTAGATATAGAGGAGATGTCAGGGGTAAGTTTTTTACTCCCAGAGTGGTGAGTGCATGGAATGGGCTGCCGGAAACAGTGGTGGAGGCTGATACGATAGGGTCTTTCAAGAGACTGTTAGATCGGTATATGGAGCTGAGTAAAATAGAGGGCTATGGGTAAGCCTAGTAATTTTTAGGGTAGGGACATGTTCGGCACAGCTTTGTGGGCCGAAGGGCCTGAATTGTGCCGTAATTGTTCTATGTTCTAAAACGCAAAAACACCAACTTAGATCGTTGCGAGCTGGGAATCCGTGGAGATTAGTTACAGTAGGCCTGTGCAGCACTGCTTTCCAAACCCCGCCTTCCACCTGTGCCCGTCGAAGAAGGTCACAGCAGTGTAGTAACCGGAGTCCCTGTAATACTGTCATTGCATGATATGCTGCAGTGTCGCATTCATCTTTAATTAGCCTTTTAATTGCAAGGCTGCTGCTTTGTGGCGATAACAATATGGAACTGTCAGTTCAGCATGTTTTGATCTGAATCCAAAAGGAAACTGAAAATAATTTTGCCAATTTGACGTTCCCCAAGTGCTTTCATCCAAAGATTAGGACACAGCTAGACCGAACAAAAACACAAATCTCTTCCGATGGTTTCCTGCTTCCCACTTCAAAGCATTTTCGACGTCTTGCAGCATTTTACCTTGTTTTATGTAAGTGCAGTGACAGGAGGAACAAAAACTAACGCTGAGCATCACAAATCTGAATCCTCTTTCAGACTTAGACCTGCCAAGTCAAATTCAACGAGCTTTTATTTGACATTGTTCACAGCCAACCTGCAGCTCATCTGTGCCCTCATCTTCCGTAGAACTAAATACTCGAACCCTATTCCCAACCTCACTCTTCTCAAAACTTCAACTCACCCATAACTCTGCTGGTCCCCCTTTCAAGATAGAGGTGACTTGATAGAGGTGTACAAGATGATAAGAGGCATAGATCAAGTGGACAGTCAGAGACTTTTTCCCAGGGTGACAATGGCTTAACATGAGGGGGCATAATTTTAAGGTGATTGGAGGAAGATAGAAGGGGGACGTCAGGGGTAAATTTTTTACACAGAGAGTGGTGGATGTATGGAACTGCTGGCAGATGTTGTGGGGGCAGATACATTAGGGACATTTAAGAGATTCTTAGATAGACACATGAACGATAGAGAAATGGGGGGCTATGTGAGAGGGAAGGGTTAGATAGATCTTAGAGCGGGATAAAATGCTGGCACAACATTGTGGACCAAAGGGCCTGTACTGTGCTGTAATGTTCTATGTTCTATATTCTAAGTCCAAGAGCGGTGGGTGCCTAGAATGCACTGCCAGGGGTGCTGGTGCAGACAAGTACAATAGAGGCATTTAAGAGGCTCTTTGATATGCAGATGAATGTGCAGAGAATGGAAGGATATGGACCTTGTGTAGGCAGAAGGGATTAGTTTAGTTAGGCATTTAATGACTTGTTTAATTAGTTCAGCACAACACAGTGGGCTGAAGGGCCTGTTCCTGTGCTGTACTGTTCTATATGTTCTAAAACACCCCAAGACTGCTCAGCTCTCGCTTACATCCTGGATAAACCATCTATGCACTAATGCAACCCTCATTCTTCAGTAAATCTCTAGCCTGCATCTTATCTACATCTGGTCAGCGTAACGCTATTACAGCACCAGCGACCCGAGTTCAATTCCCGCTGCTGTCTGTAAGGAGTTTATACATTCTCCCCCGTGTGTCTGTGTGGGTTTCCTCCGGGTGCTCTGGTTTCCTCCCACATTCCAAAGACGTATGGGTTAGGAAGTTGTGGGCATGCTATGTTGGCACCGGAAGCGTGGCGACACTTGCGGGCTGCCCCCAGAACACTCTACGCAAAAAGATACATTTCACTATGTGTTTCGATATACATGTGACAAATAAATAAATCTTATAAGTCTTTCTCTAAACGCATCCAAATCCTAAACCACTGAGTTACAGATGGTTTCAGAATGAGAGCAGAAGTTGGACATAGGCAGATCAGAAGAAGGCAGAGGCAGGTTTGATTTGCTTCATCGGGAAAGAGGATATGGATCTGGTTTAAAAACGATCGCTACATAGAAAGGAGATTGTTCCCCAATAAATGACACATGTAAAGCTGAAGGAAAGGCCCACAGGTACTGAAACAGATGCGGGGGGAATAATTCAAACATCTCATTTTCCCTCCACCGTGCCAATCCTATGTCGCTGCAGTCTATTGAGAAGAGGCACCCGTCGGGTCCCCAGCCGACCTCACTCACATCAGAAGCGTTGAAAGGGGCTCACAGGGAGACCAGTCATCGCTTCTGTGGTGCCAGCTGGAACACACACTCTGCACTGGGCCCTTGTAGCTGCTGTTCCAACCCCGCAGCCACAAGCCTGCCTGAGCACATCAGATGCTGCATTAATGCATTAGCAGTTCAACTTGTGACAATGCTCATCACTTTAATACCGTTATGTGGTCAGAAAAAAAGCTGATGGGAGATGAGAGGTTGCACGTGCCAGAAGGTAGCTACAAAAGAGTGGAGGACACATGTTTTCTCAGGCACCGTTCATCAATTCCAATCTGTCGGTCCTGATAGATGGTCCTTGAGCATTGGTCCATCCGACTGACGCAATGTAACGATGAAGCCTTTTGCAGATTCAGGAAAAATTTCATTCGCAACAAAAGATGAGGGAACAACAGCTGTAAAGGGCATGGACATTTATCGTGGTATGATGTGGATATGTTCAGGCTGCACTCTAAATTGATAATTCCAGGTTACCGCACAGCCACATGAGAGGGCCAGTCTGCGCCTCTGAACTCAGGCAAGCTGCCATGCTGTGGAGTTCAGCAGAGGCCCAGGACTGATGGGCGAAGGGGGGGAGAGAATCCTGGGTGGAAGTTCAGGGTCACAGAAGGCCACAGACTTCTCAGGGGAGTTCTTAAGTCTGCTTCCCCTGCCTAATCACTATCTCATGTTTCCTGCCAGTAAATGAACCCTGGTTTATGGTTGGAGTCGAATTTAAACCCAGAGGTATGCTTGCATACATGCATTCAATGATAATTTGGACAAAGCCAAAGGAAATAGATTATCCATTTTAAAAAAATGACTTTGTAGCACCCATCAGCTTTCATTGAAGGAAGTGCTGCTTCCTGCCATCATCTTACTCCTTCCCAGTACAAACTGGAGAACACATCCCTCAGCAAGCTGCGGCATATTTGATGAAAGCAGACTTGGCCTTTCACTGTTATGGAGGGAGAGCAATAGAGACTATTTTGTTTTCCATACTGGGTCTCAACGATAAGCTTTTGTGCGAGAGCTTCACTGGTTAATTCAAACCGGCAACAGGTCTACTGAGAGTTCAGGATGGTTCAGACAGCACTACCGACCAGAATATCAAACCTTCTAAAGGCAACTAAATATCATTAATTACATCTGATTAGTTCCATTTATAGGTCAGCAGTGCCTCCTGCGATCAGAACGTGAACAATTACCTCACATTTGGGGGAGATGATGAGAAGCTCCAAGGCTTCTCAACAAATTGAATTATTAGTTCCCTGAATTTACAGAAGTAACAATGTAGAATCTGCCCATATTCACACTCACTGGCCCACTGATAGTGAACCTGCCCGTGTTCACACTTACTGCCCCACTGATAGTGAATCTGCCCATGGTCACACTCACTGCCTCACTGATATTGAATCTGCCCGTGTTCACACTCACTGCCCCACTGATAGTGAATCTGCCCATCTTCACACTCACTGGCCCACTGATAGTGGACCTGCCCCTGTTCACACTCACTACCCCACATAGTGAACCTGCCCGCGTTCACACTTACTGCCCCACTGATAGTGAATCTGCATGTGTTCACACTCACTACCTCACTGATAGTGAACCTGCCCGTGTTCACACTTACTGCCTCACTGATAGTGAATCTGCCCGTGTTCACACTCACTGCCTCACTGATAGTGAATCTGCCCGTGTTCACACTCACTGCCTCACTGATAGTGAATCTGCCCGTGTTCACACTCACTGCCCCACCGATGGCGAATTGCCCACATTCACAGTCATTTCCCATTAATGTCGCTGAGTGTCCTGTAAGTCTGCCAGTAGTAGTGGTCACATCTTGTTTCCCTCAACTCTCTGAGTGCTGCTGGATAAATGTCATTGTTTCCTGTGGCCTTACTTTGAACAGTTTAGCTGCCTTGAACAGCAGTGATTGACATTGCTTTTGTTTTGTGAGGGTTTGCTATTCATGTCAACTCCCGGGTGTACCTGAAGGAATAAACATTGAGATTGATGGAGGGAGATGGACCATGTGCAGGCAGAAGGGATTAGGTGTCGTTAGCTTTATCAGTGTGGCACAACTTTGTTGGCCAAAGGGCCTGTTTTGTGCTGTACTGTTGGATGTTCTGTGTTCCATGTCCTATGCCTAGTTTTAAGCTTGTTTTGTAGTTGTTATCTCTTCTAACATTTGTCTTGTACCAATCAAATACTGCGACTTTCCCTGAATCACCTCCATGAATTGCTTGCTCTTATGCGAGCCCATCTTCCCTGGTTCCTGCATGCTGTTTTACACATACCAGTGACATCCAGCTCTCTCTCTGTGAAGCGACAATGGATTTCTTGCTGACTTTTCTTTAACTTGGGGTTCACCACCGGGTTTTCTCCTTGGCTTAGTGCTTAAGATCACTCTTGCCTGGTCGGAGCTTGCTGAATTTGGTGTATGTTTATCCTCTCTTCGTCAATGCACATTTCTGGGTGTTCGCCTTGTTGGTTGCTGAACGTGTTTCCCAGCTGATTTACTTCCAATGCGTTGTTACATTTCAGAATTCAACCATTAAGCCCTGAGCATCAAACTTGGAATTTTGGAAAGTCAAACCAGCGTAGGACTTGTACTGTGAACGGTAGGGCACTAGGGAGTGTAATAGAACAGAGGGACCTAGGAGTCCAAGTGCATAGTTCATCGAAAGCAGCATCACAGCTAGACAGGGTGGTGAAAAAGTCATTTAGCACGCTGGCCTTCATCGGTCAGGGCATTGAGTATAGGAGTTGGGACATTATGTTGCAGTTGTATAAGTCGTTGGTGAGGCCGCACTTGGATTACTGTGTACAGTTTTGGTCACTCTGTTATAGGAAGGACATAGTTAAACTGGAAAGAGTGTAGAAAATATTAACGAGGATGTTGCCAGGACTAAGGGGCCTGAGTTACAGGGAGAATTGGCCAGGCTATGTTTTTGTTCCTTGGAACAGAGGAGAATGAGGGACAACCTTATAGAAACATTTAAAATTATGAGAGGCATAGACAAGGTGGACGGTAACAGTCTTTTCCCCAGGGTAGGGGAGCCCAAAACTAGGGGGCATAGGTTGAGGGTGAGAGGGGAAAGATTTAAAAGGGACCTGAGGGGCAACTTTCTCACGCAGAGGGTGGTGAGTATATGGAACGAGCTGCCAGAGGAAGTGGTTGAGGCAGGTACAATGGTATCATTTAAGAGGCATTTGGATAGGTACATGGAAGGGTGGGGCTTGGAGAGATGTGGGCCAAATGCAGGAAGTTGGGACTAACTGGGTGGGCACTGTGGTCGGCATGGACAGGTTGGGCTGAAGGCCCTGTATCTGTGTTGTACCACTCTATGACTCTATGACTTGAAGTATTTCTGACCTGCAGCTCACATTAAACAGCAACATTCCCTTTCAGTGTGCATGTCAGTAGTTTGGAAGGAATGTGGGGAAAGAGCTGTTGCATTAAGCTGGCTGTCCAACCATGTCGATCCAAACATAAGGCTTTTACAGGTCCCCTGCAATTCATACCTTATTACTCAATTTGGGATAAAAAAAATAAGTCACAAACACTTAGTTTCTGAATAAAAGTATCAGCAAATGTTCACCCTTGCTTTATTTCCACAAATCACAAGCAGAACTGAAGCTGAACAAAGTGCCCAATAACTACAGACAGTCTGGCTCCATTCGTTACAGTTCCCAGATGCTGCTATGTGGAGCCAAGATTTTAAAATGACACCACCACATACATGATTAACACATCACAATAATCACCTCCTTAATAAGGTCCACGATGTGTCATGCCCAAAGGTGAGTTACAATTGTTATTTCTGCCTATCCCACGACTTGCAGGTTCTGGATGCCCCTGTCCCAAGAGAACTTGGCCACTTCCACGTACAAAGTGTCTGATCAGAAACTAACGGGAGATCAAGACTATAAAATAATTCTGCTCTAAGAAGTCAAACATGGGTGGTATTTATTTCCATTTCTCAGCAGCCAGCTGCAGAGAATAACCTTATCATCCCTTGAAAAGATTTGTCTCAAATAAAAGGCAGCAGAGGGATACAGTGAATGAACAGACCCACTGCCTTCCAACAGAGGAAGAGAGTTACCCGTCAGCACGAGCCCATGCCTGTGTTGTACTGAAAGTACATTGGCAGACTCTTCCAGACCTTGCCCAGGGGCACCATAGTTGGGAGGGATAGGGCAAGAACTCCAGACTCAATCCACCGTTTGGAGGGCCCAACGCAGGAGTGTAACAGTGGTCAACGAAGCTGGCTGGGGTAGTTTACACGGAGGGAGTCGGGGCTCTCCAATGCCTGCACTGACTTGCTTTCCTTTCCTGCCCCAGTTCCACAGCACCACCCGCCAGCCTGTGCATCCAAAGGTTAGGACCAGACAAAGGTTAAGGCGAGTGGGGAAAAACATCAGTTTAGTGGTCAAGTGGAGGAAATAATGTTGTACAGTCTGTCATGTTTGGTGATAATTAAAGATGTTTAAAGTTAGAAAACTTATAATTTCTCTTCATGTGGTTGCAAGTGCCTTATGCCCGCATAGTTAAAAGATAATCTAATGACTTGCCTTTCTCTTTTTCCCCTTGCCTAGTCCCTTCCAACTTATACTCCTGACCCTTCTCATGCCTTCCACCTAGTTTCCAGTTTCCTGGTCCCAATGACTAATCTTCACGATGGATGTCCTGCCCTTTATACCTCCATCCCGCACCAGGATGGTGAGAGCCCTTCACTTCTTCCTTGGACAGAGACCCAACCAGATACCTTTCACCAACACTGTCCTTCACCTGGCTGAACTCATTCATATATCGAACGCTTCTCCTTCGACTCCACCTGCTTTCTCAGATCAAGTGTGTGGCTTTGGCCTCAGCTCTGCCTGCCTCTTCCTGGGACATGTGCAACAGACCTTACTTCAGTCCAACTCAAGCCCAGCCTGCTGCGTTCCTTCAGTCCTGAAGAATGGTCGCCTATATATTGGGCTTCCCCTTTTCCTATCTTCAGTCCTGAGGAAGGGTCCTGACCCGAAACGTTGACCGCCTGCTTTTCTCCACAGATGCTGCCTGGCCTGCTGAGTTCCTCCAGCATCGTTGTGTCTCCAAGTGTGGCCTCCACTTACATTGGTGAGACCAAACGCGGACTAGGTGACCATTTCACAGAACACCTGCGCTCTGTCCGTAACCGCGATCTGCATCTCCCCGTTGCCAGTCACTTCAACTCCCCCTCCCACACTATCCCTGATATGTCCGTCCTCTGCCTCCACCACTGCCAGGAGAATTCCAAGCGCAAACTGAAGGAACAGCACCTCATTTTCCATCTTGAAACCTTGCAGCCTAACAGCATGAACATTAAATTCTCCTATTTTAGGTAATCCCCACCCCCCTTCCCCACAAACCCCCCTCCCCGCCCCACCAAGCTGCTTCTCTTCTTCCCTTTCCTAGCCTTTTTTGTTCTTTTCTCTGCTTACCTTTGACCCATCCCCTGGTGGATCTGCTCTCCCCTCCTCCCCCGCACCTGCCCATCACTACCTCTTCCCTGCATCTACCTATCACCACGCTGTACCCACCCACCTCCCCTCTTTTGTCCACCTATCACTGCTCTGCTTTTCCCTCCTATATATCGGGCTTCCCCTTTTCCTATCTCCAGTCCTGAAGAAGGGTCCTGACCCCAAACGTTGACCGCCTGCTTTTCTCCACAGATGCTGCCTGGCCTGCTGAGTTAGAAACATAGAAAAACATAGAAAACCTACTGCACAGTTCAGGCCCTTCAGCCCACAAAGCTGTGCCGATCCTACCTATGTCCTGCTGTAAACTCTGACAGCCCTCCACACTATCCACAACACCTCCAACCTTTGTGTCATCCGCAAACTTACTAACCCATCCCTCCACTTCCTCATTCAGGTCGTTTATGAAAATCACAAAGAGTAAGGGTCCCAGTACAGATCCCTGAGGTAAACCACTGGTCACCGACCTCCATGCAGAATACGACCCTTCAACAACCACTCTTTGCCTTCTGTGGGCCAGCCAGTTCCGGATCTACAAAGCAATGTCCCTTTGGATCCCATGCCTCCTTACTTTCTCAATAAGCCTTGCATGGGGTACCTTATCAAATGCCTTGCTGAAATCCATATACACTACATCTACTACTCTCCCTTCATCGGTGTGCTTAGTCACATCCTCAAAAATTACAGTCAAGCTCGTAAGGCAGGAACTGCCCTTGATGAAGCCATGCTTACTATTCCTAATCATATTATACCTCTCCAAATGTTCATAAATCCTTCCTCTCAGGATCTTCTCCATCAGCTTTCCAACCACTGAAGTAAGACTCACCAGTCTATAATTTCCTGGGCTATCCCTACTCCCTCTCTTGAATAAGGGAACAACATCCGCAACCCTCCAATCTTCTGGAAACTCTCTCCCGTCTCCATTGATAATGCAAAGATCATTATCAGAGGCTCCACAATCTCCTCCCTCGCCTCCCACAGCAACATCCCATCCCGTCCTGGCGACTTATCCAACTTGATGCTTTCCAAAAGTTCTAGCACCTCCTCTTTCCTAATATCTATATTCTCAAGCTTTTCGGCCTGCTGCAAGTCCCCACTACAATCCCCCAGATCTTTTTCCGTAGTACCATAGAACCATAGAACCATAGAACAATACAGCACAAAACAGGCCCTTTGGCCCACCATGTTGTGCCGTCCATCAAACCACCCTCACACTACCCAACCCCTTCCTCCCGCATATCCCTCTATCTCACGTTCCTCCATATGCCTATCCAACAAGCTCTTGAACCTGTCCAATGTATCTGCCTTCACCACCACCCCAGGCAGTGCATTCCATGCACCAACCACTCTCTGGGTGAAAAACCTCCCTCTGACATCTCCCCTGAACCTCCCACCCATAACCTTAAAGCCATGCCCTCTTGTCTTCAGCATTGAATACTGACGTAAAGTATTCAATAAGTATCTCCTCCATTTCTTCCGGATCCGTACACACTGCTGCACTTGACAGGCCCTATTCATTCGCATCTTATCCTCTTGCTCTTCACATACTTGTAGAATGCCTTGGGGTTTTCCTTAATTCTGCCTGCCAAGGCCTTCTCATGTCCCCTTTTGGCTCTCCTAATCTCCTTCTTAAGCTCCTTCCTGTTAGCCTTATACTCTTTCAGATCTCTAACATTACCTAGCTCTCTGTACCTTTTGTAAGCTTTTCTTTTCCTTTTGACTAGATTTATTATAGCCTTTGTACACCACGGTTCTTGTATCCTATCGTAACTTCCCTGTCTCATTGGAACATGCCTATGCAGAACTCCACACAAATATCCCCTGAATGTTTTCCACATTTCTTCCGAACTTTTCCCTGAGAACATTTGTTCCCAATTTAAGCTTCCAATTTCCTGCCTGAGAGCCTCATAATTCCCTCAGGCATCATTGTGTTTCTCATTCCCCTTCCTCAACTCGTCCTCCGTCCATTGGTGACTGTATTGGTGCTGCTTCCTGCACCAGAACACAAATGTTTCAGTACCTTTGCTGCCAGCTTCCACACTGCTCTCACTCCCACATGGTCCAGTCATGACCCTTCTCATTCTCAACATCTCTGGCACCACTTCAGGGGATATTCATTACAAGCTCAGAACTATCTCGGCTCCCTCTCCTCCCATCTTCCTTCCCAGTCCAATCTCCCAGTTTCTTTGTCTCCCTTGTATCGGCTCTGATGAAGGGGCTTTCTGCACCATGCCTTCAAGATGTCTTCCTTTCTCTTGAACGAAGTTCCCTCTACCAAACTTGACAGAGCTTTCAGCCACATCTCCTCCATTTTTGCTCACTCCCTCTCCCCACAACCAGACCATGGATCAGATCACCTTCTCCTTCCCTTCCAGATCACATTCAATGGATCATCCTCTAACACCTTCAGTGGGAATCCACCACCTCTTCCCCTCCTGTCCACTTTCACCATTGCAAAGGGATGGATCCCTCCGTTCCATCTCCACCAACCATTTCCCAAGTAAGCCTAGTAGGAAGAACAGGAAGGGCCAGGTTTATGAACATGGGGGACTGAGGATCTGGTGTATTTATTTCTATACCAGGGTATAAGGGACATGAAATTAGAACCTGCATTAATACATGGAACTATGATGCTGTGGCCAGCACAGAGACTTAAGTTGAGAGAACAACAGGACTGGCAGCTCAATGTTCCAGGGTTCGATGTTTCAGACTTGATAGAGATGGACTTCTTAAAACATTTTTTGTTATTTTTAAAACTTTTTATTTAAACAGCACGGTAACAGGCCCTTCTAGCCCAATGAGCCCGCACTGCCCAATTATGCCCATGTTTGCCTACTAACACGTACGTCTTTGGAATGTGGAAGTAAACCGGAGCACCCATAGGAAATCCACACAGCACATAGGGAGAACGTATAAACTCCTTACAGACAGCAGCAGGAATTGAACCCGGGTCACTGGTGCTGTAATAGCATGATGCTAACCGCTATGCTATCATGCCATCTGTATTATGGAGGGTCGTGGCTGTCAAGTGACAGTACTGCCCCCTACCTGGTCAGAAGACACACCACTGCCAATCAAGGTTTGGCCCTGCCCCAACCATCTGTGCACACCTGACCACTGGCCTTTGTAATCAATTAGTCCTTGCTGGCACCAAGCCATTGGCCTTTGTAAATTACCTGGGCTGGACCTCCTAGCCCTCCAGCACTATAAAGAGTGCCACATGTGCTCGGCTCTCTCTCTCTTTGCCATGAGGGATAACCCTGCTTCACTTCAGGCTGAGTACTGTGGAATGGTGTTGGAGGAATTGTTGGTGAGGTGTGCACAGTCAAAGGGTTGGGAGTGTTTTAGTTAGTGTCCCTAATAACACAGAGCTGTGCCTGCATTGAGTCAAGGGGTGGCAGGTATCGTATTGTTTTTCCTTGATTGTATGTCCCTAGTTTGTTGTGTGTCTTTTACCCCCGTTGCAATTTCCTCACACTTGCTATAAACTGTGCGCATGTGTGTTATTTCCATTACCATTTTCCCCGCTCATCTTTTGTAAACAAATCATTTACTGCCAGACTGTGTTCAGAGTCCTTGCCTTTCAAGACCCCGAATCTGTTTCCTCACTCACAATACCGTCCTAACTGGATATAAAAGAGGTGGGGGAGTTGCATTATTGATTGGGGAGAACGTCACACAGCACTCAGAGGGCATACTGGAGGGCTAATCCACTGAGACATGCGGGTGGAGCTCAGGAATAAGAACGGTACAGTCACACTGATGGGGTTGCACTATAGGCTTCCCAACAGCCAGCAGGAGAGGCAGGGTCAGATATGTAGGCAGATTATGGAAAGATGTATAAACAGCAGGGTTGTTGTAGTTTGTGATTTTAACTTCCCTAATATTTACTCCGACTCCCTTAGTGCTAGGTGCTTAGATGAGGCAGAATTTTTTAGGTGCATTGTTAGAGGGTTTCTTGACACAGTCTGTAGATAGTCCAACTGAGAAGGGGCTGTACCAGGCCTTGTATTGGGAAACGTGCCTCCATTTATTCTGAGGCTGTGCCCTCAGATCCTAGACTCTCCCACTACTGGAAACATCCTCTCCATGTCCACTCTCTCCAGGCCTTTCATTTTGGGAGGGGGGGGTGGTGGGGAAGGAGTATTTTGGGAACAGTGATCATAATTTTGTAAGTTAGAACATAAGATATAGGAGCAGAATTAGGCCATTCGGCCCATTGAATCTACTCCACTATTCGATCGTGGCTGATATTTTTTGACCCCATTCTCTCGCCTTCTCCCCATAACTCTTAACTCCCTCACCAATCAAGAACCTGTCAATCTCTGCCTTAGATACACTCAATGACTAGGCCTCCACAGCCCTCAGTAGCAATAAATTCCACAGACTCACCACCCTCTGGCTGAAGAAATGCATCCTGATCTCAGTTCTAAAGGGACGTCCCTTTATTCTGAGGCTGTGCCCTCAGATCCTAGACTCTCCCACCACTGGAAACATCCTCTCCACGTCCACCCTATCCAGGCCTTTCGGTATCTGGTAGCTTTCATGAAGATCCCCCCTCATTGTTCTGAACTCCATTTAGTGCAGGCCAAGAGACATCAAACGCTCCTCATATGTTAAGTATTTCATTCCTGGGATCATTCTTATAAACCTCCTCTGGACCCTCTCCAGGGCCAGTACATCTTTCCTGAGATATGGGGCCCAAAACTGCTCACAATATTCCAAATGCAGTCTGTCCAACACCATATCTAACCTCAGCAGTACATCCTTGCTTTTACATTCTAGTCCTCTCAAAATGAATGCTGACATTGCGTTTGCCGTCCTTACTACCAACTCAACCTGCAAGTTAACCTGAAGGAAATCTTGAACTAGGACTCCCAAGTCCCTTTGCACCTCTGATTTCTGAATTCTCTCCCCATTTAGAAAATAGTCTACGCCTTTATTCCTCCTACCAATGTGCGTAACCCCACACTTCCCTACACTGTATTCCATCTGCCACTTCTTTGCCCACTCTCCCAACCTGTCCAAGTCCTTCTGCAGACTCCCTGCCTCCGCAACACTACCTGTCCCTCCACCTGTCCTGGTATCTACAATCTAGGCCACAATGCCATCAGTCCCTTATCCAGACTATTAATATATAAAGTGAAAAGTTACAGTTCCAACGCTGACCCCTGCGGAACTCCACTGGTCACCAGTAACCATCCTGAAAAGGCCCACTTTATCCCCACTCTCCGCCTTCTGCCAGTCAGCCAATCTTCTATCCATGCTGGTACCTTGCCTCTAACACCATGGACTCTTACCTTGTTTAGCAGCCTCGTGTGCCTCTTCTTCCCCTTAATGTGTTTCTGATAGGATCTATTCCAGATCACTGAGAGAAGCAAGCAAGGAGATTGCTGGGCCCTTGACAGAGGTCCCTGTGCCCTCTTTAGCCACAGGCAAGGTCCCAGAGGACAGGAGAATGAACAGTGCTGTTCCTCTATTTAAGAATGGCAAAAGGGACAAACCAGGAAATTATAGGCCGGTGCGTCTTACATCAGTGGTAGGGAAATTATTGAAGAAGTTTCTTAGAACATAGAACGTTACAGCACAGTACAGGCCCTTCAGCCCACAATGTTGTGCCGACATTTTATTCCGCTCTAATATCTATCTAACCCTTCCCTCCCACATAGCCCCCCATTTTTTTAATGTTCATGGGTTCAGGATTTATTTGCATTTGGAAAAGCATAGACTTATTAGGGAAAGTTGGCATGGCTTTGTGCGGGTGAGGTCATGTCTCTCAATTATGATTGAGTTTTTTGAGGAGGTGACGAAGATGATTGATGAGGGTAGGGGAGTGGATGTTGTCTACATGGACTTTAGTAAAGCATTCGACAAGGTCCCTCATGGTAGGCTGATCCAGAGGATTAAGTCACGTGGGATCCGTAGTGAGTTGGTAAGACTGACTTCATCATAGAAGACAGAAGGTAGTGGTGGAGGAGTGTTTCTTTGACTGGGGTCTGTGACCAGTGGTGTTCCACAGGGATCAGTGCTGGGACCTGTGTTGTTTGTGATATATACAAATGACCTGTATGAAAATGTAGGTGGGCTGATTAGTAAGTTTGCAGATGACATTAAATTGGTGAGTTGTGGATCATGAGGAAGGTTGTCAAAGGATACAGCAGGATATAGATCAGTTGGAAATATGGGCAGAAAAATAGCAGATGGAGCAGATGGTGCTGAGGTCGAGAGAGTTGAGAGCTTCAGGTTCCCAGGAGTGAACATCACCAATAACCTGTCCTGATCCAACCATGTGGATGCCACAGCCAAGAAAGCTCACCAATGTCTCTACTTCTTCAGGAGACTAAAGGAATTTGGCATGCCTCCTTTGACAATCACCAATTTTTATCGATGCACCATAGAAAGCATCCTATCTGGATGCATCATGGCTTGGTACGGCAACTGCTCTGCCCAGGACCGCAAGAAACTGCAGGGAGCTGTGGACACAGCCCAGCGCATCACAGAAACCAGTTTCCCCTCCATGGACTCTGTCTATACCTCTCGCTGCCTTGGTGCAGCAGTCAGCATAATCAAAGACCCCACCCATCTAGGTCATTCTCCCTTCTCCCCTTTCCCATCAGGCAGAAGATACAGGAGTCTGAGGGCACATACCACCAGGCTCAAGGACAGCTTCTTTCCCAAGGTGATAAGACTATTGAACGGTTTCCTTATACGATGAGATGGATTCTTGACCTCACGATCTACCTTGTTATGACATTGCACCTTATTGTGTACCTGCAATGCACTTTCCTGTATCTGTGACACTTTACTCTGTATTCTGTTATTGTTTTTACCCTGTACTACCTCAATGCACTGTGTACTGAATTGATCTGTATGAATGGTATGCAAGATAAGTTTTTCACTGTACCTCAGTACATGACAATAATAAACCAATACCAACACCAATCCTTACAATTGTGAGGTGCTGCATTATGAAATGTCAAATGCAAGAGGAAAGTATACATTAAATGGCAGGACCCTTAGGAACATTGATGTCCATAGTTCCCCTGAAGGTGGTAACATTGGTGGATGGGGTGGTAAAGAAGGTGTATTGAGTATGGTTTTAAGGTAATGGGTGGGAAGTTCAAGGGACACGTCAGAGGGAGATTTTTCACCCAGAGAGTGGTTGGTGCATGGAATGCGCTGCCTGGGGTGGTGGTTGAGGCTGATACGTTGGACAAGTTCAAGAGATTGTTAGATAAGCATATGGAGGAATTTAAGATAGAGAGATCTGTGGGAGGAAGGGGTTAGATAGTCATAGGTGTGGTTTGAAGGGCGGCACAACATGGTGGGCTGAAGGGCCTGTATTGTGAACTGTTCTATGGTTCTATGGAGTATAAATGTTGGCAAATCATGTTGCAGTTGTATAAAATTTTGGTTAGGCCACATTTGGAGTACAGTGTGCAGTTCTGGTCATCACATTACAGGGAGGATGTGGAGGTTTTGGAGAGGGTGTAGAAGAGGTTCACCAGGATGTTACTTGGATTACAAAGCGTTAGCTATAAAGAGAGGTTGGACAAACTTGGATTATCTCTGGAGCATTGGAGGCTGAGGGAAGACTTCTATCAGAAGTTCATAAAATTATCAGATGCATAGAAATTGTAGACAGCCAGAGTTTCCCAGGGTAGAAATGTCAAATACTAGAGGACGTAGGTTTGAGATGAGAAGGGGAAAGTTTAAGGGAGATTTATGAGGCAAGTTTTTTGAAACAGGGAGTGGTAGGTGTGTGGAACATGTTGCCAGGGAAGGTGGTGGAAGAAGGTAAGATTGCAACGTTTATGAGGCATTTTAAACAGGCACATGAACAGGCAGGGAATGGAGGGACATGGACCACGTGCAGGCAGGTGGGATTGATTAGTTTGGCATCATGGTCAAAGTAGACATGGTGGGACGAAGGGTCTGTTCCTGTACTGTTCTCTGCTCTGTGTTCTCCTACTGCAGGAGATGCAGCATCTCCACTCACTCCGCACAGATCCCAACCACACCATCAAACCTGCAGACAAGAGCAGTGCCGTTGTGGTCTGGCGGACTGACCTCAACCTGGCAGAGGCCAGTCACAGCTCTTGTTGAAGGACTCAAGGGGGCAGGTCTTCTCTCAGAGTGCGGTGAATCTCTGGAATTCTTTGCCCCCGTGGGTGGTGGAGATCGGACCATTAGATATATTTAAAGTGGAGATAGGTAAATGTTTGAAAGATTGAGGAATTGAGAGTTATGGAGGACCAGTGTAGAAGAGGAATTGAGGCCAGCATAGATCAGCCATGATTATATTGAATGGTGGCCCACTCTATGACCCAAGTGCCTCATCACCTGACTGATGAAGAAGGTGACCATCTGGAAAAAAACATTTCAAACATGTCCACAGTTCCCAACCCCTGACTCTGAGTATCTTTGACTTCATCCCACAGCAACCTATCCAGTGCAACCTCACCACCACCCCAGACCAACAGGAAGCTCAAAAGACCATATGCCAATGGAAAAACAAGTCGTCAGGAGCGAGCAATATTGGTGCTGGATCTATGAAACTTGACAGTAAGGAACTTCAGTCAGAAATACACAATATCATCTGCCACGTCTTGGAAGAAAACATACCAGGGATCCTCGGAGATGCAGTCAACATAATCATCTCCAAGAAAGGAGGCAAGTCTGACTGCAAAAGAGAGAAGCTTCCCTAGTGCCTGTCTCAGGGAAAGTCACCTCTGGTTCCCCCTCATCCACCTGCTCCCAGGGACAAAGAGCTGCTCCCTGAATCACAGCATGGATTCTGACCATCCAGAGACACAACAGTCAGCAACGTCACTGCATGCCAACTCCAGGAGAAGTGCAGGGAGCAGCTTCAACAAACATCTTCAATCCCACCACCTGACCCTGTCTCAGCAATTTCCTTCTAACACATGGAAATGTCTTACACTGTCACTGTTGCTGGATGTCATTTCCTTCCATGTTTGCTGGACTCTTTTCTCCATAATTGTGCTTTACACCCTTTCCTCATACTCCTACTTATCTCACCATCCCTGCCTTTCACTCTAATTGTAAAATGTTATGGCTACAGCACTGAGGTATGGAATTCAGATTTTTAGTTTAGGCAGTGTTATTTGATTATATAATTTCTTGACAACTGTTAATGTAGATATTTCAAGGCCAAAAGTAGAATTACAGCTAGAAATTATAGAAGTTATAGTCCCTAGATGATTGAGAGCTGAATATCGATACTCAACTTACCATGGAAGAAGTCCACCTTTGGATTCTGATACAACACGCACACACACTATGTTTAACTGGTACAATAAAGCTACAATAATCAGCTATCCTGCTGTTTGGAAATCCCAGTGGTTTGGCTAGCTCAGACAGTAGACTCTTAATCTCAGGGTCGTGGGTTCGAGCCCCAAGTTAGGCGAGTTACTTAGGGCAAGCACGGTAGCGTAGCAGTTAGTGTAATGCTATTACAGTGCCAGCGACCTAGGTTCAATTCCGGCTGCTGTCTGTAATGAGTCTGTACGTTCTCCCCGTGTGTCAGCGTGGGTTTCCTCCGGGTGCTGTGGTTTCCTCCCACATTCCAAAGACATACGGGTTAGGAAGTTGTGGGCCATGCTATGTTGGTGCCGGAAGTGTGGCGACACTTGAGGGCTGCCCCCAGAACACTCTACGCAAAGAAGCATTTCACTGTTTGTTTCGATATACATGTGACTAGTGAAGAAATCTTATCTTTAGCTCTTCAGGTCATGGTTCCTATGATCTCTTAGAACTCGCCGAGATACTGTTGCCCATGTTCTCTTCAAACTCACGAGGGCCTCATTTCCCAGACTTTCCTTAAAACTTTCCAGAGCCTGTTCCCCGTGCTCCCTCAAACCTCACTGGGGCCCTGTTCCCCGTTCTCCCTCAAAACCACAGTGGGCCCTGTTCCCTGTTCTCCCTTAAACCTCACTGGGGCCCTATTCCCTGTGATCCCTCGAGAATTGACTGGGGCCTTGTTTGCTGTGCTTCCTTAAAACTCAGTGGGCCTCATTCCCCACACTTCCTTCGAGCTCACCAGGACCCTGCTCCCTGTGCGCCCGTAAAACTCACCGGGGTCCCGTCCCCACACCTCCTTGAAACTCACTGGAGCCCTCTTTCCCACATTTCCTTTAAACTTACCGGGTTCCCTGGGAAATTTATTATGTGACTGTGAATTAAAAGTGTTTTGGAATATTAAGAGCAATACAATGCAATAGTCTGGAAAATCTGCGGGTCAGGTACCAAGGTCCTGGATGGTTGGACTATCAGTTTTACTGCACTGACTGCATTTTGATTCCAGATGTTAATTGGAATTAATTGAAAAAGAGCCATACATTTAATTTTCCTTTGCTTCTTTCACTGAGGAATTTATGTTGCTTCATGCCAGACGTTTACCAATGCAAGCTCAACTTTAGTCAGCAGTTCTAATGTTTAACAATTTATCCCATTTCATAACAATTAATCCTGAATTATTAATAGAAGGAATTCAATTAGAAAGATCGCTGACCAGACAAAACAATATTATGGAAAATGTAACAGACTGGTTTAAAAAAATCACAGCAAAATGTAATTCATCTAATAAAACAATGGTGATGTTACTACCAGCGGCTGAATTCCTTCCATTTCAATGGTATTGACTGTTAATCTCTCACACTCTATATATAGTTCCATTTCTGTTATGCTATAATATTCATCTTTGCTGTCCTTGCAGTGAAAGCTTCAGAGAGAATGTGCTGAAATTCCGTGAACTGTAACTGTAACCAGGTTGGCCCTCGTTGCCAAACAACAATGCCATAAGTAATGAGTTATCAAACCCTTTATGTAGTCTGAGGCAGCCCCTTGAGATTGAGTATGACTTGAGTCCAGTCTGGTTTTGTGGGTTCAGAGGTAACTGATGAGACTAATGTGAGAACTGCAGGCTCTTCTGTAGATGGGGAAGGAGTTGCCTGATAGGGTAGGTTAAGAGGTGGTCCCATCCAGGGGGTCTGTCTGTCCCCAAAGCATGGACTTAAGGTTCTCAATCCCATCCCAAATGGGCTGATAAATGTCAGGTAACATTTATGCCACGAAAGTGACAGGCAATGAACAACCCCAGGAGACAACTCCAAAAATCACCTACCCTTGACATTCAATAGAATTACCATCACTGACTCTCCTACTTTCAATGTCCTGAAACTCAACTGGACCACTCACATAAATACCGTGGTTACAAGAGCAGCCAGAGGCTAAGTATCCCGCAGCAAGTGACTCACCTCTTGATGCCTCATAGAAAGCATCCTATCCGGATGCATCACGGCTTGGTATGGCAGCTGCTCTGCCCAAGACCACAAGAAACTGCAGAGAGTTGTGGACACAGCTTAACACACCATGGAAACCAGCCTCCCCTCCGTAGGACTCTGGCTACACTTCTCACTGCCTCGGTAAAGCAGCCGGCATAATCAAAGACCCCACCCACCCTGGGCGTTCTCCCTTCTCCCCCCTCTCATCGGGCAGAAGATACAAAAATCTGAAAGCACATACCACCAGGCTCAAGGACAGCTTCTATCCCACTGTTATGACTATTGAATGTTCCCCTAGTACAATAAGATGGACTTTTGACCTCAAAATCTACCTCGTTATGGCCTTGCGTCTTATTGTCTGCCTGCACTTCACTTTGTCTGTAGCCGTTACACTTTCCTCTGCATTCTGTTATTGTTTTTCCTTGTACTACATCAATACACTGTTGGAATGAAATGATCTGTGTGGATGGCATGCAAAGCAAAGTTTTTCACTGTACCTCGGTACGTGTGACAATAATAAACAATTTACCAAGTTACCTCAAAGCTTTTCCAACATGTACAATACACAAGTCAATAGTGTGATAGAATAATTTCCACTTACCTCCAACAACTCTCAAAACTCAACCCCATTCAGGACAAAACAGCTCCCTGATTGGCATTCTATCAGCAACCCTGAACATTCTCTCCATCGCTGGCTACAGTGTGAACCGTCTACCAAATGCCCTGCAGTTAATCACCCAGGCTGCACCTCCTAAACCCAAGGCAGCAGAGACGGAGGAACATCAATCATCACCTGCAGGATCCTCTTCAAGTCACATACCGTCCTGACTTAGAAATATATTGCTGATCCCCTCATCACTGCTGAGTCTAACATGTAACTCCCTACCCAGCAGGACTGTGGGAGGACCTCCACCAGAAGAACTTCAGCCATTCATGGAGGCAGCTCGCCACCCCCTTCTCAAGGGCAATTATGGATGGACAATCAACGCTGGTCTCACCAGCTATGACCAAATCCTGAAAGCCAATGTAAAAGAATTGGGTGTTGACAAGAAGGTCATTGATCAGCCTGTCCCCACGACATCCCATCACCTCTGACAATAATGGTGAAACCCTAGAAAAGATGGACTACTTACCGTATCTCAGGAGCCACCCCTCAGTGAAGGCAAGGCTCACCACTGTCTTCAACGCACCAGCTCAGCCTTTAGTTGATTGAGGAAAAGGGCATTCAAGGATTAAGATCGCTGACCTGGCACAAAACTCATGGTCTACAGGGTAGCAGTGATCTTGGCCTAAGGGGTGCTTCTGACACTTGGACTACCAACAGCAGATACCTCAAAGTACTGGAGGGAAACCACCAATGCTGTCTGCAGGATTCCAAATCCACGGGAAGGTTCAGTGAAGCACTCCACAGTCCTCTCCTGGGGACCAAAGTCCCGTCATTGAATGTAGTTCTACACTTGGTCACTCACATAACCACACCCAACTCCAGAAAGAGACAGCGTCTCCCCTGTGCCGCCGCAGAGAGGTAACCAAGTGGGCAGAGGAAAAGATTCAAAGATGTTCCCAAGATCTCCTGAAAAAAGTGCAACATCCCTACTGTTTCCTGGCAGTTGGCCCATTCTTTTACATGCTTGGGTGAGTCAATCAACAAAGACTGGAATCATCCTCTGCATTTTTCTCACCACCATGCTGCACCTTTCCTCAACAACTTCCAACAATACCACTGGAACCTAAGCTTCACCTGTAGACTACAACCCGATCACTGAGGTTGGGGTAGCCTTGGTTCTGGAGCATAGGTGCCCTAGGTTGAACAATTCCCCTTACTCCTGTAGGAAGCTTGTTGGGGATGAGGTGCGGCATTGTGGTGAGAAAGATTGAAAGGACCGTTGTGCCAGTGATACAGCTTTGCTTGCAGTAGCAGCTTCAAATCAGACAGGACAAATTTACTGGGATAGCATCAATGTAATAAGCAGATCACCTTCCTGAATAAGATAAGATTTCACTAAGGCTCTCACTCCCCCCTTGTGTCTTTTGCTACCATTTGCTGTGTCTGACTCACCCCATTTGCCTGTGATGATTAACTTAATCCTTATTAGTCACATGCACATCGAAACACACAGTGAAATGTGTCTTTTTGAGTAGAGTGTTCTGGGGGCAGCCCGCAAGTGTCGCCACGCTTCTAGCGCCAACATAGCACGGCCCACAACTTCCTAACCCGTACATCTTTGGAATGTGGGAGGAAACCGGAGCACCCGGAGGAGACCCACGCAGACACACGGGGAGAACGTACAAACTCCTTACAGACAGCGGCGGGAATTGAACCCGGGTCACTGGTGCTGTAATAGCGTCGCGCTAACCGCTGCACTACCATGCCTGCTAATAAACACAAAGCTTCCTCAAAGACAAACGTCTTTTGCATAACCTTAAAGGGCAGGAAGCTGCATTAAAATAAATTATAGTCCTTTTTGTTTTGGATTATTTTATCTTTTGAACTAGCCTTCCAAGCACAGCTATTTTCCTTTTTTCTTGTGGTGTCCTTTGATATCCTTTCTTACTTACAAAGACCCCGGTATGTTTTTGAAATATCCTTGTTATTATACAACTTAACATTAGCTCACCTCCTAAGCTCCCACCCTCCTCCCAATGCTGCTATTATTAAATATTATTAAATCCTAATGAGGGGAAATTAAAAGTTAATTATATCTGTCCAAATGGATTCATAATAAGTCTTATGTCATATTCAAAAGAAATTAGCACATAAATACACTGGAATATGACAGTTGTGTGTGATTATAGTAAAATATAATTACTTTTTAATTATTGTAAACTGCATTGTCATGACTTGTTAATCATTTCTTCCTAATTATTTTAGTTCCTTGTCTAGTGTTGAACAGCAAGGTCAAGGTAGATAAATCATCCTGACAAGGTTTCAAAGATCAGTGTGAATGACCATGCCAATCCACTTTCAGGTCTGCTCAGCACCTGCGAGGATACATTGGAGACTGTGCAGTCAAGGCTGCGTGATACATATTTAAGCAGTAAAGGCACAATCGGTGCTGGTAGGTGGTCTAACAAACGCTGCCCCAAAACTATGGCAGAAGCAGCTGCTTTTAAAAAGGCGTGTATGCGTTGAAGTGTTAGAGGGTGGCTATTGACCAAAGCAGAAAGGACAAATCACCAGCAGGGAATGCTTGAAGAAAGACAGGGGAAAAGAGGAGGAAAGAGATATAGTGAGAGGAAGATTATGAGTGAGGTATAGAGTTATACAGCATGGACATAGGCCCTTTGACCCAATTAGTTAATTGTCTACCAAGGTGCCTAGCTGAGATGGTCCCATTTGCCTGCATGTTCCCAGAACATAGAACGGTACAGCATGAGACAGGCCATTTGACCAACAATGTACCGATATCCCTCCAAACCTTTCCTATCCATGTACCTATCCAAATGTCTTTATCACCTCTACCACTTCCTCTGGCAGCTCATTCCACAAACCCACCACCCTCTGTGTGAAGAAGTTGCCCCTCAAGTCCCCTTTTAAATCTTTCCCCTCTCACCTTAAACCTGAGCCCTCTAGACTCCCCTACCCTGGGAAAAAGGCTCTGACCATCCTCCTGATCAATGCCCCACATGATTTTATAGATCTCTGTGAGGTCACCTCTTGGCCTCCTTCGCTCTGGAGAAAACAGCCCCGGCCTTTCCAGTCTCTCCTTGTAACTCATGCCCTCCAGTTCCGACAATATCCTTGTGGAACTTTCCTGCACCCTCTCTAGCTTAATCACATCCTTCCGATAGTGGGGTGACCAGAACTGCACACAATATTCCAGGTGCCTTGTACAGCTGTAACATGACGTCCCAAATCTTGTATTCAATGCCCCAACTCATGAAGGCAGTGTGCCAGATGTTTTCTTTGCCGACTTGTCTACCTGCATTTCTACTTTTAGAGAACTGGGTCTCTCTATTCTACAACACTCCCCAGGGCCCTGCCATTTACTGTGTAAGTCCTGCCATGGTTTAACTTCCCAAAATGCAACACTTTGCACTTGTCTGAGTTAAATTGCATCTACCGTTCCTTGGCCCACTTTGTCAGTTGATCCAGATCCTGTTGTAACCTCAGACAACCTTCTTCACTGTCCACCACACCACCAGTTTTGGTGTCAGCGCAGACTCACCAATCATGCCATCAACATTCTCATCCAAATCATTAATGTATATGACAAGCAGCAGTGGACCCAGCACCGATCCCTGCGGCACACCACTGGTCACAGGCCCTATGTCTGTAAAACAACCCTCCACTACCACCCTCTGCCTCCTTCCACCAAGCCAATTTTATATACAATCAGCTAACTCACCCTGGATCCCATGTGATCTGACCTCTGGACCAGCCTACCACTTGGAACCTTATCAAAGGCCTTGCTAAAGTCCATGTAGACAATGTCTACCATCCTGCCCTGGTCAATCCTCTTGATACCTCATCAAGAAACTCTTCAAGTTTGTGAGACGTGATTGCCCACGCACAAAGCACTAATCATTCCTTGGCTTTCCAAATGCAGACAGATACTGTCCCTCAGAATCCCCTCCAGTAACCTTCCCACCACTGACGTTAGGCTCACCGGCCTGCAGTTCCCTGGCTTGTCCTTGCTGCCCTTCTTAAATAAAGGCACAACATTAGACACCCTCCAGTCTACCTTACCCATGGCTAAGGAAGATACAAAAATCTCTGCCGGGGCCCCAGCAACTTCTTCCCTTCCTTCCCATGACATCCCAGGATACACTTGGTCAAGCACCTGGGATTTATCCACTGTCATGCACCTCAAGACCGCCAATACCCCCTCTTTTGTAATGTTGATAAGTCTCAGGACATCATTGTTCTCTTGCCTGAATTCCCTAGCTTGTATGCCCATGTCCACAGCAAATACAGATTTATTTAAGGCCTCACCAATCTACCATAGCTCCACAGATAGATGACTGCACTGTCAAGTCAAGTTTATTGTCATGTGCACAGGTACGTTGAGGGATAGGGAGAATGAAGAGAACGTAGGTACAGAAAGCACACAGAATATAAGGAACATCAATCTTAAAAGAACATAAATACTGATCCTTAATGGGACCCATTTTCTTCCTAGTTACCCTTTTGCTCTTAATATACTTATAGAATCTCTTAGGATTGTCATTTACCTTATCTGCCAAGGATATTGCATGCCTTCTTTTTGCCCTCCTGATTTCCTTCTTAAGTGTACTCCTACATCCTTTCTACTACTTAAGGTACTCACTTGATCCCAGCTGCCTATACCTGACATATGCCTCTTTCGTTTTCCTGACCAGAGCCTCAATATCCGTCATCAGCCAGCATTCTGTAATCCTGCTGGCCTTGCCCTTCATTTTGACAGGAACGTGTTGGTCCTGAACTCTCACATTTAAAAGCCTCCCACTTGCTGGACATCCCCCATAACTGCAAACAGCCTCTCCAAGTCATCTTTTGCAAGTTCCTGTCTCATGGCATCAAAATTTGCCTTGCCCCAATTTAGGACTTGTGGACCAGTCCTACTTTTTTCCACAACCACCTTAAAACTAATTGAATCATGGTCACTGGTCTCAAAGTTCTCCCCCACTGACACATCAGTCACTTTCCCAGGCTCATTTCCCAATCATTCTACCTGTACCTCACCGTACTTGCTCCCTCTCTAGAAGGGCCATTCTACATATTGCTTGAAAAAACTTTCCTGGACACACTTACCAAATTCTGCCCCATCTAATCCTTTAGCACTGTGGGTGGCCCAGTCAATATTAGGGATGTTAAGATCACCTACTATTGCAACCCTAATATTGCTACACCCATTTGCGATCTCCCTGCATATTTGCTCCTCTATTTGCCGCTCCCATCAACGTGATCACCCCCTTCTGATTTCTGAGTTCTACCCATATCGCCTCACAGGACATATTACGCCAGGAATATCCTCTCTTAGTATTGTCATGATGTTCTCCCTAACTGAAAACACAACACCCCATCCTCTCTTACCCCCACCTCTATCACACCTGTAACATCTGTACCCCAGAAAACTGAACTGCCAGTTCTGATAAAGAGAAATTTCCATCACAGGAATTCTGAAAGAGCCAACATTTGTAAAATTTGGCAAATAAACATGCATTTCAGAGAAGGTTTATTAAGCATACAATATTTTCTATGTTAATCTATATAAAAGTACCATAGAGGATCTGCACTTGGAATATCAATAGATTGAATACACTCAAAATCCAAATGCTTGGATTCCTGCTAAAATAGATCATAACTTTCCAGAGGTTTGCCCCACATTATAAGGTCATATCCTGTCACTTCTGTCAAATTTGGGAAAGTACATTCAACACACTTATAACATACTTTACCTAGTATGCTTCAAAGTCAAAGTCGAGTTTATTGTCATATGCACAAGTCCATGTGTGCACAGGTGCAATGAAAAACTTCCTTGCAGCAGCATCACAGACACATAGCGTCAGATACACAACATTCACAAGAAAAACATAAATTAATCATACATTATACAAAATTATACAACAAAGAACACAATTAGCACAACAAAGCAAAGTCCATTGTAGTGCAAAGTGGTTGTAGTGTTGCTACACTGAGGTAGTGATTAGGGTTATGCCGGTTGGTTCAAGAACTGAATGGTTGAAGGAAAGTAGCTGTTCTTGAACCCGGTAGTGTGGGACTTCAAGCTTCTGTGCTTCCTGTCCGATGGTAGCTGAGAGAAGATGGCATGGCCTGGATGGTGGGGATCTTTGATGATGGATGTTGCCTTCTTGAGACAGCGCCTCATGTAGATACTACCGATGGTGGGGAGGAATGTGTCAGTGATGTATTGGTATTGGTATTGATTTTGGTATTAGTATTGGTTTATTATTGTCACTTGTACCAAGGTACAGTGAGAAACTTGTCTTGCATACCGTTCGTAGAGTGCAGATACATTGAGTTAATACAGAGTGCACTGAGGTAGTACAAGTAAAAACAATAACAGAGTACAGAGTACTCCTCTCTTTGGATTCTGTCTTTACCTCTCGTTGTCTTGGTGAAGCAGACAGCATAATCAGAGACCCCACCCACCCGGGACATTCTCTCTTCTCTCTTCTTCCATCAGGTAGAAGATACAGGAGCCTGAAGGCACGTACCACCAGACTTAAGCTTCTACCCCACTGTGATAAGACAATTGAACAGCTCCCTTTATAGTGAGATGGACTATGACCTCATGATCTACCTTGCTCTGACCTTGCACCTTATTGTACTGCACTTTCTCTGTACTGTTATTGTTTTTACCTGTACTACATCAATGCACTCTGTACTAACTCAATGTAACTGCACTGTGTAGTGAATTGACCTGTACGATCAGTTTGTAAGACAAGCTTTTCACTGTACCTCGGTACAAGTGACAATAATAAACCAATACCAATACCAATACCAATACCAGAGTAAAGTGTCACAGCTACAGGGAAGTGCATTGCAGGTAGACAATAAGGTGCAAGGTCATAACAAGTAGATTGTGAGGTCAAGAGTCCATCTCATTGTATAAGGGAACTGTTCAGTTGTCTCATCACAGTGGGGTAGAAGCTGTCCTTAAGCCTGGTGGTATGCGCCCTCAGGCTCCTGTATCTTCTGCCTGATGGGAGAGGAGAGAAGAGAGAATGACCCGGGTGGGTGGGGTCTTTGATTATGCTGGCTGCTTCACCAAGGCAGCGAGAGGTATAGACATGGAGGGGAGGCTGGTATATTTCCGTATATAAAGGCATTGCGTGGAACTTTTAAAAATTGCATTATAAAGTCATAGAAAAATTCTTTCACCATCATGTCTGCATCAATCAAAAAAGATCTCTGCAGCCTAATCCCAGGTCTATGCCCTTGCAGGTCACGGATCAAGGTCGAGATCCAAGTCCTGTTTATAAATGATGAAAATTTCTTCCTCTGCCATCCTTTCAGGCAGTGAGGTCTGAATCCCCACCACCCTCTGAGTAAAAGAATATTACCCATCTCCCCTCTGATCCTTCCAACAATTACTTTAAATCTCTGCCCCCTGTGTTTTTTTTTGACCCCCCTCTAAGAAAATAGGTTTATCCTGTTTATTCTGTTCAGATTCCTCATAATTTTGTTCACTCCAGTGAAGTCTCCCCTTGGCTGCCTCTGTTCCAAAGAAAATAACCCAGACTTATCAAAAAAAGCAAGTGTTGGAGAGATTCATCAGGTCAGGCTATCTGCAGTGCAGTCAGATCTTTCCTGTAATGTGGTGACCGGAACTGTGGCCTAACTTGTGTTGTATATTGTTCCAATGTAACCTCCCTGGTCTTATGACCCATGCCTTGGTGAACTAAGGATCATTTCTGATAAAGGGTCATTGACCTGAAATGAGAATAGAGTCATAGAGTCATAGGGTCATACAGCATAGAAACAGGCCCTTCAGCCCAAATTGTCCATACCGACTGTGTTGCCCAACGAGCTAGTCCCATCTGCCTTAGGGTGGCCCATAGCCCTCTAAACCTCTCCTATCCATGTACTTATCTAGGTGGCTTTTAAATGTTGCTAATGTGCCCACCGCTATTTCCGGCAGCTCATTCCAAATTTGCACCACCCTTTGCGTGAAGAAGCTGCCCCTGATGTCCCTTTTAAATCTCTCGCCTCTGATCTTGAACCTACAGCCTCTTGTTTTTCGCACGTCCTCCCTAGGAAAAAGACCACGTGCTTTCACCCTGTCTATGCCCCTCATGATCTTATATACTTCGATCAGGTCACCCCTCAATCTCCTACGTTCCAGGTAATAAAGTCCTAGTCTACGCAACCTCCCCTTGTGACTCAGGCCCCCGAGTCCGGGCAACATCCTGGTAAAACATTGTTTCTCTTTCCATAGATGCTGCCTGACTTGTTGAGTGTTTTACGATTTTATTAGCACATCCCACTTGCCTTTTTAAGCACCTTATTAACCTGTCCTGTTATCTTTAAGGATCTGTGGACATGGACTTCAAGGTCCTGGTTACTCTGCACTGCAATGTATATGTGCAAAACTGCAAGCTAGTACACAGGATCAAATCTGGCATTCTGCCAATGATGAGAAACACGATGATGCTGGAGGAACTCAGCAGGCCAGGCAGCATCTGTGGAGAAAAGCAGGCGGTCAACGTTTCTGCTGAGTTCCTCCAGCATCGTTGTGTTTTCATCTAGATTCCAGCATCTGCAGTCCTTTGTTTCCCTGGTGTTCTGCCAATGATAACTTCTGCTTTATAAACCTTCCCTTTGAGCTGCCTTATGGAGACGAGGTTCTGGATGGAAACTAGAATCAACGTCGCCCCCAGGGAGTTGGCAGAGGTGGGTAAAGCCAAGTGTCCAAAGCGCTTACACTGATCCACAAGTCTGGTGCCAGCAAGTGTGATCCTGGTGTAACAGCTGCCTCTGCATTTTTTGCCCCATAGCTTCAACCACACTGGCAGGCTACTTGAAGCTAACACATGAAATAGTGCCAGTCCTGGTTTTCCACTGTCCTTTCACACAGCCAGCACCTCACTGCATTTCACGTCATCTGATGTCACTTTCTGCGACTAAAACCCAGTGACATTGATTCTGGTGCCATGTCTACAGAGACACAATAATTGCAGTGTGCCTCACTGGAACTCAGTTGGGTGAGAGTGGGTGGCTGGGGAATGTTGGGGATAAGAAATTCAGTGGCACAGGAGCTGTGCTTTTTCTATTTGTTCATTTTCCAGAATCTGGTTGCCAGGGGCAAGGCCAACATTTATTGCCCTTCCAAATTACCTTGAGAAGGTGGTAGTGAGCTGACTTGTTGAAGCGCTCCAGTCCTTGCAGTGATGGGTACTCCCACAGTGCTGTTGGGTATGGAGTTTCATGATTCGGACCCGGCAGTGATGAAAGACAGGTGAAATATTTCCAACTCAGTCTGGCATGCAGCAGATGACAGTGTTCTCTGTGTCTGCTCCCCTTGTCCTTCTTAGTGGTAGAGCACCTTATGACCTTGCATCTTATTGTCTACCTGCAATACACTTCCCTGTAGCTGTGACACATTACTCTGTATTCTGTTATTGTTTTTACCCTGAATGCACTCTGTACTAACTCAATGTATCTGCACTGTGTAATGAATTGATCTGTACGAACGGTATGCAAGACAAGTTTTTCACTGTTCCTCGGTACAAGTGACAATAATAAACCAATACCAATATCAATACCAATAGAGACTATGAGTTTGGGATCTGCTGTCCGAATAACTTCAGGGAGTAACTCACTGCATTTTGTGTTACACGTGGTAGCCACTGTGGTGGTAGTGGAAGGAAGGAATGTTTAGGATGGTGAATGGGATGCCAGTCAAGTGTTGGTTTGTTCTGGACACTGTTGAGCTTCTTGAGAGTTCTTCAAGCTGCTCTCATCTAGGCAAGTGGAGAGTGTTCCATTGTGTTAGTGACTTGTGCCTTGTTGATGGTGGAAAGACATTGGGATGTCAGGAGCAAGCCAGAGTCTTTCGCTACAAGATGCCTACCCTACTGGCTTGTTCTTGCCACACAGCCCATGCCATATGAGGTGACTGGTCCTGTTGAGTTTCTGGTCAATGGTGGTCCCCAGAATGTTGTTGGTTAGGGAATCGGCAACGGTAATGCCTTTCAAGATTAAAAGTTGGTGGTCAGATACCCTCTTGTTGAAGGTGGTTAATGCCTGGTATTTTTGTGGTGCCAAAGTTACTATCTCACTAGCTCACCTAGTTACCAGCTCACCTGTCTCAAAGTTACTAGCTCAAAGTTGCTAGCTCACCTATCAGCCACTTGCCTTACTGTTGTCTAGGTCTTGCTGCATGTAGGTATGGGCTACTTCATTTGCTGAGGGGTTGTGAATGGAGATATAAGAGAGATTGCAGGTGCTGGAAATCTGGAGTAAAATGCTGGAGGAACTCAGCAGGTCAGGCAGCATCCATGGAGGGAAATGAACAGTCGACATTTCGGGCCGAGACCCGAGACTGGAAAGGAAGAGGGCAGAAACCAGAATAAAAAAAGGTGGGAGCAGGGGGAGGAACACGAGCTGGTGGGTGACAGGTGAATCCAGGTGAAGGGGGAAGGTAGGTAAGCGGGGGGAGGGTGGAAGTGTGAATGATGTGAGAAGCTGGGAGGTGGAAGAGACAAAGGACTGAACAAGATGGAATGTGACAGGAGAGGGCAGTGGGCCATGGAGTAAAGGGAAAGGGGTGGGGAACCAGAGGGAGGAAGTTGTGGGTGATGCGCAGGTCGTGAGGGGGGGAGGGAGGGGAAAAACAAGGGGTAAAGGGGCCAGAGGGATAAGGGGGGGAGGAAAATGGGGGGA
The DNA here is from genome assembly GCF_009764475.1 of Pristis pectinata. NCBI lineage: Eukaryota > Metazoa > Chordata > Chondrichthyes > Rhinopristiformes > Pristidae > Pristis > Pristis pectinata. Next base: position 7,329,277 of record NC_067419.1, on the reverse strand, counting down.
GTGGTGATTGGAAGTTGGAGAAGTCGATGTTGATGCAGTCAGGTTGGAGACTTCCAAGACAGAATGCAAGGTGTTGATCCTCTAATCTGTGTTTAGCCTCAACTTGGCAGTAGGGGAAGTTGAACATTGTCCAATCATCAGTGAGCACCCCCAGTTCTGACCTTGTGATGGAAGGAAGGTCATTGATGAGGCAGCTGAAGGTAGTTGGGGCTCTGACACTACCCTGGGGAACTCCTGCAGTGATGTCTCAGGGAGCTGTAACAAGTTGGCCTCCAGTAGCCACAACCACGACATGTGGGACCTGGCTGTTCACATGCATGATTCACAGAAGGTCAGCGTGCAGCCTCCACATCTTTTCTGGGGTATAGAGCTCCAGAGATTCACCTTCCTCTGTGAGAAGTGGTTCCTACACACCTCAGTTGTAAATGACCGCCCCCTAATCTTGTAACTAGGTCCCCTCATCTGAGGTTCTCCCACCAGTGGAAATATCTTGACATCTACACTGTTGTGGCCAGCAGGATTTTACATGTTTCAGTGAGATAGCCCATCATTCTTCTGAAATCCAAACAATATAGATCTAATTTCTTTAGCCGTTCATGACACGACAGCCCCTCATCCCAGCAATAAGCAGAATGAATCTCAGTTGGACTGCCTCCAACACCAATAGATCTATGTTTAAATAAGGTGGGGGCTGAAGTTGTGCACAGTACTCATGTGTGGTCTCACCAATACCCTGTACAATTGTAACAATCCTTCCCTATTTCTAGATGACCAACTGTCTTGCAATTAGGAAAGCTGACAGAATGTAATTATTTATTTCTAAGTGAATTAAAACCAAAAGTAGAGAAGTTATGCTTCAGTTAAATGGGGAATTGGTGAGATCACATCTGCAGAACTGTACACAGTGCTGGTCTCCTTATTTCAGGAGGTGGGTCTCTGGAGTTCTCTACACCAGAAGGGTTTGGAGGCTGGATCATTGTGGTATTTGAAGTGGAATTGAATGAACTTTTGAAAGATAAGGGAATTATCAGCAAATCGGGGGGTGACACAGAAGAGGAGATGAGGCCTGGGGCAGATCAGCCATGATAATATTGAATGGGGGTGCAGGATTGAGGGGCCGAGTGGCCTACTGTTGCTCCTAAACAAGCATGGTAGTGTAGCGGTTAGCTTAACGCTATTACAGTGCCAGTGACGCAAGTTCAATTCCTGCCACTGTCTGTAAGGAGTTTGTACGTTTTCCCTGTGTGTCTGTGTGGGTTTCCTCCGGGTGCTCCAGTTTCCTCCCACATTTCAAAGACGTACGGGTTAGGAAGTTGTGGGCATGCTATGTTGGCGCCAGAAGCGTGACAACACTTGCGGGCTGCCTCCTGGAACACTCTACACAAAAGATGTATTTCACTGTGTGTTTTGATGTACATGTGACTAAAAAAGATATCTTATCTAATGTGTTGGAAGCAGTTCAGAGGTTCACCAGACTAATATATAAAATGTTTTTTGAGGAAAGGTTGGACACGCTAGGGTTGCTTCAGCTGGAGTTCAGGAGAAGGGAATTAATTAGAACATATAAGGTCCTGAAGGTTCTTGACAGTGTGCTGGTGGAGAGGATACTTCCTCTCATTGGGGAAGTTTGAACGAGGGGCCATTGATTAAAAATAAGGGATTGTCCAATTAAGATGACTGATTTTTTTTGTCTCTCTTAGAGATCATCAGTCTTTGGAACTCTCTTCCTCAAAGGGCAGTGGCAGCAGAGTCTTTGAATATTTTTAAGACAGAGGTAGATAGACCTTTCAGAAATGAGGTTAAGCAACAATCTTATTAATGGTGGAGCAGGCTTGATGGATCAAGTGTTCGATTCCTGCTCCTAATTCACTTGTTCATAATTGGGGAGGCATAAACCCCCAAGTGGTTAAGTAAGGAAAAAGGAGATTGTCCATGTGAACGGAATGAAAGGGGGTGGGTGTTTGGAATGGTGGGAGAAGTTGCCTGGCCTTACTCGGAGTGGTGGATGAAGAGTAACCAGGCTAAATACTGCTGGAGGAAAGCACAGTCATTGTAAGCTGAGGAGAGAAGTGGAGGGCAAGCTTAAGGCACCAGGTGGAAGGGAGTGTGGAGTGTGAATGAACCAGGAAGGAGGGCCAGAGTGAAGTAGGCGCACAGAGTCGAAGAAGGTGGAAGTTAGCACGGGGTGGGAGAGAGGAGCAGAGAGTGCAGGGGGTCTCCATGTTAATACAGCAGTGATCCAAACCACTTTGGTCATGAGATGTCTGCACTTCTACATGGGACTGATTTGGTGGGGTTGGTATTGGTATTAGTATTGGTTTATTATTGTCACTTGTACTGAGGTACAGTGAAAAACTTGTCTTGCATACCGTTCATACAGATCAATTCATTACACAGTATGTTGAGGTATTACAGGGTAAAAGCAATAACAAAATACAGAGTAAAGTGTCACAGCTACAGGGAAGTGCAGGGCAGGTAGATAATAAGGTGCAAGGTCATAACAAGATAGATTGTGAGGTCAAGAGTCCATCTCACCGTATAAGGGAACCATTCAATGACCTTATTACCGTGGGATAGAAGCTGTCCTTGAGCCTGGTGGTACGTGCCCTCAGGCTCCTGTATCTTCTTGCCTAATGGGAGAGGGGAGAAGAGAGAATAACCCAGGTGGGTAGGGTCTTTGATTATGCTGGCTGCTTCACTAAGGCAGCAAGAGGTAAAGACAGAGTCCGTGGAGGGGAGGCTCGTTTCCGTGATGCGCTGGGCTGTGTCCACAACTCTCTGCAGTTTCTTGCGGTCCCGGACAGAGCAGTTGCCTTACCAAGCTTTGGTACATCCAGACAGGATGCTTTCTATGGTGCATCAATAAAAGTTGGTGAGTGTCAAAGGGGATATGCCAAATTTCTTTAGCCTCCTGGGAAGTCCAGGCTCTGGTGAGCTCAGAAAGTCAAGGATCCAGTTACAGAGGGAGATGTTGAGTCCCATGTCTTGTAGTTTGGTGATATTTGCTTGGAATTATAGTACTTAAGGAGGATACATTTAACATTTGTTCGTTGTCAGGTACCAATAACAAAGGATACTTCAGCAGTTCATCAGAGACAGTCCCCTACTCAAAACTCTCAATTTTGTTGAGAAATTCAACTTCTTTAAAGCAAAATATCAGTAGAATTCTTAGGTGAAGTTATCCTTTCTTCCGTTGAAGAGCCAACAGCAGTAAGAAATGCCTGCTCTTGCCACAGGTCTGGAGAGTTCCTGTCATATCAGTCCTTGGCTGAAATGGACTGTGGAAGTGAGACAAGGAAGCGGTCCTCTCAGACGCTCGACCCCGGGGGCAGGAGGCGTGCAGAGGGGTTAGGAGACTGGACTGATGGGTGCAGACTCCGGATTCCCAAGCAACAGAATGCTTGAGGCGTTGCAAAGAGGGACTGTCACAAGAGGTGAGGGCAGCAGTGTGCAATGGGGGCCCCAGTGGTTATCGGGTTAAAGAGTTAGGTCTGCACCACGTGAAGTCAAATAACCATCCACAGGGCTGGGCGAGAAGAGACAGGATGCAATCCCTGCAGTTAAAATAAATCAGTGGCTGCCTTGGCTCTACCCTCTGATCCCCAATTACTGAGCTGGGTCATGACATTCAGTCACGCCACAACATCAGAGCCATCTGGGATGGGGCAAGTGTGTATGTGAATTTTCTGGCGTCTGAGCTCCATTAGAGTCCATTCTGAACCAGGAGACTGTTTATAATGAGAGCCATGTTCCTCTCTAAATATTGCAGGGATAGTTCAGAGAAACATTCTGCAGACACATGCCAGTGTGTCGGGGTTTCTTTGTCGCCCTGGCCTGTTAGTAACCCCTGCTGATAGTTCAGTTATGAAACGTTCAGTGCGCCCATCAGTTTAAAGATCTTTTCCTTCCCATTGGTGAAGCAGGTTGATAGTACACCACTGCCGAGCCATTGACTGGTCTCTCGTAATTCCTGAAGGAGGCCCGTCGAGTCCATGACACACTGAGTAGACCATATCTCTCTCTCTCTCTCTCTCTCTCTCTCTCTCTCTCTCTCTCTCTCTCTCTCTCTCTCTCCCTCCCTCCCTCCCTCCCTCCCTCCCTCCCTCCCTCCCTCCCTCCCTCCCTCCCTCCCTCCCTCTCTCCCTCCCTCCCTCCCTCCCTCCCTCCCTCCCTCCCTCCCTCCCTCCCTCCCTCTCTCCCTCTCTCCCCCCCCCCCCAACCTTTTCCTCATGGCCATCCAAGTTATTCTCTTGGCGCTCATCCAGTTCCCTCCTGGAGGCCCTGGTAGATTCTGTTTCCATCACCCTCAGGGGCAGACAGTACCAGATCAGCACCATGCTCTGCATTTTCAAAATAATCTCCTTCACATACCCATGTCTGTTTACCTAAAATTTTAAATCAGCAGCTTGAGAGAGATAGGGAAAAGATGTTCAAAGGGAGATCGGTGTCCCAGTTCACAAGTCATTGAAAGTTGATGCTGTGAGTGATTAGGAAGGCAAATGGCTTAATGGGTGTTTAATGTCCAGCACAGACTCGATGGGCTGAAAGGCCTGTTTCCCTGCTGTATGATTCCATGACCACAGTGGCCTTTATTGCAAGAGGATTTGAGTATAAGAGTAGAGTTATACAGTCATACAGCACGGAAACAGGCCCTTCAGCCCAATTGGTCCATGCCGATCAAGATTCCCATCCAAGCTAGTCAACACTTCTTATTGCAATTTTTTTACCTCTCGCTGTTTGTACCTCCTGCTGCCTTGGTGAAGCAGCCAGCATAATCAAAGACCCCACCCATCCAGGTCATTGTCTCTTCTCCCTTCTCCCATCAGGCAGAAGATACAGGAACCTGAGGCCACGAACCTCCAAGCTCAAGGACAGCTTTTATCCCATGGTGATAACATTATTGAATGGTTCCCTTATACGATGAGGTAGACTCTTGACTTCACAATGAACCTTGTTGTGACCTTGCACCTTTTTGTCTACCTGCACTGCACTTTCTCTGTAGCTGTGACACTTTACTCTGTACTGTTATTGTTTTTACCTGTAATACCTCAATGCACTCTGTGGTCACTCAGTGGAACTGCACTGTGTAATGAATTGACCCGTACGATAGGTATGCAAGACAAGTTTTTCACTGTACCTCGGTACGTGACAATAATAAACCAATACCAATACCGATTACATAGGTCTCAGTGAGACCACAGCTGGAGTATTGTGTCTCCTTATCTGAAAAAAAGGATGTACTTGCCTTAGAGAAGTGTAAAATATATTCAACAGACTGGTTCCAGGGATGGCAGGTCTGTCTGTGGCAGTATCTGACCCTTGGCAGTGGAGGAGGCCAAGGACAGACAGGTCAGTGTGGGGATGGGAAAGGGAGTTGAAATGGCATGCAGCTGGGAACTCAAGATGGCCACTGCAGACAGAATGCAGGTGTTCTGTGAACCGGTCATCTTGCCCTTGGTCTTGCCAATGTAGAGGAGGTCACATTGAGAGCACCGGATGCAGTAGACAAGGGTAGCGAGTGTGTGTTGGAGAATTGGTATTGGTATTGACTGGAAGGGAGTGTGGGGTGTGAATGAACCAGGAAGGAGGGCCAGAGTGAAGTGGGAGCACAGAGTGGAAGAAGGTGCAAGTTAGCACGGGGTGGGAGAGAGGAGCAGAGAGTGCAGGGGGTCTCCATGTTAATACAGCAGTGATCCAAACCACTTTGGTAATGAGATGTCTGCACTTCTACATGGGACGGATTTGGTGGAATTGGTATTGGTATTGTTATTGGTTTATTATTGTCACTTGTACTGAGGTACAGTGAAAAACTTGTCTTGCATACCGATCGTACAGATCAATTCATTACACTGTGCAGTTACATTGAGGTAGTACAGAATGCATTGAAGTGGTACAGGGCGCATTGAGGTAGTACAGGGCGCATTGAGGTAGTACAGGGTGCATTGAGGTAGTACAGGGTGCATTGAGGCAGTACAGGATAAAAACAATAACAGAATACAGAGTAAAGTGTCACAGCTACAGGGAAGTGCATTGCAGGTAGACAACGAGGTGCAATGTCACAACAAGGTAGATTGTGAGGTCAAGAGTCCATCTCATCATTCAATAGTGTTATCACTGTGGGATTGAAATAATCCTTATAGGAACTGGGGTGGAAGGAAATGTAGTTAAGGTTTGAGAGTTTATAATGGATATTGACTGGTAACCAATTTCCAGAAATAGAGATGAAGCAGTCAAGGAATGGAAGGGGAGGAGATGAAGATAAATGACGTACCGAGAAGGGAAGGTTGGAAATAGGAAGCATCGTTGACGATATGTTCCATTTTAGGACAACCGCAGGAAATATTACCAGTATAGTTATCGGTATACTGGAGAAAGAGGTGAACAAAACAAAACAAGTAGAACCCAAACAAAGATGCTTCCATATCATCCTACAAGCACAGCCAATGCCCCTACTGTTTCTCATAACAACACTTTACTTGGAGAAAGTCGATGGAGTCAGCTGAGAATTTATTCAGCATGGGAAGAGGTTCAGCCAAGAGTGGAAAGCATCACAGATTGTACTGTTCATTCTGTAAAATCCTTTCTAATGTATCGTTCAGCATCTCTATCAGATTGGGATAATCCAATGGGATTTTGTGAGATTTCTCTTCAATATTTTGCAGTCCAGAATTCTCTGCAAATGCTTCAATGTTTTCTTCAAAATTGCATCTGAATCGAGACTGTAATTGCTCTTTATGAAAATCGATGCAGATTCTAAAAGATGACAGAATTTTTATTATCTAAGTCTCTAAGAACTCCATGCGGTATTAATCACGGTAGTGTAGCGGTTAGCATAACGCTATTACAGCACCAGCTCAATTCAATTCTGGCCACTGTCTGTAAGGAGTTTGTATGTTCTCCCCGTGTCTGTGTGAGTTTCCTCCGGGTGCTCCAGTTTCCTCCCACATTCCAAAGACATACGGGTTAGGAAGTTGTGGGCATGCTATGTTGGTGCCGGAAGTGTGGCGACACTTGCAGGCTGCCCCCAGATCACTCTATGCAAAAGATGTATTTCACTGTGTTTTTCGATGTACATGTGACTAATAAAGAAATCTCATCTTATCTCTTATTTCATCCTGCAAAGTTTACAAATTATCCAGACATTCCCTGTTTGAAATTCTGGTCTGTTCAGCCTGCTAATACTAACTGGCCTGAATCACTTCTGACAAGCATCGTTTTCTGAAATGGCTGACACTGGCTTGCAAATACAGTGAGCTTTACTTCAATTCAGATAAGGCCACTTTCACCCAGGTAGACCATGTACCCTCAGACATTCTCTGAGGGACTAGTCCAACCTCTCCAGCAGCCTTGCTCAAAGGCATCAACTGACTGAGCGGCAAACATCACCTCTACAAGTCCAGCTGGCAATAGAAGGTTTAATGAATTCATCAACTTGCTGATCCAGCTCTAAGTTCCCCTGAGAACTCAGGATGGGCCGAGGCCAACCAGACAACGTCTGAATTCAGATCAGTTTCATTTCTCCCGGTACAGAATGTTTCTTGGAAGACTCACCACAGACTTTGCATATGCCATATGTTGGATCATCAAATAATAAATGATCCCTTAGCAAAAATTTTCCTCAGTATTGAATTTAAAAAGAACAAGAAAAACTAGTAAGCTCAATCTCCATCTGCGCTGCTCCCATGAGTGAATGCATTTCTTGTAATCAGCATAGCTCATTGTTAAGAGGATGTTAAAGAGGGTTTAATATTGATGACCAAGATCTTTGCCAAAAGTTTGAAATAGACCATTGTAGCAAACTCAAACAGGGGTGTCCAGGGAAGGCAGAATCATAGAGTCATAGAGTGCAGAATGAAGCCATTCAAACTTGTGAAGCTTTCTAATTGGGGGCCAATGCCTTTTATCCTCATTTCCCTGGATATTTTTCTTTTTCAGATACACACCCAGTTTGTCTTGGAACCTGATCACATCTTTCTTTGATCTGAATGCTCACAACAATGGTGCTGAGGTCAAGAGGGTTGAGAGCTTCAAGTTCCTAGGAGTGAACATCACCAATAGCCTGACCTGGTCCAACCACGTGGACGCCATGGCCAATGATTTCTCAATATTTAAAGAGGAGTCCTCACCTCCCTGCTCAGGATGTTGCCAATGACCTTAAACCTACATCTTCCAGTTCCCACACTTACACCAGAGGAAGCAGCTCTCTGCCTTCTCTTCTGAAGGTGCAATCCTTCACAGTTGAACATCAAATTTTTGAACGGAGAACAGGATCCTTCATCATTGCTGGGTCTACATCCTGGAAAACCCTCCCCAATAGCATTGTGGGAGCATCTTGGTATTGGTATTGGTATTGGTTTATTATTGTCACTTGTACCGAGGTACAGTGAAAAACTTGTCTCGCATACCATTCATACAGATCAATTCATTACACAGTGCATTGAGGTAGTACAGAGTAAAAACAAAAACAGAATACAGAGTAAAGTGTCACAGCTACAGGGGAAGTGCATTGCAGATAGACAATAAGGTGAAAGGTCAAACATGGTAGATTGCAAGGTCAAGAGTCCATCTCATCGTATAAGGGAACCATTCAATATTCTTATCACAGTGAGATAGAAGCTGTCCTTGAGCCTGGTGGTATGTGCCCTCAGGCTCCTGTATCTTCTGCCTGATGGAAGAGGACAGAAGAGAGAATGACCCGGGTGGGTGGTGTCTTTGATTATGCTGGCAGCTTCACCAAGGCAATGGAGGGGAGGCAGGTTTCTGTGATGTTCTGGGCTGTATCCACAACTCTCTGCAGTTTCTTGCGGTCCGGGGCAGAGCAGTTGCCATACCAAGCCGTGATGCATCCAGATAGGATGCTTTCTATGGTGCATTGATAAAAGTTGGTGAGTGTCAAAGGGGACAAACCGAACTTCTTTAGCCTCCTGAGGAAGTAAAGGCACTGGTGAGCTTTCTTGGCCATGGCGTCTACGTGGTTGGACCAGGACAGGCTATTGGTGATGTTCACTCCCACTAGCTTGAAGGTCTCAACCCTCTCGACCTCAACACCATTGATGCAGACAGGTGCATGTACACCGCCCCCTTTCCTGAAGTCAATGACCAGCTCTTTTGTTTTGTTGACATTGAGGGAAAGGTTGTTGTCATGACACCATGTCACTAAGCTCTCTATCTCCTTCCTGTACTCTGACTCATTGTTATTTGAGATACGGCCTGCTATGGTGGTATCATCTGCAAACTTGCAAATGGAGTTAGAGCAGAATCAGACCACACAGTCATGAATGTATAGGGAGTGGAGTAGATGGCTGTGGACGCAGCCTTGTGGGGCACCAGTGTTGAGAATAATTGTGCTGGAGGTATCGCTGCCTATCCTCACTGATTGTGGTCTGTTGGTCAGAAAGTCAAGGATCCAGTTACAGAGGGAGGTGTTGAGTCCCAGGTCTCAGAGTTTGGTGATGAGTTTGTTTGGAATTATAGTATTGAAGGCAGAGCTGTAGTCAATAAACAATAGTCTAACGTAGGTGTCTTCACCAGAAGGACTGCAGTGGTTCAAGCAGGCAGCTCAGTACTACCTCCTCAAGGGCACTTAAGGATAGGCAATAAATGTTGGCCTTGCCAACAACACCGAGAATGAACAAAACAATGTGGAGATGTCACTTAAAAGGTGGATTTCGGTATGAATTCCTTGCACCTTTCAACTCGCGATTCCCCTTGTTTTGTTAAAGTAACATAAAAGGAGCAGGATAAATTGGAGCTTTAGTCACTTTCAATAATTATACTAAATATTAGTTTTTTTATGACAAACACTGATTTTTGGAAGCAGTGATCTGAATGGAAGGGGATGTTTACACAGGATTAAAAAGCAAGGGAGAATCCTTCTGTGCTTATTCTAAGACAGATTTTGAAAGCTCCAAGCTTTTCAGGTTTTCTGAAATTTGGAAAATTAATCTGAAGTTTGGAAGATTGATTATGACAAAAATTCAAAAGCAGTTCCTCGGCTGCAATGTTGCTTTTTGTCAGGTAGTGGATAATTGATTTATTGTTAAGTATTCCCCACCCACCTTCCCCACAATCCTACCCACCACCCCCCCCCAAGGCTTCTTCTCTTCTTCCCTTTCCTAGCCTCTTTTTTTCTACCTTTTTTTTCTCTCTCTCCTTACCTTTGACCCATCCCCTGGTGGATCTGCTCTCCCCTCCTCCCCCGCACCTGCCTATCACTGTCTCTTACCTGCATCTACCTATCACCACCTTGTGCCCACCCCACCTCCCCTCTTTTGTCTACCTTTCCCTCCTATATATTTGGCTTCCCCTTTTCCTATCCTCAGTCCTGAGGAAGGGTCCTGACCCGAAACATTGACCGCCTGCTTTTCTCCACGGATGCTGCCTGGCCTGCTGAGCTCCTCCAGCATCATTATGTTTTTCTTCTGGATTCCGGCATCTGCGGTCCTTTGTTTCTTGTTGATTTATCAAAGGGAAGCTAGAATTGCAAAATTCTGTTCCATTTCTCAGAGTATGTAATGTAAGTTCATTGTTGATGTATTCTCAAAGACCCAAGCATTGAGACAGCCATGGAAGACATTTCTCTTCTAGTTTTACAGAATTATTTCATGTTAACTTATAAAGCACATTTTAACATCCCAAGGAGCTTTAGCATCAGAACCACAGAATGATACAAATTGGATCATTGTATATTAGATCATTGATATCAGAAATATCAAATCAATCCTAGTCCTTCAGCCTTTTGCCACAGACTTACATTGTTTTCCTATTCTGGCTCCCTCTTGAATGTTACTGTTGAAATTCAGAGGATTATAGACCACAACATTTCAGTAAACACCAAGGTTCTTCATGCCAGCTCAGGTGTCCTTGTTTCCTCCGATAAGGGACCCTCTGCCAGTGGAACAGGTTCGCATTACTTTTTTCTAACTAAGTTACTTCCAATCGCAAAGTCCAAGTAAAAGTGCAGCTTCCACTTTCTTGCCGTTCAGAGGGCTGGAAGATGCAGGCACCAATCATGTGCACTACCATCCAGCAACAACATGATGTCCATTCTCCAGGTGCAATGCTACACAACTTACACACTGAATCCTGTACAGAGGTCCCCACACTCCCTGCAACAGGGAGCAGAGAAAGTGACCGCATTGGGGAGAGACAGAAATGCAGCAGGGGTGCAATGGCTGGGGGTTCAGACAGTTGTGGATTCAGGGCAAAATTCTTGGGGGGTGGGGAAGGGTGGATGACGGGGGAGGTCAGTCGGGGATAGCCAGGGAAGAGGTTAGAGGGACAACAGATGTGGATGGAAGGATGGGCAGTCAGGAAGAGGTTTGGGGAGTGTGAGTGGTCATCGGTAATTGGTTTATTATTGTCAAATGTACCCAGATACAGTGAAAAGGTTTTGTTTCCATTGTCATCCATACAGATTGTGTTATTATGTGTTTTTATGTAGTTATAATAAAGAACTACAGTTCCCAGTAGGCTGTAAAAAGAGAGGAAAAGCAAGCCAGTTTGAGTTGGTTAATAAAATGTTCAGATGTTAAACCCACGCAGTTTGATGAAGAACAAACATAACACAGATCATAAGTATATCAAGGTAGTACAAAGGGAAAACAATAACAGAATGCAGAATAAAGTGTTACAGTTACAGAGAAAGTGCAATGCAGGCAGACAAATAAGCTGCCATTGAGTTTGAGACATCCATATCGCAAGGACCATGATGAGGTAGATTGTGAGATCAGGATTTCTGGTTTATCACACAAGAGGTCCATCCAAGAGTCTTATAACAGCGGGATAGAACTGTCCTTGAGCCTGGTGGTGCGTGTTCTCAAGCTTTTGTATCTTCTGCCCGCTGGGGGGGGGGGGGGGGGAGAGGAGAGAACGACCGAGGTGGGAGGGGTCCTCAAGTACGTCGGTTGCTCTCCCAAGGCTGCGGGGGAGTGCAGACGGAGTTACTGGAGGGGAGTCTGGTTTTCATAGGACCAGTCGTGGAGAAGATAAGGGGGGTGTCATCCTGGAGGCAACGGGGGAGCTGAGGACATCAGCAAGATGAGAGCAATCACTGGAAAAAGAAGGGACCCAGAAGAAGATGGATGCTTCAGACTGCCAGGCAAGTCACCATTGAACAACATCGTAGCAGACCTCTCTCAGTGTGTCACACTAGTGCGAGCCTTGTGCAAGGAACAATGCTCACAGTTGACAACACAACTAGTGTTGCGTGAGACTTGGCATCTGTGCACATGCTCAGCCGCTGCTGTGTGGATCTGTGTCATGGAAGAAAATCCAACAACACACCCAGTACCCAAATAAACAGAGTACACTGCTAACCTTGGCCTCAGAGATTCATCAGCAGCAGTAGTATGGTGTCACATTTAAACTTAAGCAGAAAACTCAGAGGTGCCAGTTGTAACAAATAGAGATGGTTGATCACAAAGTCACATCACAGTGTCTGTGAGTGAGGATTTGAACTGTAAAAGCAACACAAAAAGCCGGGTTGGTTGGGTGGAAACCTCATCAGAGATACATTAGACAAGATATTAGGAGTGGCACGGTAGTGTAGCGGTTAGCGCGATGCTATTACAGTGCCAGCGATTGGGGTTCGATTCCCGTCGCTGTCTGTAAGGAGTTTGTACATTCTCTCGTGTCTGCGTGGGTTTCCTCCGGGTGCTCCGGTTTCCTCCCACATTCCAAAGACATACGGGCAGGTTAATGTGGGTTTAAAATGGGCAGCACAGACTCGTTGGGCCGGAAGGGCCTGTTACCAAGTTGTAAGTAAAATTTTTTAAAAATATATCTTTATTAGTCACATGTACTTCAAAAAACACAGTGAAATGCACCTTTTGTGTGGAGTGTTCTGGGGGCAGCCCACAAGTGTCGCCATGCTTCTGGTGCCAACATAACATGTCCACAACTTGCTAACTCATACGGCTTTGGAATGTGGGAGGAAACCGGAGAACCCGGAGGAAACCCACGCAGACACAGGGAGAACGTACAAACTCCTGACAAACAGCAGCTGGAATTGAACCCGGGTCGCTGGTGCTGTAATAGCGTTACACTAACCGCTACACTACCATGCCTGCCATTAGTGTATCGTTTCCCAGATACTGAGCCATCGGGTGTCTGTGGCTTCAGGAGATTTCTTTGCTCTGGTTCTCAGAGCCCTGCTGGCAGTATTGGACACTTCCCCTAGCCGGTGGGTTAACACACCAATTAAATTAGATTTTCTTTCTTGCTGGTGCCTTTCCCTGTGAATGATGCAAGGGAGTAGGGATCAACTGCAAACCTTCCATGGAACCATAGAACCATAGAACAATACAGCACAATACAGGCCCTTCGACCCACCATGTTGTGCTGCCCTTCAAACCACACCTAAGACTATCTAACCCCTTCCTCCCACATATCCCTCTAACTTAAATTCCTCCATATGCTTATCTAACAATCTCTTGAACTAGGCCAACGTATCAGCCTCCACCATCACCCCTGGCAGCGCATTCCATACACCAACCACTCTCTGGGTGAAAAACCTCCCTCTGACATCTCCCTTGAACTTCCCACCCATTACCTTAAAGCCATGCCCTCTTGTTTTGATCACTGGCACCCTGGGAAAGAGGCGCTGGCTGTCTACTCTATCTATTCCTCTTAATATTTTGTATACTTCTATCATTTAGTTTTAATTTTTTTTATTTTAATTTTTTTAAATTTTATTTACAGCGTGGTAACAGGCCCTTCTGGCCCAACGAGTCCATGCCGCCCATTTTTTAAACCCAAATTAACCTACCCGTATGCCTTTGGAATGTGGGAGGAAACCGGAGCTCCCAGAGGAAACCCACGCAGACACAGGAGAACGTACAAGCTCCTTACAGACAGCGACGGGAATCAAACCCCGATCACTGGCGCTGTAATAGCATCACGCTAACTGCTACGCTACCGTGCCGCCCCTCATGTCCCCCCTCATCCTCCTTCTCTCCAAAGAGTAAAGCACTAGCTCCTTTAGTCTCTCCTCATAATCCATACTCTCTAATCCAGGCAGCATCCTGGTAAATCTCCTCTTTCCAACGCCTCCACATCCTTCCTATAATTAGGCGACCAGAACTGGACACCTAATTATAAGTGTGGTCTAACCAGAGTTTTGTAAACCTGCATCATTACCTCGTGGCTCTTAAACTCGATCCCACGACTTATGAAAGCTAACATCCCATAAGCTTTCTTAACTGCCCTATCCACCTGTGAGGCGACTTTCAGTGATCTGTGGATATGAAACCCCCAGATCCCTCTGCTCCTCTACACTGCCCAGAATCCTGCCATTTACTTTGTACTCTGCCCTGGAGTTAGTCTTTCCAAAGTGTTCCTAAACAGCTTTTAGGCTGATCCAAATCCAATCGAGCAGTGTGCTCACACAATGAAAAAATACCAGAGTACCCTCTGGGAGGGAAGTAGTGGGTTCATATTAAATGGAACTCGGCTGAGTTAATCCTGCAACAACATGGGGACTCAGTCCTTGCCGTCCTTTCAGTTCTGTCACTTTAAGCAGGGTCACCCTGAGTCAGACGCTGTCTGGCTCAGGGGACGTGCTCACCCACCAACCCTGAGACACCACTCCCACCCCCATACACCACTCACCGAGCACCCACCACTGGCACAAATTGCCCTCCAGTGTCAGCAGGGCATTTGTCGGCACACTGGGTAGCAGGAAAGGCATAGGCCTGGCAGGCACCAAGGGATGCAAAGTAGCCATGCCCTTCCTCTGCTGAGGGATCATGCTTTCGGCACTGCTTCATTCACTGTGGGGCATTTCTGGAGGTTTCACAGGCTGGCAAGTGAAACTGCTACAAATGCACACCAACAACAGTAAGTCTTTACTGAATCCTGCTTCGCCCTGTGTGTCCTTCTGAAATTTATACTCACCCTGAGGAACAATAGGAGGGAGTGTTATTGTGCTGCCCTCAGCCATTCCAAGCAAGGGTTTAACGGTGACCTTAGCAGACTCCAGCCTTCTCTGGGCCCTCAGCCACGATGTGGTCAGCTGATCGGCTGGCAACCTTAGCTTCTGCTTTTTACAATTTCACACATGGCCAAGTGCACTGTGGTATTCCCAAGGGGTTGGGTTAGGGTCTACTGATTGTCTTAATTAGATCTGCAGGGCATACACTGCACAATGTCTGACTTTGCAGATGACGTAAAGCTTGGAGCCACAGTCAGCCACAGAGAAGAGGGTGGAAAGACCCGAGGTGGGTATGGACTGAAATTTGACACCGAGGTAGTACAAAGTGTTACCATTCAGTAGAGCAGAGGTATAAACTTGAGGGCACAATTCTAAGGGGGTTTTAGAGTCAGGATGAGTGGTTACATGGAATGGGATGGCAGAAACAAAAACAGAAAATGCTGGAAACACTCAGCAGGTCAGTCAGTGTCTATGGAGAGAGCTACACGACACACAAGAGACCGCAGATGCTGGAATCTACAGCAAAAATATCTGGAGCAAAGGTAACACTCAGCAGGTCGAGCAGCATCTGTGGAGGGAAAAGAATTGTCGACGTTTCGGGTCAAGACCCCGCATCACTTAATACTTCAGGTCTGGGACTCTACATAGGATGTTAGGTTGAGATATTGGTTGTAGAAGCTTGTATTGCTTTGGGCTTCATAAACAGAGATGCTATCACTGTCCGCCTGCAGCTTACTAAGGGCCAACGAGGAAGCACAGAAGAAATTTATTGATATCATTCTGGGGTGAGGGACTCTAACTGTGTGGATAGGCTGGAGACTGGGTTTGTTCTCCTCTGGAGACAGGGGTCTGATGGAGGTCAGGGATGGTCCAACATGTTAGATGGAGAGAAGCAACTGCTGTTGGCAGCAGGTCGAAGAGACAGGACACAAGAGTGGAAGCACGTGGCAGAATAACCAAAGGTGACAGGAGTAAAAGCTGGTTTCCCCTGGCTGAGAGTCCAGAACCAAAGGTCACAGTATCAAAATTAGGGACAGGCTAGTTAGGACTAAGATGAGGAGAAATTTCGTAATGCAGACCATGTGAATCTTTGGAATTCTGTACCAATCATTGGGTTTATTCAAAACAGGGATTGATAGACTTCCAGATTTTAAGGGGATATGGGAATAGGGCAGAAAAGTGGCCTTGTCATAGAGTCATACAGCATGGAAGCAGGCCATTCAGCCCAGCATGTCCATGCTGAACAGTGGGCACCCGTCCTTAGGAATCCCATCTTCCAGCACTTGGTCCGTAGTCTCCCAGGCCTAGGCGATTCAAGTGCTCGTCTTGACACTTCTTCAATGCTGTCAGTGACGCTACTTCCACCACTCTCTCAGGCAGTGTGTTCCAGGTACTCGCTGCTGTCTGGGTGAAAAAGGGCCCCCTCAGGACTCTGACCTCACGATCTACTTTGTTGTGACCTTGCACCTTATTGCACTGCACTTTCTCTGTAGCTGTGACACTTTGTACTGTTATTGTTTTACCTGTACTACCTCAATGCACTCTGTACTAACTCAATGTAACTGCACTGTGTAATGAATTGACCTGTACCATCAGTACAAGTGACAATAATAAACCAATGCCAATACCAAGAAGGATATGGGCAGGGAACCTGCAGGTTCCTCTTCAAGTCACATGCCACCCTGACTTAGAAATACAGAGTTGGTCCTTCATCTGGATCTAAATCCCGGAACTCCCTCCCCAACAGCACTGTGGAAACACCTTCACCTTCACCACCACCTCTTCAGGGGCAGTTAGGGATGTGCAATAAATGCTGGCCTTGCTGGTGAGGCCTGGATACCGAGAGTAAAGTTAAACCGACATTGATCAATGGTGGAGCAGATTCAATGGGTTTCCCCACTCCTCGCTCTTATGTCCTCTGAGTCCTTCAGAAGCTGAGTTACCAACCAGAGCACAACTAGGGCCTGGATTCACCAGGTCACAGCCGTCAGCTTCGGGAGGGTGGCAGTGATCGCACCTGGGTGTCGTCACTGTGCAGTGTGAGGGACAACCTAGGGTTGCTGCACTATGCAGAGTGCTGGAAGGAACGTGCACTGACGTTCTTGGGTGAAGGGTTTGTTCCTCTACGTCAACCATCAAAGATGTTTTCCCGCTGCTGTGCAGCGCACATTCAGCAATGAACTCTTCTGTTCTCTGCCAAAGCCGTCCCCCCCCACCCCCCATGGGCCCTCAAGACCGGGATGTGTTCAGGTCCCGGGTGGAACTTTGGAGGCACAAATCACGGTGTCTGCCACTGTATCAGAGAGCCGCCCAGGCAGGGTACAGCTGCAGCAGGAAGGCACACACCTGGTTGTGGAGGGGTGAATGTGTGAAGGCCAACTTTCGGGCATTAACATCGATTTCTCCAACTTCCGGGAATCAGCATTGATTTCTCCAACTTCCAGTAACTACTCCCCTCTGTCCCCCACTTTTGTTTTCCCTTATCCCACTGGCCCTCTCCTTCCCCCCCCCTAACCTCTCCGTCTGCCCATCGGCCACACCTTCCTCCCTCTGGTTCCCCACCTCCTTCCCTTAATTCCATGATCTGCTGCCCTCTCCTATCAGATTCCATCTTGTTCAGCCCTTTGCTTCTTCCAGCTTCTCACATCATTCCCACTGTCCCTCCCCACTTTCTCCCCCCGTCACCTGGACTCACCTGTCACCGGCCAGCCCGTGCTCCTCCCCCTCCCCCACCCTTTTATTCTGGCTTCTGCCCTCTTCCTTACCAGTCCTGACGAAGGGTCTTTACCCAAAACGTCGACTGTCCATTTCCCTCCATAGATGCTGCCTCCACTGAGTTCCTCCAGTATTATGTGTGCATGTTGCTCCAGGTTTCCAGCATCTGCGGTCTCTCGTGTGTCTCCTTTCACTGCCTGGGCTGCTCAGGTGGGCCACACAGTGGTGTGCTCCACAGTGTGGCCATCCAAGAGACCTGACCTGACGACCATCAAATGAGAAGGGTCCGGGGAGGATAACTTTGGAGACTGAGACACCTGAAGGGAGGCCGTAGGAGCAGCACCAACGAGTCTGTCGGCTAAGCCACCAGGGTGCAAGTGGCCTGGCTCCTGGGGTGAGGTGGGCTCACTGTCATTTGAAAGAGAAAGGAGACAAGAAAGTACACTGATACCTCAAGTCGCCTGTGGGATGGGTTTCCAGAGTGAATGTTCACACAGTTGGCAGTTTAACCAGCACTGTTAAGATTGCCTGGGCTCCGGCTGTAGATGGGGTGGTGACCTGGAGTGTCAGAAACTGGGCAAGTCTGCCCCTGCCTGCACATATACAACATCTCTGCATGTGCCCTGAGTCTCTTAAACATCTCTATCGCACTTGCCTCCAGAGGGTAGTGGTCGATGGGACTTATTCTGGCTGGAGGTCCATGACTAGTGGTGTTGCGCAGGGATCCGTACTGGGACCTCTGCTGTCTGTGATATATATATATATATATATATAAATGACTTGGATGAAATCGTGGATGGATGGGAACCCATCCCTGGCAGTGCAGATAAAGGTCCTGCCATTAACTGTGTACTTTTCATTTACATTTGATCTCCCAAAGTGCAACACCTCACACCTGGCCGGATTAAACTCCATCTGCCATTTCTCCGCCCATATCTGCAATTGATCTATATCCCACTGTATCCTTTGGCAATCTCCTACACTATCCACAGCACCACCAACCTTTGTATCATCTGCGAACTTACTAACGCCCCCATCCACGTTTTTATCCAAGTCATTTATATATATCACAGAGAGCAGAGGTCCCAGTACAGATCCCTGCGGAACACCACTAGTCACACTCCTTCAGTCGGAATAAGTCCCATGGACCACTACCCTCTGTCTTCTGTTCTGAATCCAGAAGGCCAAGTCACTGTGGATCCCATGCATCTGAATCCCATGTGGGACTACATTTGGAAGACTTATTGTGGGATACTGTGATGCAAACCACATCAGCAGGCCTTCCTCCCCACATCACCCCTGAACAGCACACAGTTATCCTTATATGTTCCCTGCTGAAGTTGTCTTTGCAAATATTAAACCAGCATCAAAACTGAAAAATAGTTTAAAAACTTACCGAAGCTGCAGCAGGAATGAAGTGACGGACAGCAGTGTGACAAGGCAATTCACACACTAATGAGCTTGAAGATCCACCAGGAGTTTGGCAAGGACATGGGTCAACGGAATGACCTTGGTGTACAGTCACAGGCAGCTGCTCAGACAATCCCATCTGTCTTACCAAAGTCATGTAAATTATGTCACTGTCCTGAGGGTTCTGGGAAAGAGAAATGAAGAATTGAAGGGACCACATCCATTCCCATGTTGGCCTCTGCCTTGGACAATGGAAAATAAATAATCCACGAGCTCTCTCTGTTGCCCATGCTTAAAAAGTGCCCACAAATGGAGCTTTGATGATGATACAGGATGACAACTCAAGCCTGTTACTTACTGAGGGGGAATGTGGTGCCTGGAATTAGTGTGTAATTATATCCAGTGGTTCAATAGAGGAGAGAAGCTGTGGGAGTGGGTGACATATCAACTCAATGCCTTTCAAACTGGCAAAAACTAGTTTTGTAATTTAGAGAGATCTGGGAAGTGTGATAGCCTGAATCACAGATGTCACATGTGCCAAGGCAAAACTGAAAGCAGAGAAGAAGTTGGGAGGGGTGGGGGGGGGTGGGGGGGGTTGGTGGGGAGAAGAAGAGGAGATTCCCCAGGATGTTGTCTGGACTGGAGAACTTTAGTTACATGGAACATAGAACATAGAACAGTACAGAACAGAACAGGCCCTTCGGCCCACAATATTGTGCGGACATAGTTATTCACTCCTATCTACAGAATGCCCATATCTCTCTATCTTCCTCTCATTCATGTGCCCATCCAAGCCCCTCTTAAAAGTCCCCAATGAGTTTGCCTCCACCACCCTATCAGGCAACGCATTCCAGGCATCCACCACTCTCTGAGTAAAAAACTTACTCCTCACGTCTGTTCTGAACCGACCCCCTCTCACCTTAAATGCATGCCCTCTGGTATTGGATCGCTCAATAATGGGAAAAAGATATTGCTTGTCCACCCTATCCATGCCCCGCATAATCTTATCCACTTCCAACAGATGACCCCTCAGCCTCCGCTGCTCCAGAGAAAATCGCCCAAGTTTGTCCAGCCTCTCCTGATAGCACATGCCCTCTACTCCAGGCAGCATCCTAGTAAACCTCCTCTGCACCCTCTGTAAGCCACAACATCCTTCCTATAGTGAGGTGACCAGAATTGCATGCAATACTCTAAACCAGGGTTCTATAGAGATGCATCATAACTTCTTGACACCTGTACTCAGTACCTCGATTAATGAAAACAAGCATTCCATAAGCCTTCTTAACCACACCGTCTACCTGTGTAGCCGCTTTCAATGAGCCATGGACCTGCACCCCAAGGTCTCTGTGCTCTTTTTTTTTTACAAAACATTTATTCACTAAAAGCACTACAAAAAACACCCAACATCAAATACAGTACATCCAATACAGAAAGAAACTAGACAAAACTAATACCCGCACAACACTACGTCCCCCACCGCAACACTCAATACTTTATATCAAAATCATATTGGTGTCGTCCACAACACACGCGATCCCAGGTCTCTGTGCTCTTCAACACTGTTACGGGGAGAGATTGGACAGGCTGGGCTTGTCTTCCCTGGAGTAAAGGAGGCTGAGGAGTGACCTAATAGAGGTACATAGATTATCAGAGGCACGGAGTCAAAATCTTGTTCCCACCTCAGGGGTATCAAAAGCAAGAAGGCATCGGTTTAAGGTTAGAGGCAGAAGAATTGAAGGGGATTTTAGGGATTAGCTTTCGTTACACAGGAAGTGGTCGATATCTGGAACCCACTGCCAGAGGCGGTGGTGGAATCAGACGCAATCATTATGTTTAAAAGGCATTTAGATGGACACTTAAATAGGCAAGGCATAGAAGGATGTGGTCCTAATGGGATTGGTGTGGAAGGGCAAACAGGCCGGAATGGACATGGTGGGCGGAAGGGCCTGTTTCTGTGCTGTACATCTCTAAGACTCTAAATGAGAAAAAAAACTGGAAAATAACAAGGTGAAAGTCAATACAAGTTCTATTTTAATCGAATATTTTGAGAAGGAGTGTTGGGTTTATTTTTAACAGGTACTTTTGAAATGTTTGGTATCGGCAATGGGACAGACAAATGAATGCCTTGGGCTGTTCTGAAATAAATAGCATTACATAGTTTGTATGATGGAAATGATAATGCAGGCACAAATTTATCATCTAAATGATCTGTGAGGGAAGTGCTTGGAAATCTGGAGATAGGAGTAATACTGGGAGCAGCAGTGTACAGTAATCTGCTTGGGAACATGTATCAGTGACCAAAATATGCTCCTTCCCTGTAATCACCTGAAGCTACTGCATCCCATTCCAGCACGTGAGATTACTTCAATTGTATCCAAATGTTCATTAAACAGAACCCCCGTGCCTGCAAGCACTGACTATTTCCTTCAGTGTTGACTTCGTGCTGTTTCTGCGGCTCCACAAGATTGGGACTTTCAATAAGTGGGCGCTACCCTAGACCAAGGGAAAGAAGACGTGAATTTGAAGCCTGCTTCAGAAGGTTCAAAGTGGTTTAGAATGCAGTCCGTGACATATTGTGGAAGCACGCAGCAAGCTCCTGCAGAATGGAGATAATGAACAATAGGTGGTATTAGCTGAAAAATGTTGTTCCCCGTATCAGGGATTACTTCCCCCCCGTCCTTCCATGAAGGGCCTCATGGGTTCTTTTACGTCCACTTAAGAGGGCAGAGGTTTTAACATCAAAAAGCAAAAAGCTGCAGATGCTGGAGGTCTGAAATAAAACCAGAAATTGGTGGAAATGCTTGGCAGGTCTGATCGTATTGAGGAAACACAGTTAATATTTCAGGCTGATGACCTTTCACCAGAACTCAGCAACATTAAAAATCCAGCACGAGTTGAATTGCAGAGAAGGAGAGGGGTTTCCTCCCTCCTATCTTCCTTCTGATCAAAGCTGTAGACTTGGGAAACCTGCATGGGCCCAGGCTATGTCTGTTTGTGTGGGTAAGTGGAATAGACACTGTGTCAGTCCTACTCAAGCCCTTCCCTTTCCTGGTACATTGATGACTGCAATGGTCCTGCTTCATATAGAACTGGAAAATTTCACCACCTTTAGTACCAGTTTCCACTGTGCTCGCACTATCAAATGGTCCATATTCCCTGTCTTGACTCCATCTCATCTCAGAGACCAACATCCATTACAAACCCAGTGACTCCCACAGCTACCTCAACGGCACCATCGCCCACCCTACACCATGTAAGTACTCCATTCTTTTCTCCCAGTTCCTCTGGCTCTGTCGTATCTGCTGATGTTGAGACCTACCACACTAGCGCCTCTGATATCTCCCACTTCCTTAACTTTTCCTTATGCTTCTCTTCAACAATAGTGGACAAGGTACTTGATCATGTCTCTCTTTTTATATTCATTGAAGGAATGTGGGCTTTGCAGGCTGAGCCAGCATTTAATTGCCCATCCCTAGTTGCCCTTGAGAAGGTGGCGGTAAGCTGCCTTCCTGAACCGCTGCAGTCCTTGAGGTGTGGGTGTACCTGTCCAGGATTTTGACCCAGCGACAGTAAAGGATAAGATAAAAGTCACACATACATCGAAACACACAGTGAAATGCATCTTTTGTGTCGAGTGTTCCGGGGGCAGCCCGCAAGTGTCACCACGCTTGCGGCGCCAACATAGCACGCCCACAACTTCCTAACCCATACGTCTTTGGAATGTGGGAGGAAACTGGAGCACCCGGAGGAAACCCACACAGATGCACAGGGACAACGTACAAGCTCCTTACAGACAGCGGCGGGAATTGAACCTGGGTCGCTGGCGCTGAAATAGCGTTACGCTAACCGCTACACTACCGTGCCTGCCCTCTACACAATAAGCAATGATTTATTTCCAAGTCGGGATGGTGTGTGGCTTGGAAGGCAATCTCTGGGTGGTGGTGTTCCCCATGCATTTGTTGTCCTGGTCCTTCTGGAGGAGAGATGTGGTGGGTTTGGAAGGTGCTGTCTGAGGAGTCTCGGTGAGTTGCTGCAGTGCATCCTGTAGATGGTACAAACTGCTGCTATTGTGCGTCGGTGGTGGAGTGAGTGAATGGTTGCGGAAAGTTTGTCTCCTCTACCAACTACACTTCTGTACTGACACCTTCTCCTTCCAGCCAGGGCATGGATCAGGTTCCCCTGGTCCTCACCTTCACCCACCAGTATCCACATACAACAGCTCATTCCATGTAATTTCCACCACCGTCACTGAGATCCCACCACCAGACACACGTTCCCCCGCCTCTCCTTTCAGCACTCCACTCCCTCCATGATTCCTGCTCCAATCTTCCATCTCCACCAACCTCCCGATGTCGCCTCCACATGCAACCTCAGCAGATGCAACACCTGTCCTCTATGCAGAGACGCCAGAGACCGCTAGATGCTGGAAGCCGGAGCAACACACAATCTGCTGGAGGAACTCCGCGGGTTGAGCAGCGTCTGTGGGGGGGGAGAGGGAAGGAATTCCTTTCCCCCCACCTGTCTTTTTACCTCCTCCCTTCCCACCAGCGGCACAAACATCCCCTTCTCATGTTCTTCGCACTATAGGAGGAAGACATTCGGCCCACTGAGACCATGCCGGCTCTCAGAGCGATCCCACTTCTTATTCTTCACCTGCCCATGAGCTGCGCGGCAGTGCAGTTAGTAGAGTCACAGCCTCACAGTGCCAGAGACCTGGGTTCGATCCTGACCTCCGGTGCCGTCTGTGCGGAGTCTGCACGCTCTCCCTGTGACCACGTGGGATTCCTCCGGGTGCTTTGGTTGGAGGCGACATCGGGAGGTTGGTGGACATGCAGGTTGGTGGGCTGATTGGCTGCTGTAATACGTCCCTGGTGTGTAGGTGAGTGGTGGACTCTAAGGGTTGTTGAAGGGAATGTAGGGAGACTAAATGGGACTAGTGCGGATATGCGTCTGATTGTTGATGGGCCATAGGGTCCACTTCACACTCAGTCACTCTAACTCCCCTGATTATCCATCTATAAGACCATAAGATATAGGAGCAGAATTAGGCCATTCAGCCCATGAAGTCTGCTCCGCCATTCAATCAGAAAGAAATGTATGTGCCGCTTAAATGTACCCAATGACTTGTCCTCCACAGGCCTCAGCGGCAGCAAATTCCACAGATTCACCTCCCTCTGGCTGAAGAAATTTTTCCTCATCTCAGTTCTAAAGGGACGTCCCTTTATTCTGAGGCTGTGTCCTTGGATCCTAGACTCTCTCATTCATGGAAACATCATCTCCGCGTCCACTCTGTCCAGGCCTTTCAGTATCCGGCAGGTTTCAATGAGATCCTCCCCTCATCCTTCTGAGCTCCATTGAGTATAGGCCCAGGGACATCAAACACTCCTCTACACCACCTACACCAGTTCATTTACAATAGCCAGTTAACCTAACAACCAACACACCATTGGAATGTGGGAGGACATCAGAACACATGGGGGGAAGCCAGCAAAGTCACGGAGAGAACGTGAAAACACCACATGGTACCAGAGATCGGAATCGAACCCGGTCACTGGGGCTGTGAGCAAGCTTCACTACCCGCTGCGCCATTGTGCCGGCCAACTTCCAAGTGAAGCAGCGACCAGTCTTGTCCCCCCCCAAGTCAGCACACTGCATCCGATGCTTACAGTCCGGCCTCAGCGCTGGAGGAGCCAAACCTTACCCGACACCTCCTTCCGGTCTGTAAGGGTAACCCTGGGCTCCTAGCTGCCCGTCACCTTCACATTCCCTTCCAGTCCCACTTGACCTCTGACATGGTTCCAACAAGAGCAGCTGGAGGATCAGCGTCAAATATTCTGACGAGGGACACTACAGCCCTCAGAATGCTGAATTCAGTGGTTAACCGGCCCGTTCCAGTTTGTACCAGAACTGTGAGAGAAGGTCATCAGCCCAAAACAGTTTCTGTCCCCACAGATGCTGCCTGAGTTGCAGAGTGCTCCCAGCCTCCTCTTTTACCTCAGAGTTCCCCTCTCCTCTGTCCCGTTTCACATCCCTCTATCTACCCCATCTCCGGGCTGAGCAGCTCAGCTGATGCCCTCACTGCCCTCTCTCAGCAGGCACCACCACCGCCTGTGTCATTCAGTCTCTCCGGGTCTCCATCCCATCACTGACACTCCTGTTCTCCTTGCCTCTCAGCCTCTCTGCAAGAGAAAACATGATTGTTTCCTCATTTATGCTGGTTCTAATGAAAGGTCATTGGCTTGTTTCCCCCTCCGCAGACTCTGCTTCACTTGTGAAGTGGCAGGCACGATAGTGTAGCAGCATGACACTATTACTGCGCCAGCGACCCGGGTTCAATTCCCGCCGCTGTCTGTGAGGAGTTTGTGCGTTCTCCCCATGCGTCTGCATGGGTTTCCTCCAGGTGCTCCGGTTTCCTCCCACCTTCCAAGGACATACGGGTTAGGAAGTTATGGGCGTGTTATGTTGGCACGGAAGCGCAGTGACACTTGCGGGCTGCCCCCCAAGAACACTCTACGCAAAAGATGCATTTCACTGTGTGTTTCAATCTACATGTGACTGATAAAGATATCTTATCTTAGCTGAAGTATCTCCAGCATTTTCCATTTCTATTACAGGCTTTCCCAGGTTCCAGCAGGGTTCCGTTCCTGTGAACTGTTCATGACCCGGACAGTCCACAAGTCGGAAGTGTGGCCGCAAACTGAGTTCCCACGGGGCAGGGGGTGCCTGCCACCCTGCAGCAGCCGGCAAATCCATCCCACCAGTCCTGTACCCTGTACTACCTCAATGCACTGTGGAATGAATGGTTCTTCTCTTTGGAGAGAAGGAGGATGAGAGGTGACTTGATAGAGGTGTACAAGATGATAAGAGGCATAGATCGAGTGGACAGTCAGAGACTTTTTCCCAGGGCGACAATGGCTAACACGAGGGGACAAAATTTTAAGGTGATTGGAGGAAGGTATAAGGGGAATGTCAGGGGTAAGTTTTTTACACAGAGAGTGGTGGGTGCATGGAACACACTGCCAGCAGAGGTTGTGGAACAGACTCCCAAGAGTGAACATCACCAACAGCCTGTCCTGGTCAAATCACGTAGATGCCACAGCCAAGAAAGCTCACCAGTGCCTCTACTTCCTCAGAAGGCTAAAGAAATTCGGTTTGTCCCCTTTGACTTTCACCAACTTTTACCGATGCACCATAGAAAGCATCCTTTTTGGATGTATCATGGCTTGGTATGGCAACTGATCTGCCCGGGACCGCAAGAAACTGCAGAGAGTTGTGGACACAGCCCAGCGCATCACGGACACCAGCCTCCCCTCCTTGGACTCTGTCTTTACCTCTCGTTGTCTTGGCGAAGCAGCCAGCGTAATCAAAGACCCCACCCACCCACGACATTCCCTCTTCTCTCTTCTTCCATCGGGTAGAAGATACAGGAGCCTGAAGGCACGCACCACCAGACTTAAGGACAGCTTCTACCCCACTGTGATAAGACTATTGAACGGTTCCCTTATACAATGAGATGGACTATGACTTCACGATCTACCTTGTTGTGACCTTGCACCTTATTGCACTGCACTTTCTCTGTAGCTGTGACACTTTACTCTGTACTGTTATTGTTTTTAACCTGTACTACATCAATGCACTCTGCACTAACTCACTGTGTAATGAATTGACCTGTACGATCAGTATGCAAGACAAGTTTTTCATTGGACCTCGGTACAAGTGACAATAATAAACCAATACCAATACATTAGGGACATTTAAGAGATTCTTAGATAGCCACATGAATGATAGAGAAATGGGAGGATATATGGGAGGGAAGGGTTAGATAGATCTTAGAGCAGGATAAAATGTTGGCACAACATTGTGGGCCAAAAGAACTGTACTGTACTGTAGTGTTCTATGTTCTATGTTCTATGAATTGATCTGTACGAAAGGTATGCAAGGCAAGTTTTTCACTGTCCCTCGGTACAAGTGACAATAATAAACCAACACCAATACCAATACCAAACGCTTGTTCGTATGCACGGGCTGTAAGTAAATTGGGTGCCCGTGACCTGGGGAGGACCTCTCTGGGTCTGAACATTCCTGAACAACCACAATGTCAAGAGTGTGGAACTCCACAAGTGTGTAAGCTTTGGAGAGGGTGCAGAGGAGATTTACCAGGACACTGCCTGGGTTGGAGGGCATGTCTTACAAGGAGAGGCTGAGCAAGCTAGGCCTTTTCTCTTTGGAGCGACGCAGGATGAGAGGCAACTTGATAGAGGTGTGTGAGATTATGAGAGGCATAGACAGAGTGGACAGCCAGCACCTTTTCCCCAGGGCGGTAATGGCCAATACCAGAGGTCACCCGTTTAAGGTGAGTGGAGGAAAGTTCAGGGGGGATGTCAGAGGTAGGTTTTCTTACACAGAGAGTGGTGGGTGCCTGGAATGCACTGCTGGGGGTGGCGGAAGGGGCCGATATGATAGGGTCACTTAAGGGACTATTAGATAGGCACATGGATGAAAGAGAAATAGAGGTGAAGTAGAGAGGGGGATAGATTGAATGGGGATAAGACTTATATAGGTCGGCACAACATTGTAGGCTGAAGGTCCTGTACTGTGCTGTGCTGTTCCATGTTATATGTACAACAATGGAGTGTGGTCTCAAGGATGTCAGCTAGTCACTTGGAAGGGACACCATGTTCAACCCTGACTTGGCCAACATTCAACATTCAACATTCCCCACACACGCACTTTCCATTGAGTGTCACTGGATAGTAACCAGCAGCAGTAATCCTTGGCTGAGTTTCCTGATTCTAAACCTGAAAGTACTGAGGTCAAGTATAGTTCTCTCCCTTGTGTTCTCCCTTCTATCAGCTAAGTCAGCACAGCTTGTGTTGCAGCTTTAATTTCTTCCAGCTTCTTGGACAACATTTGTTAATTTTCTAGAACTCCTCTTAGAAGGACGATTCCAATGCCCTTTTGAACTTGTTTGCATCCAGTCAGGCAATGAACCGAGAAAACTTGAGTGAATCCTTCCAAGATAAAGCCCCAAGGAGTTGGTAAGGCAGCCCATTCTCCCCAGAAATCTTCCATCTGTATCCTGGAAAAAGAACGTTTTACTGTCTGAATGAAAACATCCCCTAGCTTGGCTTGGCTGGGGAAAGATGAAGTTGTCACATCACAGCACATATGATTATTCTGAAACTGCATCCCCAAAAAATACTGACTTGAATAAGTTCCAATTCTTCTTTAGATCTCTTGAATTAATGTATATTGTTGGCAGGGTGAGCTTGTAAAACATTCTGCAAGTAAGTTTTTAATAAAAGCCATGCTGAAAATATGTTTAGCTCTGCAGCATAGTTTGGCAACACAAGATAAAACTTGGTTGGGAATGCAGGTCATCTTTCATTGTTTTCAGCTGGTGATCGACTTCATCCTGAGCATTCATCCACAGCAATACTCCGGGGGAACAAAACCTTATCGTGGAAATGCAGCATAGAATTCCTCATTGACTGAAGATTATTTCCTGATAAATGTGCACTATTCACTGTGTGAAAAACATGAAAAATCAGTGACACGGACTGAACTGACAGCTGGCATTTGCACTGATAGAAGTAGCCAGTAAAGGATTGGACCCAAACTAAATAAAATTCCTCATGCAAGATCAAAACAGGCGATTGTAAACTGCAGATTCCAGGAAGCCATTTTGAGACGGTGATCCGATGCTGTATATTAGGTGCTGATTAGGAACCATTCAAGCTTCCTGCTAATAGTTTTTTGGCATCAGAAAAATCTCATTTAGGTACCAGTAGGTCTACCACAGTCCATGCAGGAATTCCTAATCATTCATCACACCACCATCCTCTTATTGGGACCATAGGAACCCAAGTGGGCAATTTAGATCTTTGAACCTTTTCCACAACTCAGTTAGACCTTGGCTGAGCTCTACAACTCAATTTGCCCACCTTATCTCCAGATGTTTTGGTATCCTTTCCAAACACAGGGCTACCAACATCAGTCCTAAAAAATCTTCATGGCCCCAAATAACTTGGGGGAAAACAATTCCAGATTCCTACTACCCTTTCTTAAGAGGAGTGCTTCTTATTTCACTTTTCCTGAAATGTGGTGCTGGATGGCTGGGATACACAAGGCTGGGATACAATTTCGGATACTGCAGCATTTATTACAAACTGTACCTCCCGGTCTACCACCAGATCTTCACCCAATGGTTTAATGAATTGCAAATCCAATCCTCAAAAATAACCTGCACATCTGTAATGTTTTATCTTATGGAAATTGTTTCAGATCTATGGGAAGAGAAAAAGAGGGCAATAGGGAAGAGTCATGGTGAAGTTCCATAGTGCCCATCGTTTGACCGTCACGGGTGTCAACTTGCTTTGAATTTTCAGCAATACCTGTGTGCTCGTTCGTAGTGTGACTGGTGTACGTACTAGGAAAGTCAACATGGAACAGACCGGAGCCACGTAGCTGGGACAGATTGTGACCTCAGTCCTCCTGTGGAGTTTGCACATTCTCTCTGTGACCAGGTGGGTTTCCCCCGGGGGCTCTGGCTTCCTCCCACATCCCAAAGACATGCGGATTGGTAGGTCAGCTGGCCACTGGAAATGACCCTGAGTGTGTAGGTGAGGGGTGGAATCAGGGGGCAACTGATGACAGCGCGGTGAGAATAAAATGGAATCCATATAGGATTAATATAAGTGGATGGTTGATGGTCGGTGTAGACTCAGTGGGCTAAAGGACCCATTTCTGTGCTGCATCTCTCTTCCATCTACGTCTAAAGCAGCTACTGTACTGTTCATCTCAAAGACTTTAGCAGCAAGATGGAGCCACCATCGGTGGTTTTCAGGCTAATTAGTTAATTAATCACTGAATTGTTGGTGATTGGTTTGTAGGAGGGCTAACTCTAGAGAAGTACAACGGGGTTAGTGTTGACCTTATCACAGTTTCTTAAGTCTACAGTCCAGACTGTCATGTAAGAACAGCATCATAAGACTAGAAAATATTGTAGCAGGAGTAGGCCGTCCTGCCCCTCAACCCTGCTCCACCCTTCAATAACATTGAACCGATCCAAACATCCTATTTCCTATGCTTCATCCAAATCTCCTGCCCCCAAGCAAAGGAGGCTTCAGTGGCCATTCATTACCAGCTGTAAAGGGCAGAATGAGGAGGGCTCCTGAAGCGTAGGGTAACCTAGTAGAACAGAGGAGGGAGATGGAGGGTCCTCTGCACAGAGTGGCTTCAGGGGCAGTTGACCCCAGCTTCTCCAAGGTCATGCTAAGCCACTACTGCAGTCTCAGAGCAGGGCCAGGACTGCATTGCCGGTAGTAATAAAGCCAAGATCACCATGCATTTATATTGCTCTCTCCAAGCCGGCCAAGGAAAGTTTGCGCCATCTCTCAGATTGCAACACAATGCAGAAAGCCAGTTCGGCAAGAGAGCGTAGATTCTCGAAGAGGACGGGATTTCCAAAGGTGCAGCCTCATTGTCTTAAATCACCGGGTTTATTCACCACGAGGCATTTCTCTCCAAGAACACGCAGCTGCTCTGTGACCGCACCTGGGGGACAGTGGCAGTAACTGTTAGGTACCCAGACAGAGATCACGGTCCTTTCTGTGTTCCCTCCCATCTTCCAACCACACCGAAAGGTGGCTGCTTCAGGGCTAGCTTCTCCCCACATGGTTCTCGACCCTGGTCCAAGGAGAGAAAATGTGACCGGGTCGTACAGTGGTATGTCCAGGCACCCGCCCATGATAATCCTACATATCCACACTAGGCCCACAGCTTTCAATACCATGGCAATTCAAGAGTTTGTCCAGATGCTTCTTAAATGTTGTGAGAGTCTTCCCTGCCAACTCAGGCAGTACGTTCTTGACTCACAACTACCCCACCACATCCCCGCTAAACCTCCCACCTTAAACCCACACCCTCCCGTCTTAGATGCCCCCACCAAGGGGGGAAATATTCCTACTGTCTCACCCGCTTGTCTCCCTCATGATTTTGCATACAAGAGCCAACTGTCACCTGCAGCATCGAGAAGCGGGCGGGAGGCATTCGGCAGCACCGCTTTCTCTGGGACATGGTCTTGAACTGTGCAGCACAGGGGGTCTTCAGATCTGAGGTCGGTGTGTGTGTGCGACATGAGCTCTCAGCCCTTGCCAGCAGTTAGGAAGCAAGGGGGGGTTCTACTCTGGCCGTGTACTTTTAGACCAACCGATCCAACTACGGTTTTATTGAAGACATTCCCAATTTCCCGTTTCACTTGCACCACAGAAAGCATCCTAACTGGATGCATCACGGCTTGGTAAGGCAACTGCTCTGCCCATGACCAGAAGGAACTGCAGAGTTGTGGACACAGCCCAGCACATCATGGAAACTAGCCAACCCTCCATGGACTCGGTCTATACCTCTCGTTGCCTTGGCAAAGCTGCCAGCATGATCAAAGACCCCACCCACCCAGGTCGTTCTCTCTTCTCTCCTCTCCCATCAGGTAGAAGACACAGGAGCCTGAGGGCACGTACCACCAGACTTAAGGAACGGCTTCTACTCCACTGTGATAAGACTGTTGAACAGTTCCCTTATTCGATGAGATGGACTCTGACCTCACGATCTACCATGTTGTGCTTGCACCTTATTGCACTGCACTTTCTCTGTAGCTGTGACACTTCACTCTGTACTGTTATTGTTTTTACCTGTACTACGTCAATGCACTCTGTACTAACCCAATGTAACTGCACTGTGTAATGAATTGATCTGTACGAACAGTATGCAAGACAAGTTTTGCATAATAATTATAAACTAATATTATAATATAATATAATAGATTATAATAAGCAATAATAAACTAATACCAATACCAACTCACCTTCCTCCAGTCACCAATACACTTATGGCTATCTGGCAAGCTCTACTTACAGGCTATCTCCTCTCCACTCTTTCAGTCCAGATGAAGGGTCTCGACCTGAAACTTCTTTTCCCTCCACAGATGTTGCCTGACCTGTTGAGTTCCTCTCACAGTTTCTTTTTTGTTTATTTCATCATGTCTGCCTGTCCACCTTCTCCTGGAGGTGGACCCATCCTCTACAACTGCATTCATGCCCTCTAGGGAGCTATGGCCTGGTTCCCCTTTCCATTGCCCCTGGCTGTGGGCTACATCTGCCACAGACTTACCACATGTCAACCCGACTTGGATCTAGCTTTGAAGACACAAGCAACTGCTGGAAATCTAGAGCAAAACACAAACTGCTTGGAGGAACTCAGCGGGTCAGGCAGCATCTGTGGAGGCAGAAGGATGGTCGACGTTTCAGCTGGAGACCCTACCTCAGGATCTAACCTTCACAATTTGGGAAGTGTCAGTAAACCAGACTGAGTGACGGCCTACAGTCACAATCGTTCTCCTGCCACTCAGTCACTGCTGCCTGGGCAAGTGAGAGTAAATGGGGGAAGATGTAGAGGCAGGTTAAAGATGAGGATAAGTGGTTGTATCGGGGCAGTGGGGGAATGGTGAGGGCAGAGTTCACCAAAACCTCCGAGATTCTGGGGCAGTCTCAGAAGATTGGAAAACTTACAAATGTTCGAGAAAGGGGATGGAGACAGAAATTGGAGAACTACAGGCCAGATAGTGGCATCTGTCCCAGGGAAACACTGGAATCCATTACTGGAGTAATGTGGCCAGCAGATGAACGCGGAGATCACGTTGCGTCTTCCCACTGTCGCTAACATTGCCCAGCAGATATCTATTTCCTAGACCGGTGCGGCCAAGTGAGCAGCACTTCCCACAGGAACCCCTGCCCTGCAAATCAAAGGGCAGGAGAGCTCAGCATTCCTTGGTCACAATGAGTGCAGGGAGGGGGCCCTGCAGGCACATGGATGAAAGTCAGCCTTCAAATGTTTGCTGATGCAAGTATTTCTGTAACTTAATCTTTATTTTCCAAAGGAAAAGAAATAAAACAGAAAACGCTGGAAACACTTAGCTTATCAGGCAACACCTATGGGGCATCTGTGTTTCTCCCTCCACAGATGCTGTCTGACCTGTTGAGTATTACCAGTATTTCTGGTTGTCATTTCAGATTTCCACCATCTGCAATTTGGTTTGGCTTCCCAAATGTTATGCGCGTGGTCACCGAATTGCATAAGATAACAAGTCAGCATTTTCTTATGTGACCCTTCTCAACATACGTGCCTATTTGTACCCTTTCCTTCTCCACACCTTCTGGATATGGTGTGAAGGAACTTGCACCAGAAATGGGCTGTGAACTGTGTGTTGACTGACGGTGGGTTTGGAAGCTGTTTCTCTGAGCTGGATGGATCCTGCTGTGGTCTAAGGGTTGATGTTTTTCCATAGATCTGGTGGCTTGGTGTGGTACAGTACTTTCTTTCAGGATTGTTCACCCAGCAGTTCGACTCTTGTTACCAATTTATTTTCTCATGCTTTCCATTGCATTCCTGCTTTTCATTTTATTTAGAAAAAGGGCAGCATTGTTCCTCCTTCATCGGATGCATTTTTTTTAAAGAGAAAGGTCCAAAAAGTGAAAGAAACAGGGAAAGGAGGCCTGTTGGAATTTAACTGTTCTTACTTGCTGAAATTTAAATGTTATAGTCTCATACAGCGCAGAAACAGATCTTTCGACCCACCAAGTCTGCGCCAACTATCAAATGCCTATTTGCACAGATCCGAAACTAATCCTATTTAGTTCTCCCCAGATTCTGTGAACACCTCCCCCGTACTCCCCTACAGAACCAGAGGCAATTTACAGCAGCCAGTTTACTTACCAACTCCTGGGTCTTTGGGATGAAGAAGTAAATCCACACAGACACCTGTACGTTCAAATGACATGCATTTTTATATAACTGTTTTTGTACTAAAATATATCAAATTGGCTTTCTCTGTGTTATTTTGGTTTTCTCTGAACCCTCGTGTTTAAGAATATTCATTAGCTGGACCTAATTTTAAATTGTAACCAGCCACACACATGTTCAGTTTCAGTCAATTAAAAATGATGTATGGCCTTTCCTTGGGAAATAGCTGTCTATTTGGAAGTTAATTTTCATTCATCTCCCGACTTAGTGCATTTGTCCCATTTGTTCCTTGACACTAAGCCTGAAAGTCCTATAATCCCATTATGTCACACCATGGGAACAAGACTCAGCTGGAGACACATGTCACGATCCTGAATTTTCCATTCACTTCCGGAAATTATTTTTTAATATTTTTCAGCAACAAAGAAACATTAAAACCAGAATTCCAAACACCATGATGCCGTACATACAGCTTTCACCAACTAAACATGTATCTGACAGATTGTACATCTGATTGAAATTAAGGCACGAAATCATTTCCTCTTTCTCCACTAAGATGCAAACAAAGCCCTTAAAAGGGAACACGACATTCTCATGGCACCTTTAACATCACTAAGTTCTTTTGTGTGTTTGTTGGTGTCTGACACCAAATCTGTATTTCAACACAAACTGCTGTCAGCAAAGAGTCACAGGGAGAGGTGACACTTGCACATCAATGTCTGCACAGCATAGTTCATTGGGAAAATGAGGGAAACCAGTCAACATAATTAGGCTGCTTATCCTGCCTCCACCAACATACAACTAGAGTTTGTCTCTAAATAATTATATTGGGTTGGACTTCTGGATTGAAGACATCAAAAGCATCCCAATAATAATAGGTAATCAAGGGGCTATACGGGAAGAACTTAACCAGTCTCTATCACTAGAAAAGTACTCGGCAAGCTGATGAGATGAAAAGCTGACAAGTCCCCTGGATCTGATGGCCTGCCTCCTACAGTTGTACAGAAGCGGCTGCAGAGAAAGTGACTGCATTGGTTGCAATTTTCCAAAATTTCCTTATTGTGGAGAGGGTTGGAAAACTGCAGATGTCACTATTTAAGAAAGGAAAGAGCCTGAAAGCAGGAAATTATAGGCCAGTTAGCCTAACAGCTGTCATTGGGGAAATACTGGCATCCATTATCAGGGAGGGCTTTAGAAGTATAGTGTCAAGAGTTCAGGGCCTGCATGTTCCTGTCAGGGTGAAGGCTGGCAGGTTTAGGGAACCTTGGTTGAGGAAAGCTGTTGAGGCTCTGGTTAACAAAAAGGGGGAGGCATATACTGCCCATAAGCAATTGGGAACTAGTGAATCTCTTGACTACAAGTACAGGAGTGCACTTAAGATAGACATTTCAAGGGCAAAAAGAGGATACGAGAAGGACCTGTTGGGCAAGGTGAGGCAAAATCCCAAGAGATTCTGTAGGTATATTAAGAGTAAAAGGGTGGCTAGGGAGTGATTAGGTCCGCTTTAAGATCAGCATGGCCGTCTGTGTGTGGAACCAAAGGAACTGGGTGAGATTTTTAATGAATTTTTTTTCAGTTTTTACTGTGGAATAAACAATGGAAGCTAAGGAAATTAGGGAAATGAGTGGTGTTGCCTTGGACCACATACAAATTAGCAGGGAGCAGGTATTGGAGGCTTTAAAGTGCATTAAGGTGGATAAATCCCCAGGGCCTGACCTGGTGCATTCTTGGACCTTGTGGGAAGGTGGAGAAGAAATTTGGAGGCACTTGCAGAAATTTTTGCTTCAGCTCTGGAGACAGGTGAGGTTCTGGAGGACTGGAGAGTGGCTAATGTCGTGCCATTGTTTAAAAAGGGAAGCAAAAATAGGCCAGGAAACTGCAGGCCAGTGGGGCTGGCGTCAGTGGTGGGTAAGTTGCTGGAAGGGATTCTGAGGCACAGTCTCTACCAACATTGGAGAGACAGGGTCTGATTCGGGACAGTCAACACGGCTTTGTGCGTGGGAAGTCGTGTCTGATAAATCTCTTGGAGTTCCTTCAAGGAGGTAACCAAGAGGGGAGATGATGGTAGGGCAGTGGATGTTGTCCATGTGGACTTCAGCAAGGCCTTTGACAAGGTCCCTCATGGCAGGCTAGCCTGGAAGGTTAGATTGGCTGCGATCCAGGGGGACAGAGTGGATTGCATTCTTGATTGGCTCAGTGGTAGGAAGCAGAGGGTGATGGTCGAGGGTTGTCTCTTGGACTGGAGGCTGTTGGATGTGAATTTACAAAACATGGTTCATAAGTTTGAGGATGATACTAAAGTAGGTGGTGTTGTAGATAGACAAAAGGTTATGAAAAGTTACAGGGGATCTTGATCATAAAACATAGAACACAGAACATCACAGCACAGTACAGGCCCTTTGGCCCACAATGTTGTGCTGACATTTTATCCTTCTCTAAGATCTATCTAGCCCTTCCCTCCCACATAGCCTCCTAAGAGTTTCTTAAATGTCCCTAATGTATCTGCCCCCACAACCTCTGTTGGCAGTGCATTCCACACACCCACCACTCTCTGTGTAAAAAACTTACCCCTGACATCCCCCTTATATCCTCCTCCAATCTCCTCTGCACCCTCTCTAAAGCTTCCACATCCTTCCTGTAATGAGGTGACCAGAACTGAACACAATACTCCAAGTGTGGTCTGACCAGAGTTCTATAGAGCTGCAACATCACCTCGCAGCTCTTGAACTCATTACCCCGATTAATGAAGGCCAACACTCCAGACGCCTTCTTAACAACCCTATCGACCTGCGTGGAAATCTTGAGAAATCTATGGACGTGGACCCCAAGATCCCTCTGTTCCTCCACACTATGGAGCCCTGCCATTAACCTTGTATTCTGCCTTTGGATTTGATATCCCAAAGTGTATCACTTCACACTTATCTGGGTTGAACTCCATCTGATCAACTAGGTATGTGGGCTGAGGATTGGCAAGTGGCTTTCAATCCAGATAAATGTGAGGTATTGCATTTTGGGAGATCAAACCAGGGTAGGACTTGTACAGTGAATGGTAGGGCCCTGGAGCATGTTGTGGAACATAGGGACCTATGAGTGAAAGTGTAGAGTTTGCTGAAAGCAGCATCAGGTGGTGAAGAAAGCTTTTGGCACGCCGGCCTTCATCAATCAGGGCACTGAGTATAGGAGTTGGTTAGTTATGTTGCAGTTATATAAGACGGTGAAGCCACACTTGGAGTATTGTGTAGAGTTTAGGTCACCCTGTTATAGGAACAGTATTATTAAACTAGAAAGAGTGCAGAAAAGATTTACCAGAATGTTGCCTGGACTTGGGGGCCCGAGTTACAAGGAGAGGTTTCATTGACTAGGACTTTATTCCCTGGAATGCAGGTGACCTGACAGAGGTACATAAGATCACGAGAGGCATAGACAGGGTGAAAGCACATAGTCTTTTTTCCAGAGAAGGGGTACAAAAAACAAATGGGCATAGGTTTAAGATCAGAGGCGAGAGATTTAAAAGGGACATCAGGGGCAGTTTCTTCACGCAAAGGGTGGTGCGTATTTGGAATGAGCTGCCAGGAATAGTGGTTGAAGCAGGTACATTTAAAAGCCATCTAGATAAATCCGTGGATAGGAGAGGTTTCGAGGGCTATGGGCCAAACACAAGCAGATGGGACTTGCTTGCTGGTCAACACGTTGGCATGGACAAGTTGGGCCGAAGGACCTGTTTCCTTTCTATATGTCTCTATGACTCTAATAGCAGGACATTTCGAAAATTGTAAGACAATCAAGCAGAATCAACACGACTTTATTAAAAGGAAATCGTGTTTGACAATTTTGTCGGAATCTTTGAGGATGTAACAAGCAGGGAGGATAAAGGGGAACCTGTAGGTGCAGCGTATTTGTATTTCCAGAAAGCACTTGATAAGGTGCCTCACTAAAGGTGACTACACAAGAGAACAGTGCACAGAATTGGGGTCAGTATATATTGGCATGGATTGGGGAATTGGCCAATGGCCAGGTTTGCTGATGATACACAAGGTTAGCAAGTCATGAGCAGGACGCAAAGAACTGGAAAATATTGGCAAACCCGGGTTAAGTGAATGAGCAAGGAGTTGGCAGATGGAGCATAATACAGGAAAATGTGAGGTTCTCCACTTTGGAAGGAAGAATGAAAAACCAAATTAACATTTAAATGGAATGAGGGTGCAAAATGTACAAGGAGAGCTGGGAGTCCTAGTGCATGAGACACAAAGCATTAGCATGAAGGTAGAGCATATTATTAGAAAAGTGAATGTTGGCAAGGAGTATGGAGCGTAAAAGTTTTGATGCAACTTTAAAGAGCACTGGTGAGTCTGCACTTGACGTACAGTGTACAGTTCTGGTCTTTATATTTAAGGAAGGATGTGCTTGCACTGGAGACGGTGCAGAGAAGAGTCACTGGGTTGTTCCTGAGGTGACAGGGCTGACGTGTGAAGAGAGCTTGAGCAGGTTGGGTCTGTACTCATTGGTGTGCAGAAGAAAAGATTCTGAGGGGGATTGGCAGGATAGGTGCTGAGAGGATATTTCTCCTAATGGGGGTGTATTGTGGAGGGTCGTGGCTGTCACGTGACAACACTGCCCCTACCTGGTCGGAAGACACACCACTGTCAATCAAGGTTTGGCTCCACCCCACCCATCAGGGCACACTTAACCATTGGTCCCTTTAAGCACCTTTTTACCTGGCCTCGGGCCATTGGTCTGTTTGAACTACCTGGGCTGGATCCCCCCGGCCCTCCAGCACTATAAAGAGGGCCACATGTACTTGGTTCTCTCTCTTTTGTCTCCAAGGGATGCCTTGTCGGTAAGCTGTGCACTGTTTGGTGGAGTTAGAAGCATCTGCTTCACTCCAGGCTGAAGAACCGTAACAGCGCTGGTGGAATTAGTTAATATCCCTGGTTGCATAGAGCTGTGCCTGCCCTGAGTCAAGGGGTGGTGGGTAACGTATTGCTTTTCCTTGATTGTTTGTACCCAGTTCGTTGTGTGTGTGTGTGTGTGTATCTTACCCTTGTTGCAATTTCCCCATGCTTGCTATCACCGGCGCACACATGTGCGTGTGTGTGTGTGTGTTGCCCCCATTACCTTTGTAAATAAATCATTTAATTCAAAGGCTGTGTCCAGAGTCCTCGTCCTTCGAGACCTCGAACTTGTCTCACAACGGGGGGGTATCTAGAATTAAGGGGCATAGTTTTAGAATAAGGTGTCGCCCATTTAAGATGATGAGGAAGAATTTCTTCTGTTAAAGGGCATGAGTTCTTTCCCCCAGAAAGCTGTAATGGTGGAGTCACCAAATATATTCAAGGTACAAATACACAGACATTTAAACTGCAGAGGAGTTAAGGGGCCATTGGAGAGCAGGAGAGGGGTACTTAAAACCATGCTGGATCAGCCATGATCTTGTTGAAAAGTGAAACAAAGAGCCAGCTGGTCTAAAACTACTACTTATAACGATTTTTTTTGTTCTGTGCAAAAACTTTGTTTAAACATTCACAATCTTCAGCTCCCACAGTTCAAACAAGTGTTAAGTGCCAGCAAGCATCTTACTTGGATTTGCAAAGCAGTATTTAGATGTCTTGAAAATCAATACCATGCATTGTCAATGCAGAATTTCATTAGTGCAATACACCCTAAAACACTGCACTTAAAATGGCAAGAGCACACTGGTCAATCTGTTTTCAAACAATAAGCTTGTAGCTTAAGTCACTGGCCAGTGTAGCACTGAGCAGTGCAAACCAGAAAATACCAGCTTCAGTGGGGGTTGTCTGCTCAGCTAGCTGACTGCTGAAATTATTTTTACAAATGGGCCTCAGTTCATCAGTCCTCGGAAAAGAAGATTCAAAAGGTGATCCCTGGTGCTTACCCTCCACTGTTACTTTGTGATACCTATGGGGAACGATAGAATGCTGCCCTGTTTGCAGTCATCTCTGGAATGGACAAGGTGACAGAGAAGTCATTCGAGTGCAAATCCATGTCCTCACCTGCTTCACCTGGGCAGAGGATTACAAACCAGGGGATGACAGAGATTCCAAAATAGTGATCCCCTTCAAGGAAGGATAAGATAAGATACCTTTATTAGTCACATGTACATCGAAACACACAGTGAAATGCATCTTTTGCATCGAGTGTTCTGGGGGGCAGCCTGCAAGTGTCGCCACACTTCCGGCGCCAATATTGCACGCCCACAACTTTCTAACCCGTACATCTTTGTGGGAGGAAACTGGAGCACCCGGAGGAAACCCACACAGTCACTGGGAGAAAGGTCAATCTCCTTACAGACGGCAGCCGGAATTGAACCTGGGTCACTGGCGCTGTAATAGGGTCACGCCAACTGCTTCACTACCGAGCCTGCCCTGAGGACATGTGTCTGATTGTCGTAGTGATGGGGGCTAGGGTATCCATCTGTGGTCTGTCGCGAGGAACGTCATTGTGAGGATTCTCCTCGATGCCTCGTCCCAGTGACTGAAACCACTTCCCAAATTGTAATGTGATTCCATCCATCCAGAGATGCAGTTGGTATGATGTTCACAGCTTGACCAATGCAAGGGAGCTGCACCAGCCACAATACATGACCTTTCAAAGTCAAAGTCGACACATACGTGTCTGCACAGTTGCAATGAAAAACTTACTTGCAGCAGCATCACAGGCACATAGCATCAGATAAGCTGCATTCACAAGAAAAACATAAATTAGACATAAATTATACACAATTCTTACAAGAAAGAACACAATTAGAACAAAAAAAACAAAGTCCATTTCAGTGCAAAGTGAGCAAAATGGTCATAGTGTTGTTAAACTGTCCTGATTAGGGTTGTGCCGGTTAGTTCAAGAACCGAATGGTTGAAGGGAAGTAACTGTTCCTGAACCTGGTGGTGTGGGACTTCAGGCTTCTGTATCTCCTGCCGATGGTAGAGTTATAGAGTCATAGAGCAATACAGCATGGATACAGGCCCTTCGGCCCAACCAGTCCATGTTGACCACAATGCCCACCCAGCTAGTCCCAATTTCCTCCGTTCAGCACATATCTCTCCAAGCCCCACCCCTCCATGTACCTATCCAAGTGCTTCTTAAAAGATATTATTGTACCTGCCTCACCCACTTCCTCTGGCAGCTCGTTCCATAGACTCACCATCCTCTGTGTGAAAAAGTTGCCCCTTAGATCTCCTTTAAATCTTTCCCCTCTCACCCTAAATCTATGCCCCCTAGATTTGGTCTCCCCCACCCTGTAACTTGCGGTGAGCAGTAGCTGCGAGGAGATGGCATGGCCTGGATGGTGGGGACCATTGACGATGGATGTTGCCTTCTTGAGGCAGCGCCTCCTGCAGATACTACCAACGGTAGGTCTCACAAAAGCCGTCAACTCCATCACTTGACCGTGCTCAGAAATTCATTCGAGACACCATGTCCCGTCCTGTTCCGCAACCCAATGATGTAAAAGCCATGACCTTTACCCTGGGGGCAACACAGGCCCAATCCCAATCCCAATCCCAATCCCAATCTCAATCAAATACCAACTCTATTCTCAGTCTGTTTTTTCTATTTTACGCACCAAAGTGGATAGCTTTCCGCTTTTCCACATAATATGGGATCTGCCTTTCCTTTGTTCGTTCACGCAGCTTGTCAACATCGTCCTCCCTCCTTACACTCCCGCCTAGTTTGGTATCAATGACCAGCTTGGAAATATGCCGGGACTGGCGCATCTGTTTTTGAAGTTAAAAAAAGGTCCCACCTATGAGGGTAACCTAACCACTCAAGCCATACCTGACACCACACTCCTGAAGCAGTCACTCTTTTCTGAGTTCTGTCCAGGCAGAAGATTATCAGGTGGACAGAGGAAAGAATTCAAAACTTCCTTGAGGAAGTGCCACATCCCCCGCTGACTCCTGGCAAGTGCGGGAGGAGAAACCGGAATCCATGCGTCAGGGGCACGCAGAAACCTCCTGGAAGGAGTGCGCCACCTCACAAACCAACATCAGCCACCTCCTGCTCCATCGGTGAAAGAGTCACCGTCGGTCACCTCAGAACTGGATTGGAAGCAAATCATCCTCAGTCACAAGGGACTGCCAAAGAAGAGAAGCAGTCTAGGAATCAGGTGCACCTTCATCAAGGAGAAATGAAGGATGGATTATAAATACCAGTCTTTGTGGTTTTGCTGGTGTCCAAGAATGAACAGCACCAGAGAAGGGTAAAGCTTCTGTGAATGCCAGACAAGGTAATTTGTAATTATATTACCAATTCTAGACTGAGAGGAGATAATTGCAACTGAATGGTTAACAGAAGTTCAGATGAAGAAAATACAAATCTAATTGAAGCCTTGAGTTGGATCCAATTCAGCTGAACTTCCTCCCCTCTCAGATGGTCTCAGATGCAAAACTATTATTATGACAGCAGAGATTTGAAAAGAACCAGGAGGCAGTGAGTGCAGCTGGTTCAGGCGAGGTTCCTGGGCACCGTGGTTTCTAAGCAGGTTTAGAGGGGATCCCCTGATGAGGGAAGCAGGAGCTGAGGTTCTGTCTGGCTGAGCTGTGCATAGAGGGAGGAGCAAGGTCAAGAGAGCAGTAGTTATAGGGAATGAGGCTGTTCTGTGGTCTGAGAACTGCATGGACTTTGGATGCTGTTATTGGACCATCCATTAATACAAACAGCAAGATGTATGAACAAAAATATGCTAAATAAGTTGATTAACTCCTTTCAACTGATTAATTTTACCAGGAACAGGAAGTGCTTATAATTCTTCTGCACTGATTTAAGTGGAACCATACTTTGACGAGAGAACAGGTTAATGAAAGGGATGTTCATTCCTTCATGTTTAGAGATAATGACATCAGAATTGCCTTTAATTTAACAAAGAGATAGTCATAATTTTCTTATCCTGTCAGTCAATGAGAAGGGCAACCTTCAAAACTGCCCTGCGAAGTGGAGAGGGAGCTTGAAAGCTCTGGAGATTAGGATAACGACTGACAGATGACAGACTCAAGGTTTGGGAAGAACCAGAATCAGGTTTATTATCACTGACATATGTCGCAAAATTTGTTCCTTTGCAGCAGCAGTACAGTGCAAGACATAAGGATTACTGTAAGTTACAAAAATAAATAAATAGTGCAAAGGGGTAAGAACGAAGTAGAGTTCAGGGGTTCATGGACTTTTCAGAAATCTGATGGCGGAGGGGAAGAAGCTGTTTCTGAGTCGTTGAAGTGTGGGGTCTTCAGGCTCCTGTACCTCCTCCCCGATGGTAGTAGCAAGAAGAGGGCACATCCTGGGTAGTGAGGGTCCTTAGTGATCGATGCCGCCTTCTTGAGGCACCACCTCTTGAAGATGTCCTCGATGGTGGGGCGGGTTGTGTCCATGATGGAGCTGGCTGAGTCTACAACCCTCTGCAGCCTCCTGTGATTCTGTGCATTGAAGCCTCCATACCAGGCAGTGATGCAACTAGTCAGAATGCTCTCCACCGTAGATCAGTAGAAATTTGCAAGGGTCTTTGGTGGCGTACCGAATCTCCTCAAACAGAGTTGAGATACAAATGGGAGAATGTGGTCTGGAATACAGAGCAGGGACCTTATTATCAATCCGCTGGGGTACAGAAGGCTCGTGGATCTCAGCAAACATCGTGGTGGGTGCCTGGAATGCACTGCCGGGGGGATGAGGGGGACGGGTGGTAGGGGCTGATATAATTGAGTCATTTAAGAGACTCTTAGATAGGCACATGGATGAAAGAAAAATAGGTTATGGGAGAAGTAGAGAGGGGGATAGATAGAACGGGGATACGGTTTATAGAGGTCAGCACAACATGGTGGGCCGAAGGGAGAAGACACGGCCAGGGTACCAGAGGGGGGGGAGGGGGAGGCACATTAGGAGAACACTTGAGGAGCCATGTGGAGGGGCATGGAGACAAGGAAACACTTCAGGACCTGGACGCTTGGGGGAGTCAC
Source organism: Pristis pectinata (assembly GCF_009764475.1). NCBI lineage: Eukaryota > Metazoa > Chordata > Chondrichthyes > Rhinopristiformes > Pristidae > Pristis > Pristis pectinata. The sequence continues at coordinate 7,285,465 of NC_067419.1, read as the reverse complement.
ACAGGCCTCAGCGAGACAATGATGGTTGATCCGGCCCACTGCCCAGCCCTGGTTCCTCTTGGTCTTCCTGTGTCCCGATTTGCCACTGGGCCGACTGTCCGAGGACCACGGCTGCAGCTGTGGCAGCCAACGGCACAGTCCATGAGCTGCGGCCGGAGCACAAGCCTCCAGTCCTGAACTCCCCGCTCACACTGCCTCGAAGATTGCTTCCGTCGAAGGTTGTTGGACTGCAGTTAAAGGAGCTCAGGAGTTCATCTCTAGCAGGTGCTGGTTCTACATTGGGAGCTGGAAGTTGGGATTTTGGTAAGTTGCAGAGCTCAGTACAGTGAGGGCAAGTGTGCTGTTCTTGGACTTTATGTCTGCTTATGTAGAACATAGAACATACAACAATACAGCACAGGAACAGGCCTTTGAGTCCTCAGCGTTGTGCCAAACTAATTAACCTAATGACACCTAATCCCTTCTGCCTACACAATGTCCATATCCCTCCATTCTCTGCATATTCATCAACCCATCTAAGAGCCTTTTAAACGCCTCTATCGTATCTGCCTCCCCCACCCCCCTGCTAGCACATTCCAGGCATCCACCACTCCCTGTGTAAAAATCTTGCCCCACACATCTCCTTTGAATTTACCCCCCGCCCTCACACCTTAAATGCATGCCCTCTAGTGTTAGACATTTCAACTCTGGAAAAAAGATACCGACTGTCTACCCTATCTATGCCTCTCATACTCTTATAAACTTCTATCAGGTCTCCGCTGCTCAAGAGAAAACAACCCAAGTTTGTCCAACCTCTAATTTAGGCAGCATCCTGATAAACCTCTTCTGCACCCTCTCCAAAGCCTCCACATCCTTCCTATAATGGGGTGACCAGAATTGAATGCAATACTCCAGATGCGGCCTTACTAGAGTTTTATAAAGCTGCAACGTAACTTCCTGACTCTTGAACTCAGTGCCTTGACTAATAAAGGCAAGCATGCCATATGCCTTCTTTATTGACATGCACCCACTGTGTTCAGTGAGTTAATCAAACAAGAGAGACATGGATGGGCACCTCAGACCTGAGGAACCTGCATCCCGTGTCGTACAGAGATACAGCTTGGAAACAGGCCCTTCGGCCCACCGAGCACCAAGCACACATTTTTATGCCACTCCTACCCTGACCCATTTTATTGTCCCCACATTCCCACCAATCTGGCAGTCAGGTGTCACCCATTCTACCTGCTGAGGGAGTTCTCCGCCATCATCCCAGTAGCGGTGTACATTCCACCCCTGGCAGACGTCAAAAGCAAGCACTGGAGGAGCTGAGCACCGTGATCAAAAGTCAAGAGACAGAGCACCCTGATCATCGCGGAGGACTTCAGCCAGGCCAGCTTGAAGAAGTCTCTACCTGCACTGAGCTTCCTCTGTAGCTGTGACACTTTACTCTGTATTCTATTATTGATTTTACCCTGTACTACCTCAATGCACTGTGTAATGAATTGATCTGTACAATCGGTATGCAAGACAAGTTTTTCACCGTACCTCGGTACAAGTGACAATAATAAACCAATTCCAATACCAGAGGATACCTTCACGATGCAGAGCTTCAAGAAGGCAGCATTAAGAATTATCATTAAGAACCCTCACCATCCGGGACATGCCCTCTTCACGTTACTACCATCAGGGAAGAGATACAGGAGCCTGAAGACCCACACTCACCGTTTCAGGAACAGCTTCTTCCCCTCCGCCATCAGGTGTCTGAACTGTCCATGAACCCATGAACACTGCCTCGTTATTCCTTCTTTTTGCACTATTTATTTATTCTGTAATTTATAGTAATTTTATGACTTTGCACTGTACTGCTGCCGCCAAACAACAAATGTCATGTCATATAAGTCAGTGATAATAAATCTGATATTGATTCTGAACTCCCCTCAGATTCTACAACTCACCTACACACTGGGAGCAATTTACAGTAGGCAATTAACCTACCAACCTGCATGCCTTTGGAATGCGGAAGGAAACCGGAGCACCCAGGGGGAACCCACGCAAGCGGAATGTACAAACTCCACACAGGCAGCGTCGGAGGTCAGGATTGAACCCGGGTCTCTGGTGCTGTGAGGCAGTGGTCCTACTTGTTGTGCCACCATCATGTGGGATCTCAAGGGATCTTCCTGCCCTGGTCAACAGCAGGTGTGGAAGTATCATCAACTGCAGGAGGTCAAGCTCCGGGTTTCAGAGCTGGAGCAGTAGAGGTGAAACATGTGTCACCACAGCTCAAGAGACAACAGTCAGAGAGGGACTGGATACATGTCGAACAGATAATAAAGAGCAGGCAGGTCGTTCAGGAGGCTCCTGAGGACATCTTCTCTCCAACCAACTTCCGTTTCCGATGCCTGATTCGGGGACGGTTTCCCTGGGAGTTTAGTCAGAATCCAAGGCATTCTGGCTGGCTCAGCTGAACAGGGAGGGAGGAGACAGATCAGGAAACGGGGGATTCCGTGTCAGGGGAGCAGGCTGTTGTTTGAGGATGTGGTTCCAGGGTGGTACGTTGCCTCCTGATGTTACTAAGCAGCTGTGGAATATTCAGGAAGGAGAGGGTCATGACCCATTTTGGTGCCAATGACATAGGCAGAAGAAGGGTGGATCTCCTGCAGGCAAACTTTAAGTGGTCAGGAAGAGATTGAAGACGCAGACTTCAAAGGCAATTGGTGAACTCTGGATTACTTCTGGTGCCACGTGCTAGTGAGTGCAGAGCTGTAGCTGGAGAGATGGTGCAGAAGGGAAGGAGTTAAGTTCTTGGAACTTTGGGAAGGTGAGACCTGTACCGGTCCCACAAGTTGCACCCCATCAGGCTGGGACCAATATCACATGCTTGGGGAGGGTTTCAACCAGCTTGGGACAATGAAGAGAAGCTGAGCATAGATTCAGAAGGGAAGAGAGGAGAAATGGAAATGGAAGACATCAATCAGTGACATCATTCAGAAGGCAGAGAAAACAGAGGTTGGAAAATGGACAGAAACGGTCTCTGGTTGTGCACCTACCTAAATGTGAAGAGTTTAGTGAACAATCTGTGACTCGAGGCACTGATCAGCATGTGATTTTAATATTTTAGCTATTCCAGAAACATGGCTTAAGAGGAGTTACTTTGGGAGGTTAACATTCCTAGTTACAGAGTTTATGGATGAGGTAGAGAGGAGGCAAAGTTATGACAAGCCAAGGCACTAGGGCAGTAATAGTGGGAGGTCTCACTATTAACGGGGACAGAGTCAGTGTTTAAGGAATGGAGGGTGCAGAATTCATTAGAGAAACACCAGAGACTGCGGACGCTGGAATCTGGAGCAATAAACGATTTGCTGGAGGAACTCAGCGGGTCGAGCAGCATCCGTGGGAGGAATTGCCAATGCCTCGGGTCGAAACCCTGCATCAGGAGATCCTCCTCCCACGGATGCTGTTTGACCCACTGAGCTCTTCCAGCAGGTTGCTTGCCACTAAAGAATCCATCACTTGGGTTCAAGGGAACTGCTGAGACAAGCTCTACAAGGAGAAGGTAGGGGCTGGCAGTTTTGGAAATGAAGCTGGGCAGGTATAAGAAATATCAGTGGGAGAGCCTTTTTGTGTGGTAGTAAGAGCAATTCAGTCAGCCTTCACACGGTTACGGTCAAGGACAAAGCCAATTTTACTCGGCTCCTTCAGCTTCAGCTCTGCAGCCTTGGGTAAGGGCAATGTGCAATGGACCATGCAGTCTGCCGAAATAAACTAAGAGATTCTCTGTAGTGATCAGTCTGGGCATCAAACTCCTTCCCTCTTGTTGCCTTCTCCTCACTGCCAATTTGTCTCAGAATGGACTGTACATGTAACTAGACCTTTGGTATTGGTATTGGAATTGGTTTATTATTGTCACTTGTACCGAGGTACAGTGAAAAACTTGTCATGCATACCGTTCGTACAGGTCAATTCATTACACAGTGCAGTTACATTGAGTTGGTACAGAGTGTATTGAGGTAGTACAGGGTAAAAACAATAACAGTACAGAGTAAAGTGTCACAGCTACAGAGAAAGTGCAGTGCAGGTAGACAACAAGGTGCAGGGTCATAACAAGGTAGATTGTGAGGTCAGAATCCATCTCATCGTATAAGAAGTCTTATCACAGTGGGATAGAAGCTGTCCTTGAGCCTGGTGGTACGTGCCCTCAGGCTCCTGTACCTTCTGCCTGATGGGAGAGGAGAGAAGAGAGAATGACCCGGGTGGGTGGGGTCTTTGATGGGCTCTCGCACCAAGGCAGCGAGAGGTACAGAGTCCGTGGAGGGGAGGCTGGGTTCCGTCATGCGCTGGGCTGTGTCCACAACTCTCTGCAGTTTCTTGCAGTCCTGGGCAGAGCAGTTGCCGTACCAAGCCGTGATACATCCAGATAGCATGTTTCCTATGGTGCTTGCAGTTTAGTTTCACCTTTTCCATTAATTTGCATGTTTTAACGGTGGAACCTCGCTGATATTTTGTCTTTGCTCAGCTACTTTACTGCTTCATTCCTTTTTCTACTCCTCAGGCCTATTTTCCTGTTGTCATCATTGCCTTCTTTTGCATTCCAGCCTCTCGACTACCTGAGGGCAGAAAAACAAGCCCTTATCACAAACCCTCATCCTTCAGCACTCCTCAGCCTTTCTATTCGGTATCATAAATAATCCTGCAGCTTCCTTCTCTACCTCCCTTGCATCGCTGCATCCCGAGAATGCAGGCCTGACTGTCTGTTGTGGGTAACTTAACCACTCAGCCTTCAGACACCTTTGGGTCTGTCTACACTGGGCTAAAGCTGCCATTCGGACAGTGGCCACAGTCGGAGGTTCCACGTGGTCAGTCCAAGGTATGCAAGAAGTAGCCATGACACTGTTAACCTCCAGCAAGTCCTCCATTTTACTCAAGCAGACCAGAGCCGTGACAGACAGCAAAGGGTTCCCACTAAGGCCATTCCATCGGCTGGAATTCCACAGCTGGAGTATAGGGAAACCCATGTAGTCATACAATAGCTGTCTTGAAGCAGGGTTCCATTGCTTAGCCAGGTCTAGTGATATCTCTGCACACACTACCAGGAACACCTCAGGATTCCTCCTGGCCTCTGCCATCCCGGTTAAACTGGCACTGATGTTCTGCTGTCAGCAGCTGAGCAACAGCTGGAGGTGACACAGGGGGACTCAGATCATCCTCTTGGTTTAGAGCACACCTGGCCCTCCCTGCTGTAGAAGTGAAGTGCAGGTATATTCCATAAAGGGTAAAATCAACTTGGCCAATAGATGCCAAGGGCGATCGCTTACTGTAAGCTGTGGTACTGAAAGGTGGATATGGTTTAAGTGAGGTGCATAGACAATGTAGATGAGCAGGAGGATGCGGGCACTGTGCATTGCTGCACTCCCCACCGATACACAAGGAAACGTGTTCTAATCTTACACAAGAGGGTGCCACAATTAAAGGCATTAAGTGTACGGGTGACAAGATGCCAACTGTGCCTGTTAACAGTGTTTACACATATTAATTGAACTGATTGAACCTGAACTTGCATTGCTTTTGAATTAGAGAATCCAAAATTACAACCAAGCAACTGAGTACAATGCATCATGTAAAGTACAGACCCTGGCCACTAAACCCACCCCTACAACATGATGACTGACGTACAACTGGCAGCTTCATCACCGCTAACTATCTTCTGTTTGTCGATCCACTTATTGTTTTGTCCAAGTGCGTGGCACTAATCTGAAGGTAATTTGTACAAGCTGGATACAACTGAAGGGTTTTTTTTGGTAAAACTTTCCCTAATTAATACAACTTCCCTCCTGCAGGAAGTTTCCTGTGTTTGAAACCTATCATGAGCCTTACCTGTGCACTGTTTCCGGGTTTACCCTTCCTCTTCTAGTAATGTTACCTTGCACACTGGCCCTTCACTGCAAGTTGCATTCCACAAATGCAATAAAGATGTTTTCTTCACAGATTCAAATGAGTTGGTACGCCAGTATATGGTTTAAGAATTATGCCAAGAAAGGCTGCAATCACATTCCTTTTCCAGACTGAATAACAAAGACACCTCTCTCATTCCTCAACGCTTTCTGCAGTGGAGAATGTATTCTTCGAATGAGGACACATTAGCAAACAAACCAAGGATTTGCTGTTTAATGCAAGACTACAATAATACATGGGCTTCTGCAAGTACTCTCTGAATCAGTTACCTGGTTACCCAGAGAAAAGGTTGTGCAAATTTGCTGATATAATCTTTCAGAATGATGGGGAACTGGAGAAAATTTGGTTTTGCAAGTTTACCTTCATGTACACTTCAAGGCTTCAACACAATGAGAAATGCATTAAATACACAATACATTGCTCAGCCCAAGACTTCACACTAATCCCTGCACCTGAACACCTGAGAAGTACCAAAATACAGACCAAGAAAATTGAAGGCAGGAGGAAAAATATATAGAGAAGGTACATGAAATGTAATTTCATTCGCGCATATACTTAAAAAATTTACAAGAATTCACACAATGTTTTTTTTGCATATAAAAGTTTATTAATTAAAAGCACTACAAAAGGACAACCAATGTCAAAACACTACAACTAACACAGAAAGAGAAGAAAATAAACTAAGCACCTACATAACTGCAGCAAAATAAGGTGAACAAAACACCCGTGAAACACACACAACACAGCAGAGTAAAACACCCACTAAACGCACCACGCAACACTTCAGAGAAGAATCGCATTCTCACCGTCCACAACACACGCAATCCCCTGAGGGGACACAATGCTTTTAACAACCCAAGACACTTCACAATAGCAAAATACGACAAAAGATAAGACCCACACAGATGGTTAAATATTTGGGCAAAAGGTAGGTCTTAAGGGGCATCCTAAAGGAAGAGAGAGAGAAAATGCAAGGAATTTTGTGGTGGATATTCCAGATGAGCTAAAGTCCTGGGTGCCAGTGGTGGGTCAGAAGACGCTGGATAAACGCAGAGAATCTAATCTATCAACTTCTGCCTTTATCTCCCAACACTGGTGGGCTTGGAGTTTCTCCAGCCTGTCTGGACACAGGCATTAGCTAGAAGTATGGGGCTGGAAGAGGGACATCGCTGCTCAGTGAAATAAAATTCCCAAAGAAGCTCTCAGCCCTCTACAGCATCAGCAGGAAGGAAGGATCTCCAAACTCTGGCTCAAATCCAACACTACAGTTAAAGGTAGAGCCAATAACCCCATCAGCTGTGCCTTTTGACATGTTGAGACTTGTGTCTCCAGCTGCTGTTGAGGTTTGTCTGCAGACTCATTTACCTTGCACTAATTTTACTGAACTCTGTCTGATTTACTTGTGCACCAGGAACCTGGCTGCCAAAGACATACTTTCACACTCTGCAGATGCAAAGAAGTTGAAGTAGTTGCAAACATATTCTTCACATCGTTTTCCTCAGGGCCTGTCTACTCAATGCTCAGTACATAAACTGTGGGCCAACTTCAGTTGCATTTCCAAGTCTCCAGAATTATCTTCATCAAATTCTAATCTTTGTATTTTTCTTGAATCTGAATTTTTCTTTTTGCTCTTCCTCTACCAAAGGCACTGACCTTAGCTGGGACACAACTTGTAGGACACAGAGTGACCCCCATCTGTGCTGGAAACATTGACTCAGATAGGGGAACTGCTAATTCAATAGGAGGCATCTCTTTTCCTGGCTGCTACTAAGTGACAAGATACTGGCCTGATACCTTTTGCCTGTTTCCTTAACCCTTTATGTCCTTTTGCTCATCCTGTGATACGTACAGGCCCATACTGTGGCTGAGTAGACCAGGAATTCCATAGATGAAAAACACGATGATACTGGAGGAACTCAACAGGCCAGGCAGCACCCATGGAGAAAAGCGGCATCCAATATGATCAGCAAGCTAAGGATTCGTAATTCTTGCATCTTATGCATAGATGTCTGAGAGGAAAGGAATAGGCAGGGCAAGTGGCAAGAAGCTGTTTCCTTCAGCGGATGGTGTAGAGTTGGGGAGCATTCTGCCAGTTTGAGGGGTTGGACATTTAGGGCTAGAAATTAGAGTGTTGTAAACATTTGCAATTCTCTACCTCAGATGACTGTTAATGTTCTGATATCTTCAAAGCTAAGATGAGCAACTATGTGGACACTGGACGAATTGGAATATATGGGATCATACAGGAAGGGAAACATGATTTGGGATCCACCAGGATCTCCTTGAATGGCAGAGCAGATTCAAAAGGACATGTGGTCCATTCCTGCTTCTATTTCTCATGTCTCATTGTTATGCATCAACAATCTCTGCCACGGGGTGCAGAACAATGGGACAACTTTTATCATACGGGGCCCTTCAGGATCACATGACACCGTAAATTGCCAATCGAGTAATGCTGATCTGCAGTCATTGGTGTAACTCAGAAACAAGGCAGTCAGTTTGCACGCAGTAAATTCCCACAAAGAGAAAGGAGACATAGGAGCAAATAGTTTATGCTAGGTTTTGGTTGATGGCTAGGACATCAGAACAATTCTCCTGCTGTCTCTTTACATCAGTCTGAGTAGTATGGGTTCATTCGAATTTGGTTTCATATCTCATCTGAAAGATGGGACCTACAATAATTCATCTCCTGGTCAGTACTGAATTGAGGCGTCACCCTGCAAGTCCACAGGTCCCTGAAAGTGGCAACACAAGTAGATAGGGTGGTAAAGAAGGCGTGCGGCACGCTTGCCTTCATTGGTTGGGGTGTTGACAGCTGTATAAAGCTTTGGTTAGGCCACATTTGGAGTACTGTATGCAGTTCTGGTCGCCCCATGTGGAGGCTTTGGACAAGGTGTGGAGATGTTACCTGCATGGGAGAGTATTAGCGATAAGGAGAGGTTGGACAAACTTGCATTGCTTTCTCTGTAGCATCGGAGGCCAAGGGGAGACCTGATAGAAGTTCATAAAGTTATAAGAGGCACAGATAGGGCAGACAGTCAGTGACTTTTTCCCATGGTGGAAATGTCAAATAGAGGCAAAGGTTTAAATGTCAAAAGGAGCATAAGTTTAAGGTGAGAGGGGGAGCATCTTAAGGGAGATTTAGGAGGCAAGTTTTTAATACAGTAGTAGGGGCCTGGAACACACTACCTAGGGAGGTGGTGGAAGCAGATACAATAGCAATATTTAAGGAGCATTTAGACAGGCACATGAACAGACAGGGAATAGAGGGATACAGCCCATAGGCAGGCAGATGGGATTGGTTTAGATTGACATCGTGGTCAGTGCAGACATGGTGGGCCAAAGGGCCTGTTCCTGTGCTGTACTGATCTATGTTCTATGTACATTGTCTTCAATTCAGCGGAGTGGGATTTGAACCTATGACCTTCTGATTTAGATCCTTCATATCCAAAACTGATTAAGACAAGATAAGATAAAATAAGATAATCCAGATGAGATGTACCCCAAGCTGCTGTGGGAGGCGAGGGAGGAGATTGCGGAGCCTCTGACGATGATCTTTGCGTCATCGATGGAGACGGGAGAGGTTCCGGAAGATTGGAGGGTTGCGGATGTTGTTCCCTTATTCAAGAAGGGGAGTAGGGATAGCCCAGGAAATTATAGACCGGTGAGTCTTACCTCAGTGGTTGGTAAGCTGATGGAGAAGATCCTGAGAGGCAGGATATATGAACATTTGGAGAGGTATAGTATGATTAGGAATAGTCAGCATGGCTTTATCAAGGGCAGGTCCTGCCTTACGAGCCTGATTGAATTTTTTGAGGATGTGACTAAGCACATTGATGAAGGGAGAGCAGTAGATGTAGTGTATATGGATTTCAGCAAGGCATTTGATAAGGTACCCCATGCAAGGCTTATGGAGAAGGTGAGGAGACATGGGATCCAAGGGGACATTGCAGTGTGGATCCAGAACCGGCTGGCCCACAGAAGGCAAAGAGTGGTTGTTGAAGGGTCATATTCTGAGTGGAGGTCGGTGACCAGTGGTGTACCTCAGGGGTCTGTACTGGGACCCTTGCTCTTTGTGATTTTTATAAACAACCTGGATGAGGAAGTGGAGGGGTAGGTTAGTAAGTTTGCGGATGACATGAAGGTTGGGGATGTTGTGGATAGTTTGGAGGGCTGTCAGAGGTTACAGAGGGACATAGATAGGATGCAAAGTTGGGCTGAGAAGTGGCAGATGCAGTTCAACCCAGATAAGTGTGAAGTGGTTCATTTTGGTAGGTCAAATATGTTGGCGGAATATAGTATTAATGGTAGGACTCTTGGCAGTGTGGAGGATCAGAGGGATCTAGGGTTCCAAGTCCATAGGACGCTCAAAGCAGCTGCACAGGTTGACTCTGTGGTTAAGAAGGCATATGGTGTATTGTCCTTCATCAATCGGGGAATTGAATTTAGGAGCCAAGAAGTATTGTTGCAGCTATATAGGACCCTGGTCAGACCCCACTTGGAGTATTGTGCTCAGTTCTGGTCGCCTCACTACAGGAAAGATGTGGAAGCCATAGAGAGGGTACAGAGGAGATTTACAAGGATGCTGCCTGGAATGCGGAGCTTGCCTTATGAAAGCAGGCTGAGGGAACTCGGCCTTTTCTCTTGGAGCGACGGAGGATGAGGGGGGACCTAATAGAGGTGTATAAGATGATGAGAGGTATTGATAGGGTAGATAGTCAGAGGCTTTTCCCCAGGGCTGAAATGATGGCCACAAGAGGACATGTGTTTAAGGTGCTGGGGAGTAGATATAGAGGAGATGTCAGGGGTAAGTTTTTTACTCAGAGAGTGGTGAGTGTGTGGAATGGGCTGCCAGAAACAGTGGTGGAGGCTGATACGATAGAGTCTTTCAAGAGACTGTTAGATAGGTACATGAAGCTGAATGAAATAGAGGACTATGGGTAAGCCTAGGGTAGGGACATGTTCGGCACAGCTTTGTGGGCCAAAGGGCCTGAATTGTGCTGTAGTTTTTCTATGTTTCTATGTAAGACAAGATAAGATTTCTTTATTAGTCACATGCACATTGAAACACACAGTGAAATGTATCTTTTGCGTAGAGTGTTCTCTGGGCAGCCTGCAAGTGTCACCACACTTCCGGCGCCAACATAGCATGCCCACAACTTCCTAACCCGTACATCTTTGGAATGTGGGAGGAAACTGAAGCACCCAGAGGAAACCCACGCAGACACACGGGGAGAACGTACAAACTCCTTACAGACAGTGGAAGCAATCGAACCCGGATCACTGGTGCTGTAATAGCGTTACGCAAACCGCTACACTACCATGCCTACCATGATTACAGAACTACATGGATGCAATGGCCTGAAGGGATGGTTTGCTTGTTGTATGACTCAAAGACAATAAATTTATAATAACTTTCAAAATATTTTAATAATTCAGGAGAAAAAGAGGATATTTTATTCTTCAAATATCCCAGCTAAGTAGTTTCCAGAGCAATTGCTTCACCTCTGGCCCACAGACAACTTCAATCAATGACAGGCTTTTACCGAACGAAAGTTAATCAATTTTACCAGTTCAAGTGAGGCAGTACTACGAAGTGGGCATTGAATCTAACCCAAAGGAAGAGAATTCGTATACTCCTTCTGCAGGTGTTAAGAATCAAAAGTAAAATTAGTTACAGCGGTCGGCATCTTGTTCTCAGTGGATTAAAAGACTCGGAGAAAGTTTCAAGTGGCTTGATGAGCAGTCATAAGATCCTCAGGACAAGTAAGCAATGGTAAATGAACACTATAAGACATTCAGAACAAATGCTTGCCTGAGGACATTTAGAAACCTGATACAGACAGAATTCACCCTCCCCCAGGATGATGCTGCTGTTTTCATCCCTTCGATCTAATGAGAACTTGTGCAATTTAAGACAAGGGCTCCCAGCCAGCAACTTCACATCCTAAGATCGTAAAAGCTGCACGTTTCAGTTTACAACGTCTGTTCGATGAATTAGGGCAGGTCAAAAAACACTGAGGGTACGTCACCTGCTTGGAAAAAACGTTCGTAATATTCAATGAATTGGCTTACTGGAGGTAAAGTTTTAATGAACAACTGAGCAACCGTATTTAAAATAAGACCATGAATCAGTTGCAGGGATCCAGTGATCAAGACCGTAGAGTTTACAGAGTTGTAGAGGACAGAAGCAGGCCCTTTGGCCCGTCGAGTCTGCGCTGACCATCAAGCATCCACTGACACGAATCCAACACTCATTCCATCTTGTTTCCATTCACTACCCTCAGGTGCTCCTGCTCACCTGCCCGTTTACAGCAGCCAACTAACCTAACAACCTGCATGTCTTTTGGATGTGGAAGGAAGTCAGAGCACCTAGAAGGAAACGGAGAACGTGTGAACTCCACACAGACAGCTCCGGAGGTCAGGATTGAACCCATGTCCCTGGAGCTATGAGGCAGCAGCTCTACTGGCTCTACTGTTTCACACAGTTTCTTAGAAAACTTTTAAACTTTTATTTATACAGCATGGTAATAGACCGCTCTGGCCCAACGAGCCTGCGCCGCCCACTTAAACCCATGTGAACCTACTAACCCGTATGTCTTTGGAACATAAGAGGAAACCACCCGGGTCATTCTCTCTTCTCTCCTCTTCCATCAGGTAGAAGATACAGGAGCCTGAGGGCACGTACCACCAGGCTCAAGGACAGCTTCTACCTCACTGTGATAAGACTATTGAACGGTTCCCTTATACGATGAGATGGACTCTGACCTCACGATCTACCTTGTTGTGACATTGCACCTTATTGCACTGCACTTTCTCTGTAGCTGTGACACTTTACTCTGTACTGTTATTGTTTTTACCTGTACTACATCAATGCACTCTGTACTAACTCAGTGTAACTGCACTGTGTAATGAATTAACCTGTACGATCAGTATGCAAGACAAGTTTTTCACTGTACCTCAGCACAATTGACAATAATAAACCAATACCAATACCAACCAGAGCACCCAGAGGAAACCCACACAGACATGGAGAGAACGGACAAACTCCTTACAGGCAGCGGCGGGAATTGAACCCCAATCGCTGGTGCTGTAATTGCATCACGCTACCCGCCACGCTACTGTGCCTGCCCATTTTTCATTGTGATACCTTGTTTGTGTTTGCTCGTTCTCTTAACTGCATTGCTTGAACAGTTGTGTTTAAGGCAGACTTTGAAGTGGCAGACATTGCTCGTAAATATTCTGTGTGTTCTGCTCCCCTCCCTGCCTTTCCGTGGCAACCCTTCCAGTCCTTTGGCTACTGGTGCGTGACCCAGTCTCCTGTTTGTCTCATTGGCCCCTGGTAGTAAGTTGATGCGACTTTCCTTTCACTCTGTTGTCATTTGTTTGTTGTCTAGGTAGGGAGCCACATTGATTTGAGTGGCTTTGTCAAGGTACACAGTACTGCGGTAGAGTGGACACATGTGGTGAAAGAATGGTGAAGCAGTTCAACAGATGGAATCAGACTGGTAAATCTGTGTTTGCAGCAAATAACAGGAGGTTTAATGATTGAGTTGAAACATGGGGATCGCAGCTCCTTCAGATTCGATCTTCAGCCCTTTGTCACCTCCACCTATTACCTCCCAGCTTCTGGCATCATTCCCGCTCTCTCCCCTCTCCCACCTGCCTATCACACCTCCCCCCCCCTCACCTGGATCCACCAATCACCCGCCCAGATCTTGCTCCACCCTCTCTCCCCACCCTTTATACCGGCTATCTCCCCTCTTTCTTTCCAGTCCTGAGGAACCCGAAATGTCGACTGTCCACTTCCCTCCATGGATTCTGCTTGACCCGCAGAGTTCCTCCAGCATTTTCTGTGTTGCTCCAGCTAGTTCAAGTTCCATTTTAACTTTGATGGGCCCACATCCAGATTAGTGTATAGTCTTGATCATTGATGTCGTTATTGGAGGAAGATTAATTCCACACCAAGGCTCACAGCTCTGAGAACAGAGTGACAGTGCAGGACATCACAGACCGGTAGGTCAGAGTGGGAGTGGGATGAGGAATTGAAGTGACAGGCAACGGGAAGTTCAGGGTCGCCCCTGTGGCCTGAACACAGGTGAACTAGAGGAACTGGAGGAACAGCACCTCATTTTCTATCTTGGATCCTTGCAGCCTAATGGCACGAACATTGAATTCTCCCACTTTAGGTAATTCCCCACCCTCCTTAACCACAACACCCCCCCCCCCCCCCCACCACCATGCTGCTTCCCTTTCCTAGCGTCTTTTTCTCTACCCTTTTGTTTCCCTCTCTCTCCTTACCTTTGACCCATCCCCCAGTGGATCTGCTCTCCCCTCCTCTCCCGCACCTGCCCATCACTTGCATCTACCTATCACCACCCTATGCCCTCCCTGCCTCCCCTCCTTTGTCCACCTATCACTGCTCTGCTTTTCCCTCCTATATATTGGGCTTCCCCTTTTCCTATCTTCAGTCCTGAAGAAGGGTCCTGACCCGAAACGTTGACTGCTTGCTTTACTGCACAGATGCTGCCCGGCCTGCTGAGTTCCTCCAGCATCGCCGTGTTTTTCATTTTTGACTAAACACAGGTCCTCCTCAAACGATCACCCGATCTGTGTTTGGTTTCTCCAGTGTTGAGGAGACCGCATCGTGAACACTTGCATCGTACACTCGATTGGAAGAAGTGCGAGTGAATCAGTGCTTCACCTGGGGGAAAAGAAACTGTTTGGGTTCCCAGATGGTGGGAAGGGAAGAGGTGAAAGGATCAAGTGTTGCATCGCCTGTGGTTACAAAGGGGAAGTGACGTAAGAAGGGGGAGGGGTAGTTGGTTGGGATGGAAGGGTGGACCTTGGAGTTGCAAAGGGAATGGTCCCTGTGAAATGCTCAAAGGGGTGGAGAGGGGAAGGTGTCCCTGGTGGTGGAAACTCTTTGAAGCTGGTGGAAATTGTGAAGAATGGTCTGTTGAATGTGGAGGCTGGTGGGGTAGATGGTAAGGACCAGGAGAATTCTGTCCCAGAGGGGACAAGAGTAGGGGTAGGGGAAATGGATGAGATAAACTCAAAGATTTGCTAACAATGGTAGCAGGGAATCCACGGCTCAGGAAGAAGGGTGGCACTTCAGTGGCACCTAGCCAGCATGTCTCGTCATCGGAGCACATACATCAGGGACAGAGGAACTGGGAGAGTGGAATGGAGTCCGTACAGGAGGCAGGGAGGGAGGAAAAATCGGCCAGACAGCCATGGCAGTCAGGAGGATTGTAATTGATGTCAGTAGTTAGCCTATCTCCTGAGTGATCCAGAAAAGGATGGGAAGAGTCAGAGATTGAACGTGTGAAGGTGAGGGTAGGGAAGTCGAGTTTCCCAAGGTAGATTGACTATGATCCGAACAGCCCAAGAGGCTCTGTGGCCTAGTCTTGCTTCTACTTCTTGTGCGTCAAGGTTGATGATTGTGCCAGACTCACAGCAGGCTGATTGGAGACAAGGAATATCCCCTGGATGCCCAACTCTTAGCATCAGTGTGTGCTTTGCGCACAATAGCAGATGACTCCTCCAATGGGAAACATGCTGTGTGTATAATCAGGAGACCAGTGTCCTGAAGCAATAGTTTCTCTGCCAAAACCAGTCTGGTGGTCCACTCCAGCGAATCAGAATCAGATTTATTATCACTGACTGAGATAATCTAAAATTTGTTGTTTTCTGGCCGCAGTACAGTGCAACGACATAAAACTACTATAAATTACAAAAATAAATAAATAGAGCAAAAAAAAGGAATAATGAGGCTGTGTTCACAGGTTCATGGACTGTTCGGAAATCTGATCGCAGAGGGGAAGAAGCTGTTCCTGATTCATTGAGTGTGGGTCTTCAGGCTCCTGTACCTCCTCCCTGATGGTAGAAAAGAGAAGAAGCTATGTCCCAGATGGTGAGGGTCCTTAGTGATGGATGCCGCCTTCTTGAGGTGCCACGTCTTGAAGATGTCCTCGATGGCGGGGAGGGTTGTGCCTGTGATGGAGCTGGCTGAGTCTATAACCTTCTGCATGTTGGAGCCTCCATACCAACCGGTAATGCAACCAGTCAGAATGCTCTCCACCGTACATCTATAGAAATTTGTAAGTGTCTTTGGTGACATGCCAAATCTCCTCAAACTCCTAACGAAGCAGAGCCGCTGGCGTGCCTTCTTTGTGATTGCATCAATGTGTTGGGCCCAGGACAGATCCTCTGAGGTGTTGATGCCCAGGAACTTGAAGCTGCTCACCCTTTCCACCGCTGACCCCTCAATGAGGACTCATGTGTGTTCTCCCAACTTCCCCTTCCTGAAGTCCACAATCAGTTCATTGGTCTTGCTGACGCTGAGTGCGAGGTTGTTGTTGTGACACCACTCAACCAGCCGATCTATCTCACTCCTGTACGCCTCCTCATCGCCATCTGAGATTCTGCCAACAACAGTGGTGTCATCGGCAAATTTATAGATAACGGTTGAGCTGTGCTTAGCCACATAGTCATGAGTGTAGAGAGAGTAGAGCAGTGGGCTAAGCACGCATCCTTGAAGTGAGCCTGTGTTGATTGTCAGTTAGGAGGAGATGTTATTACTCCAGAGATGATCTCCCCATTCTGGGGAGCTTGCTTGTCCTGGACAGCCTGCTGATTACAAGGTGAGTCTGATTGGGAAATGTTGATGTACAAAGAGACCTGGGTGTCCTTGTACACCGGTCACTTGAGAGCCAACATACAGGTGTAACAAGTTGTTTATAAAGCAAACAGTATGTTGGTTTCATTGCAAGAAGTTCTGAATTCAGGAGCAAGGATGTCTACTACAATTATACAGGCCTTAATGATACCACATCTGGAGAACTGTGCACTTTTGGTCTCCTTACAAAAGCTTGCCTGATTAAACATATACAGAGGGACTGCAGCAAAGGTTCGCCTGATTGGTTCCTGGGATGGCAGGACTGTTGTACAAGGAGAGATTCAGTTGACTAGGCCTCTATTCACCAGAATTTAGACAAATCAGGAATATACAAAATTCTGTCAGGGCAAATCAGACTGGAGGTGCAGAGGATGCTTCTGCTGGCTGGAAAGCCTAGAGTGAGGGGGTCCCAGTATTGGAATGTGGGTAAGGCATTGGGACTGAGATAAGGAGAAGTCTGTGAACCTGTGAATTTTCTGTCACAGAGGGTGGTGGAGACCCGGTGACTGAATGTACTTAACAAGGAGGTAGATATACTTCCACACACAAAAGACACGAGGTGGGGAGAATAGGTATTGAGATCAAGTCACAGAGTCATGCAGCACAGAAACAGGCCCTTCGGCCCACCATGTCCATGCCGACCATTTTGCCCACCAACACTAATCCCATTTGCCTACATTTTTGTCCAGATCAACTATGATCATATCGAATGGCGGTGTAGGCTCGGAGGGCTGTGTAGCCTCCTCCTGTTCCTATTTTTCTTTGTTTCTGCGCTGATTGCTTTATTGAATGGACCTGCTGAAAGTGGACAAGGGGCAATTTTGTCTGGCTAATTTGAAAAGGGCACCTGGATTTGCAGAACCTGATGAGGTCAGATGCAAGAGATTAGAAGAGAAGACAATAATAGGTGAATTGTACTCATTAAATTGTACTTTTCTCAATCTACTAAAAACCTTAACCCCAGATATGGAGAGTGAGGAACCATCATCTAATGCAGGGAGAAAAGAATGGGACCGTTCCGGTGACCCCAGTCCTAAAAAGACAATCCCTATAACAAACAAGGGATTTCTACCAAGGGAAGCCTGATAACTCCCCACAGTGCATTCAGTATATGATTTTCAGGACAAAACCTTTTATTTTCTCGCCTCAAACACCATAAATTAATATTTCACTCATTTTTAACATTCCAGTTGAAATTATCAGTGTTGGTTCAGAGACATCTCAAGAAAGTGGGGACTGGGAGGGTGGAGGGGGTGTGCTAGAATGGTTGAGGGTTGAACTGTTACTCAGGAGCAATGTTAACATCTGGGTGTGGCAGCAGACATCACAGCTGTTGTGTGCCATGCCTTACATCCAGTGGTTGCTGTTGTCCAGAGTTAGCTTATGATGAATTTATGGATCATTCAATCTGTTTTAAAGCATAATGCTTGCCCACCATAAACACGGAAGGGATTTGCTGCTGTTACCATTTTGTACAGGCTGCTAAATTCCTTAAATTTACCAGCAGGTTTTGGATGTTTGAGCAACACCATGTTTCTTGCGAAGATGGGGTTGATAGGAAGTCCCAAACCAAACAAAGTGACATTCCTTCCGTCACCCACATCCTTTTGTATCTCACCAGACCATCCCAAAAACATCCACATCCAGCTACATGCTGTGGTATTGGTATTGGTATTGGAATTGATTTATTATTGTCACTTGTACCGAGGTACAGTGAAAAACTTGTCTTGCATACCGATCTGACAGGTCAATTCATTACACAGTAGTTACATTGAGCTAGTACAGAGTGCATTGAGGTAGTACAGGTAAAACAATAAAAGTACAGAGTAAAGTGTCACAGCTACAGAGAAAGTGCAGTGCAATAAGCTGCAAGGTCACAACAGGGTCGATCGTGAGCTCAGAGTGTGTCCATGATCTTTTGATGCTTTCCTATTTCCTGGTGTCATAACATCAGAAAAGCTCAAGAAGGTGATAGGAATAACATCCATTAAGGGCTTGGATTGCTTGGTTTTTATTTTTGGTTCAGTTCAGAGTTTTTTTTTGGTTACTATGATTGGCAAATTAGAACATTTTCAATTATTTAAAAGTCTTTATCCAGTTCCATCAACATCCACTTTATGTGACTCAAAGACCCCATTTGCTGCCTGCATTCTTATGGATCTGTTCTTTCCCCCCCCCCCCCCAAGTTATCCCAGTCCCTGACTTGTTATGTTACATATTCACAAACAAATGCGATCAGACAGTAGATAATGCACAGTTTCTACATTTTGAAAGCTGCATGCTTGAAGCAAAATGCACAGCTAACATTAGAAAACATATTGCCAATACAGAGTGTTAGAACATCAAAAAAAACCTCAAACTTTCCAACCAGATTTTCAGGGGTTATTGTTGATAAAAATCAAAAATTTAAAATCAAAATCAACAATCTCAATAGCTTTGGTGAAGCCTGACCACATTCAATGGTGTGTTTAATATAGCAAAGACACGCAGAATCATGGCAAACTCTCTTTTGCGGATAAAATCAATGCCAAAGCAAGAAAGAAAACTCAAGTGCAGTTCGTGATGATTATCTTGAATGAACCAAATCACATTGGCCAAAGCTCAGATGAAAAACTTGCTCCAGGATTTTATTAGTTAGCACAACAACATGCATCTACATAATTTCATTTTGGGTTAAACTTTGCAAATTTGTTTTGTAACATTTTTTGTCACATGTGCCTGATGGGCACATACCACCAGGCTCAAGGACAACTTCTATCCCACTGTGGTGAGACTATTGAACGGTTACCTAGACAATGAGATGGACTCTTGACCTCACAATCTACCTTGTTGTGGCCTTGCACCTTATTGTCTACCTGCAATGCACTTCCCTGTAGCTGTGACACTTTACACTGTACTGTTATTGTTCTTACCTGTACTACCTCAATGCACTCTGTACTAACTCAATGTAACTGCACTGTGTAATGAATTGACCTGTATGATCGGTATGCAAGACAAGTTTTTCACTGTACCTTGGTACAAATGATAATAATAAACCAATACTAATACCAATTTGAGCAGATATCCAAAATATAATGGCTGACAAAAGTATTCCATAGAACATATATATTGGGCCTGATCTTGAATGAAATCAGTGTTGCAATTTGTGCCAATGCTCTAAGGTTCTTTGTAACTGTGGAAATACAAAATCTCAAAGCTTGTTTGCCATCCAGCTTGTGTGAATCCAAACAGTGTTGACGTGCTAAGGTGTGGGATGGTGGGATGTAACATGCAGGAGTGTACCATTTCCATGACTTTAGCAGTCATTAAAATGTTTGCAAACTGTTAGAAAACTGAAAACCAGAAAACTGCTTTGGGAATTTAGGTAAGGAATTGGCTCGTTGGAAGCTGGGAATTGGGCAGAATTGATTGAGGAACTGGTTAGTCAGGGTTGGAGGCATATGGGGAAATGGAATGGTTAGCCAGCAAATAGTCTCAGGAGTTTGGTGGGAAATTGGCAACAACGATCCAGGAAGAGAAAGGGCAGAGGTCCTGCAGGAAGATTTAATGATTCTGGAGAGCTGCAGATGCAGGACCTCAAAGATGGTAACCTTCAGATGACTTGTGGTGTCACCTCCCAGTGAGTGTAGAAATAGGGGGATAGCTCAAGTGATTGCAAGGTTGGGGAGAAAGTGTGGGAGGGAAGGAACAAGATTCCTTGGGACGTTTTGGGGAAGGTGACACTAGTACAGGCCAGGGGAGGGACCAAGGTCCTCACTGGTAGATTTGTTGGTGCCGTTGGAGAAATTTTGAATTACTTTGGCACAGGGATAGCAAGTATTGGCATTAGTATTCATTTATTGTTGTCACTTGTTCCGAGGTACAGTGAAAAACTTGTCTTGCATACCCATCGTACAGGTCAATTCATTACACAGTGCAGTTGCATTGGGTTAGTACAGAGTGCATTGAGGTAGTACAGGTAAAAACAATAACAGTACAGAGTAAAGTGTCACAGCTACAGAGAAAGTGCAGTGCAATAAGGTGCAAGGTCACAACAAGGTAGATCATGAGGTCATAGTCCATCTCATCATATAAGGGAACTGTTCAATAGTCTTATCACAGTGGATAGAAGCTGACCTTATATCTGCTGGTATGTGCCTTCAGGGTCCTGTATCTTCTACCCAATGGAAGAGGAGAGAAGGGAGAATGACCTGGGTGGGTGGAGTCTTTGAGTGTGCTGGCTGCTTCACCAAAGCAGCGAGAGGTAAAGACAGAGTTCATGGAGGGGAGGCTGGTGTCTGTGATGCTCTGGGCTGTGTCCACAACTCTTTACAGTTTCTTGCAGTCCTGGGCAGAGCAGTTGCCATACCAAGCCGTGATGCATCCAGCTAGGATGCTTTCTATGATGCATCGATAAAAGTTGGTGAGTGTCAAAGGGGACAAACCAAATTTCTTTAGCCTCCTGAGGAAGTAGAGGCGCTGGTGAGCTTTCTTGGCCATGGCATCTACGTGGTTGGAGCAGGATAGGCTATTGGTGATGTTCATTCCAAGGAACTTGAAGCTCTCAACCCTCTCAACCTCAGCACCATTGATGTAGACAGGTGCGTGTACACCGCCCCCTTTCCTGAAGTCAATGACCAGCTCTTTTGTTTTGTTGACACTGAGGGAAAGGTTGTTGTCATGACACCCTGTCACTAAGCTCTCCATCTCCTTCCTGTACTCCGACTCATCGCTATGGCCTACAACGGTGGTATCATCTGCAAACTTGTAGATGGAGTTAGAAGTCAGGCATAGATTTGAAAAGAAATCAAGGTTAGAAATTGGGGAAGAAAATGAATAGAAGGATATGGAAAATTCAGCAACAAAGTTTGGAAAATAGGAAAAAGGAAGGTCTGGAAGTGCTTCGTAATGTAAAGAGTACAGTGAACAAGGCAGATGAGTTGGAGGAAAAAGACGTGCTGCTGGAGGGACTCAGCGGGTCAGGCAGCATCTGTAGAGGGAAGGAGACAGTCGATGTTTCTTGAGTTGAGTTGAAGACATGGATAGACACGTGCAATTACGATATTCCAGCTATTTCTGAAACAGGGGCGTTCATGAGTTGTTGGATGAAATCAAGAAGGAGAGGGAAGGAGGGGGAAAGACAATATTGATTAAAGAAATTACCATGGCTGCAAGAAAAGACCTTGAGTTGGAAGGATCAAGAGGAGATACCAGAGTCAAGCAATGTTTAAATTAAATGAGTGGACAGGTGTGGATGAGATCCACCTTTTGGTGGCTGTGGGAGGTGGGGATAGAGGGTGAAGGGTTTGCTATGATCTTCCAGTCCTCCCTGGATACGGTGATGGTGCTGGAGGACTCAGTGACAGAGGACGTTGCTCCAAATTGGTGGTTTACAGGAAGAGCAGTTTTCAGGAACTTTGCAATTTCCCGGTGTCATCACTTTGCTGTTTGAGAGAGCCTGCTTTGGGCACATGTCCTACCTTACCAGAGTCACTACACCTCTCTGGTATTTCATTACCCATAATGCACTCTCAGACATCCTAAGATGGTGGAAGGTGCAAGCCCATATCCCGTCGGTTTTGAAGTTGTGGCATCCACTTTGGGAATTAAGTACGGAACTGACCACATTTTGGAAGATGGACGACGGAAATAGAGTATTATTTAAAAAAAGTTGCTGTATGTCCCAGTGTTTTGACTCACACAATGCCATCATTTTTTTTCATATAACTTTCTTGATATTGGTCACTTTGGGGAAAGAAGGAATGGGAATTGGGGGGAGATAAAGGTCCTATCTTGTGGGGGCCGCAGTGATGTGTAGCAGATTTACGGTACTACACTGAGGCATGAACATTGAAGTCTCCCACTTTAAGTTTCCCCACACCACCCCTCCCCACCATCCTTCTTCTCCTCTTCCCTTTCCTCACCAATCTCTCTTTTTTCTACCCTTTTTTTTCTTTTTTTCCCTCTCTCCTTAGCTTTGACCCATCCCCCAGTGGATCTGCTCTCCCCTCCTCCCCCACACCTGCCTGTCACTAACCTGCATCTACTTATCACCACCCTGTGCCTACCCCACCTCCCCTCTTTAGTCCACCTATCACTGCTCTGCTTTTCCCTCCTTTTCCTGTCTTCAGTCCTGAAGAAGGGTCCTGACCCGAAACGCTGACGGCCTGCTTTCTTCCACGGATGCTGCCCGGCCTGCTGAGTCCCTCCAGCATCATCGTGTTTTTCAACTACACTGAAGCGACGGCCTCAGTACTTGTACTGGTCTCCAGTGTGAGTCAAGCAGAAACCAGCCATCCTCTGCAGGAGAACCTGTTTACACAAGTCATGGTTTGACTCAAACAGCCTGAGAAATCCAGTCTCTCGGAGGCTTTCTTAAGGATGTTTGCAGTCATTTCAGCTGCACCACTAGAAGCTGAATGGTGTGGGCAGATTAATGAATCCTTGATACTCGTGAGTCATTCAAACTGATATGAAATGACTGAGTTTCCTTATCTGGCACCAACTCCAGGTGCACCGTGGCTGCAAAAACGTGGGTGATCCTACACATCTGACTTCAATCTACTCACCAGAGGCATCAATAAAGTCATTTGCCTTTCTGGCAACAATCAACATGGACTGAAAAACACGATGATGCTGGAGGGACTCAGCAGGCCGGGCAGCATCTATGGAGAAAGGCAGGCGGTCAACGTTTCGGGTCAGGAACCTTCTTCAGGACTGAAGATAGGAAAAGGGGAAGCCCGATATATAAAAGAGGGAAAAGCAGAGCAGTGATGGGTGAACGAAAGAGGGGAGGCGGGGTGGGCACAATGTGGTGATAGGCAGTGATCTGTGATGGGCACAAGGTGGTGATCAGCTCTGTGAAATGGTCATATTGAACACCTCCATGTCCGTCAAGGTGTCCTTGGTCCGTTCATTCTGAATTCTTCTCAGACTTTCTACAGTGATACTGAGTCCTTTAGATCTTTGACAATACAAAGCTTCTGGCAACAGACTTCATATTAAATGCTTATATATTCTGAATGTCATTCATCCAAGATTCGTCATGTCAGTACATTGTGAATTTTATGCCCCAGTTCAGACATCCTTAATCAGTGGGCAATTTTCATCTGTGTAAAATGGTTGAATATCCACATTTGGATTCATTTGGATTGCTCCGACCTTTGAGAGAATGCTAATAAATTCATTTTGGAAGAGTACCTTTCGGTGTTGCCTCAGTAATTTCTGCAGCTGTCACTGGAAAGTCATCGTCCACTAGCTGTAAGGCAAAGATCATGTTCTCGCTGTCTACATCAGAATCTTATGCAATGCCTGGATGAATGCTTTGGAAGAGTGTTACCACGCAGTGGGGTCATATTGGCAGGACAGAATCCACCACCTGGTAGGACATAAACACACTTACTTTGTTTAAATTTCAAGTTATGGTGATGTGGTCTTTTGAGAACCTTTTTTAAAACAAGAAGATTGCCTTCCTAAGTAGTTGTGACAATGAGGGAGACATCCTGATTACATAGTCAAGGATCTGTGCCCTTCAGTATCTTGTCCACTGTCGACAGGAAGATTTTCAGGGATGACTTACCTCCATTGGGCTATACTGGTATACAGGTACAACATAATGTGTATCTATGATGAGGTGTCACTGATTCCCTTCCTCTACATATAACTAAGTGTACACGTGTGGAGAACTTGGCTCCCACCAACTATCCTGAAGGTCCTTGAGATGATAACATCCATCAGCTGGTCGAGGGTCACTTTATATTTACTACATAATCTTACCAGCCTTAGATACTGCACCCTAGTAGGCTGTATCTCAAATAATGACAAGTCGGAGTTTAGGAAGGAGATAGAGAGCTTAGTGACATGGTGTCAGGACAACAACCTTTCCCTCTATGTCAGCAAAACAAAAGAGCTGGTCATTGACTTCAGGAAAGGGGGCGGTGTACATACACCTGTCTACATCAATGGTGCTCAGGTCGAGAGGGTTGAGAGCTTCAAGTTCCTAGGAGTGAACGTCACCAATAGCCTGTCCTGGTCCAACCACGTAGACACCACGGCCAAGAAAGTTTACCAGTGCCTCTACTTCCTCAGGAGGCTAAAGAAATTTGGCATGTCCCCACCAACCCTCACCAACTTTTATCGATGCACCATAGAAAGCATCTGATCTGGATGGTACTGCAACTGCTCTGCCCAGGACAGCAAGAAACTGCAGAGAGTTATGGACACAGCCCAGCACATCACAGAAACCAGCCTCCCCTCCATGGACTCTGTTACACTTCTCGCTGCCTTGGTGAAGCAGCCAGCATAATCAAAGACCCCACCCACCCAGGTCATTCTCTCTTCTCCCCTCTCCCATCAGGCAGATGATACAGGAGCCTGAGGGCACATACCACCAGGCTCAAGGACAGCTTCTATCCCATGGTGATAAGACTATTGAACGGTTCCCTTATACAATGAGATGAACTCTTGACCTCACAATCCACCTTGTTACGACTTTGCACCTTATTGTCTACCTGCAATGCACTTCCCTGTAGCTGTGACACTTTACTCTGTATTCTGTTATTTTTACCCTGTACTACCTCAATGCACTCTGTACTACCTCAATGCACTGTGAATTGATGCACAATGAATTGATCTGTACAAACGGTATGCAAGACCAGTTTTTCACTGTACCTCCGTACAAGTGACAATAATAAACCAATACCAATACGCTTGGAGTTGCCCAGGCACTTTGGCTCTTTTCCACCAGGAATACAATCTTCTCTCACTTGTACAACTCTTCTTCCACCTGACCTTTTGATGACTATGGCACTGATTGAAGTTTACAGCATACTGTTTAGCATTGGGCTTGACGTGTCTGTGCACCTGTATCCTGTAGCGCCAACATAAGCACCCTTAAAGATCTCTTCATGTGCATGTAATGGTGTTTCCATGCATGGTCTTGTGGCATCTGCATTGACACTAAGCACATCTTTCCAATGAATCGTTACTTTTCTTACCTAGTCCTTACCTGGTAATGTTAATTACTCTCTATAGACGGCTACAACTACTGTCAATTGTGATCATTGGCCATCAAAACATGAAGCATTGTACTTCACCAGACTGTATCTTCAGACCAACTGTACTTTCCGCCTCAGACGCCTGAATTTCCCTCTACACATATCTTCTCCACATGTATCTACATATATTCATTTCTACTGACCGGTCGTTTATTTTCACGTTGCTGTTGAAATCTTGCTGCTTCCTGTCACTTCCACCAGTAGCACAGATACAAGTCCAGTTCTGCTCTGTGTGACTCAGCTTCAACTTCATGCAAACTCATTCCCCATATTTCCCTGTTGGACTGATTTTCCCTCTGTGAAGGGTTTGTTGGTAGCACTGCTTTGCTCAGTTGTGTCAGAGTTCGGATTTACATGTCAATGCTTCCTCTGACACACTAGTATTTTGAATGACCGGCAGATCCGTAGCAAAAACTTGTATGATTTGGTATTGGTATTGCTATTTGTTTATCATTGTCACTTGTACTGAGGTACAGTGAAAAACTTGTCTTGCATACCGTTCGTACAGATCAATTTATTACACAGTGCATTGAGGTAGTACAGGGTAAAAATAACAGAATACAGAGCAAAGTGTCACAGCTACATGGAAGTACATTGCAGGTAGACAATAAGGTGCAAGGTTATAAGGTAGATTGTGAGGTCAAGAGTCCATCTCATCTATTAAGGGAACCATTCAATAGTCTTATCACAGTGAGATAGAAGCTGTCCTTGAGCCTGCTGATATGTGCCCTCAGGCTCCTGTATCTTCTGCCTGATGGGAGAGGGGAGAAGAGAGAATGACACAGGTGGGTGTGGTCTTTGATTATGCTGGCTGCTTCACCACAGGTATAGACAGAGTCCATGGAGAGGAGGCTGGTTTCCGTGATGTGCTGGGCTGTGTCCACAACTCTCTGCAGTTTCTTGCGATCCCGGGCAGAGTAGTTGCCGTACCAAGCTGTGATGCATCCAGATCAGACGCTTTCTATGGCGCATCAATAAAAGTTGGTGAGTGTCAAAGGGGACATGCCAAATTTCTTTAGCCTCCTGAGGAAGTAGAGGCACTGGTGAACTTTCTTGGCCGTGGCATCTATGTGGTTGGACCAGGACAAGCTATTGCTGATCATGGTGTTGGTCTTAATTCAGGAAAAGAAATTTTGCTTCCATGTTACCAACTTCGTGCCCATTGTTTGGACATAATTTATTGGCATATTTTGCTGCCATTTCCATCAGTTACAATCTCGAAAGCTAAGTCAAGAGCAAGAATCTAACGCACTTGACAATTTGGACTGAATCTATTTGTCAGTTAAGCTTAATCTATACCATAACGCACAGTTTAAGGCTTCACCAAACTTGTAATATCTGAATGTATTGTTTAATGTGTCAATCATATCTCTGGCTCTTTTTTCCAGACTCTGCCATTTTAAGTGGCTCTGGATTTAAATAATTCTCCGATCTCAATTTGATTTCTGTGAATGAAACATCTCCGGTTTTCAGTGGGATGACAAGATTAGAGAAGCGTGTGATAGGTCTCAGAGACAATCTCCATCAATGTTCAATTGCCATTATCCTTTCCCGTAGCAGTACTTAGTACCTGCCCATTTTCAGTGTAATCCCCTACTTCAAGAATGTCATCAGTGGAAAAGAACATGTGAATTCTCTCGACTTACATTGTCAAGAATTTAAACTCCTAAACTGTCTGTATATTCCGTCTGCATCTGTCCCATTTTGCTGCTGCACTCAAGACTTCACTACATTATGATTGGTTCTCATGTGTGTTTGATTCAACAGTTGTTGGGTTTCTATCAGTCCTACAGTCTTTCCATTTTCATTGGTGATGCCTGTGTGCCGAGCAAAATATCAACACTCCAGCCACTTTCTCTTCCCGACAGGCACGTTTTGAGATCCCGTGGTCAGTGCTGTCAGTCAGCAATGTGCAGTTAGTGCTTTGAAGAGCATGCTGCAGTTGTTCTGACCGTCATCACCGCCACGTGTAGTGAGCACGTAGCACCTTGCTGCAGAATAACAGTAGCTCCACGTGTGCGCTTCTGTCCCATGTACGGTGATCTCAAAACCAGAATCAGAATCAGATTTATTATCTCTGACTCATATGATGTGAAACTTATTGTAGAATGCAAAGATGTAAAATTACTATAAATTACAAAAATAAATAAATAGTGTAATAAAAGGAATTGATGAGGCAGTGTTAATGGGTTCATGGAGTTTTCAGAAATCTGATGACGGAGAGGAAGAAGCTGTTCCTGAATCGTTGAGTGTGGGTCTTCAGGCTCCTGTACCTCCTCACCAATAGCAGTAACAAGAAGAGGGCATGTTCCAGCTGGTGAGGGTCCTTAGTGATGGATGCTGCCTTCTTGAGGCATCGCCTCTTGAAGATGTCCTCTGGTGGGGAGGGCTGTGCCCGTGATGGAGCTGGTTGAGTCTACAACCTTCTGTGGCCCCTTGCAATCCTACGCATTGGAGCCTCTATACCAGGTGGTGATGCAACCAGTCAGAATGCTCTCCACCATACATCTGTAGAAATTTGTAACGGTCTCTGGTGACATACTGAATCTCCTGAAATGAAGTAGAGCTGCTGGCGTGCCTTCTTCGTGATTGCATCATGTGGACATGACTCACTTACATGCTTACATACAAATATACCACAGACATCCTGCTCTGATTGTGAGCAGAGGAGCATCGTCCAAAAGGAGAAAGATCTTCTCCTTATCAGTCCATTGAACAGCTGCAAGTAATCTTCCCAAAGGCAAAATACCCCAGATGGTGGAAATCTGAAAAGAAACGGCAAGTGCTGGAAATACAACATCTGTGGAGAGGGATAACGTTCACCTTTCTCCACACATGCCACCTGATCTGCGATACACTTGCAGCATATTAGTAGTTGAGTCATACAGCAGGGAAACAAGCCCTTCAGCCCAACTTGTCCTTGCCGACCATGGGGCCTTCCTGAGCTACCATTTGCCTACCTTTGGCCCATATCCCTCTAAATCTTTCCTATCCACGAACCTATCCAAATATCTTTTAAATTTCCTAATTGTTCCCACCTCTACCACTTCCTCTGGCAGCTCGTTCCATATACCCACCATCCTCTGGGTATAAAACTTGCCTCTCAGGTCCCCTATCACCTTCAACCTATGCCCTCGAGTTTTAGACTCCCCGACTTTGGAAAAAAGATCATGACCCTCCACCTTATCGATGTCCCTCATGAGTTCGTAAACCTTGACTGTATAAGGTCACACTCCAGGGGAAAACGTCCCAGCCTATCCAGTCTCTCCTTTTAACTCAAGCCTTCCAAGTCCCAGCAACATACTTAGGATCTTTTTTTTGCACCTTTTACAATTTAATGACATCCTTCCTTTAACAGGGCGAACAGAACTGCACATGGTACTCGAAATGTAGCCTTACCAACATTTTGTACAGCTGTAACATGATGTCCCAGCTCTTGTACTCAACATCCTGACTGATGAAGGCCAGCATGCCAGAGGTCTTCTTCACCACCCTGTCTACCTGCATCACCATTTTCAAGAAACTCTGTACCTGCACTCCTAGGTCTCCGTGTTCCACAATGCTCCCCAGGGCCCTACCATTTACTCTGTAAGTCCTGCCCTAGTTTATCTTCCCAAAATCAACACCTCACATTGATCTGGATTAAACTCCACATCCATATATCCCTCAAGGTTACCGCGCAGGGCTATAGGGTTGTTAAGAAGGCATATGGTGAGTTGGTCTTCATTAGTTTGGTTATTGCGTTCAAGAGCCGCGAGGTGATGTTGCAGCTCTGTAGAACTCTGGTCAGACCACACTTGGAGTATTGTGTCCAGTTCTGGTCGCCTCATTATAGGAAGGATGTGGAAGCTTTAAAGAGGGTGCAGAGGAGATTCACCTGGATTGGAGAGCATGTCTTATGAGGATAAGTTGAGTGAGCTAGGGCTTTTCTCTTTGGAGAGAAGGAGGATGAGAGGTGACTTGATAGAGGTGTACAAGATGATCTGAGGCATAGATCGATGGACAGTCAGAGACTTTTTCCCAGAGTGACAATGGCTAACACGAGGGGGCATAATTTTAAGGTGATTGGAGGAAGGTATAAGGGGGATGTCAGGGTAAGTATTTTTACACAGAGAGTGGTGGGTGTGTGGAACACACTGCCGGCAGAGGTTGTGGGGGCAGATATATTAGGGACATTTAAGAGACTCTTAGATAACCACATGAATGATAGAGAAATGGAGGGCTATGTGGGAAGGAAGGGTTAGATGGATATTAGAGAAGGATAAAATGTCAGCACAACATCATTGGCCGAAGGGCCTGTTCTGTGCTGTAATGTTCTATGTTCTATGTGAAATCCATCTGCCATTCCTCAGCCAACTTACCCAGTTGATCAAGATCCCATTGTAATTCTCAACAACCTTCTTCACTGTCCACCTATACCACCAATGTTAGTGTCAGCCACATATTCTGTTTTTACCTGGGAAGTCTTCCCAAACCTACTTCTAAAGCTGCCTCACACAAGTGACCAGAAAAGAATCGTCCTCTCAAGGGGTGGGGTGGGGGGTGACCTTCTCCCCAGATTGTGCCCAGACTTTGGACTCAGTCAGAGCTGCCTCAACACTGCACGCAGCTCAGCCTTGAGTGCACACGTATTACTTGCAGGCAGCTTGGAAAATAAAGGCTGAATCATATTCCCTTTTTTTTCACAATGACCATGAAAATAGCACAAGCCCACATAAACTCTTCAACATCTGTCCCTTGTAAATACTTACTTCATTCCAGTTAAAAAAAACTTTTGAGGTTTACACCCTGTCATTTGTAATTCTCTTCCCTGGGGTTATGTCTGTGGGTCCTTTCCTACAGTTGATCATCATTCCATCAACTCTGCATTAGGGGTTGCGTACTAACAGTGGCTCAGTCTCCCTTATTGCCATTTTACTGTTTCCAAGTGCTGAAAGTGCCCAGGGGAAGTTCCAAAGAATGCAGTGTCTTGTTAAAACATGAGTGGGTAATGGAAAGAGAATTACACAGCTGGGGGAAAGGCAGGGCTTTGTAATGGATAGTGTCATGAACCCTTGCTGTGTACCGGTGACCCAGCATGTAGACCACAGCAATGAGACCAATAATTCACTGATACCATTGCAGTCCCTCCTGCCTGCTGACCCCGGCATTGTCCTCACTGAGGAAACATATTGTCTTCAAGAGCGGGACGTGACAGGGGTTTCATGTCAGCAATCGTTCAAACAACAAAACGTTACAAGACAGTTATGTATAGTAGCACAGCGAGGGTGCGGGGGTGTGGGGGTTTGGGGGGGGGTGGGGGAGAGAGAAAAGGGTGGGTTTGTCACCCCTGCCGAGCACACCCCGTCACATTTCCTTCCGTGGGCCGATGTAAATCGGAAGGTGAGATTTCCTCTTTAATACTGCACTTGCTGATGGGACAAAGACAAGCCTTAGCTGTGCACCATTCATGACACTATGGTTTCAGTCCAAACTTATGTTGCAGAAAAGCACATGATCACCTGTAAGAAGACTCATCCGCTGCAACAGCCAGGACCTCCCAGTGGCCAGCCACTTCAATTCCACTTCCGACTCCCACACTGACATTGGTATTGGAATTGGTTTATTATTGTCACTTGTACTGAGGTACAGTGAAAAACTTGTCTCGCATACCGTTCATACAGGTCAATTCATTACACAGTGGATTGAGGTAGTACAGGGTAAAAACAATAACAGAATGCAGAGTAAAGTGTCACAGCTACAGGGAAGTGCATTGCAGGTAGACAATAAGGTGCAAAATCAAACAAGGTAGATTGTGAGGTCAAGAGTCCATCTCATCATATAAAGGAACCATTCAATAGTCTTATCACCGTGGGATATGTCTGTCCATGGCCTCCTCTCCTGCCATGTTGAGACCAGATGTAGGTTGGAGGAACAACACCTCATATTCCGCCTTGGGAGTCTTCAACCTGACGGCCTCAACA
Source organism: Pristis pectinata (assembly GCF_009764475.1). Classification (NCBI taxonomy): domain Eukaryota; kingdom Metazoa; phylum Chordata; class Chondrichthyes; order Rhinopristiformes; family Pristidae; genus Pristis; species Pristis pectinata. The sequence goes on along the minus strand of NC_067419.1, from coordinate 7,253,858 downwards.
TCAATTTCTCCAACTTCCGGTAACCCCTCCCCTCTGTTTTCCCCTTCCTGCCCCCACCCTTCGGTTTTCCCTCATTCCTGTGGCCCCCTCACCCCTTCTCTTTCCTCTCCCTTGCCCTCACGACTGGGCCATGACCTCCCTCTGGTTTCCCACCTCCTTCTCCTTATTCCATGGTCTACTGTCCTCTCCTATTGGATTCCTTCTTCTTCAGCCCTTTGCCTCTTCCACCTATCATCTCCCAGCTTCTTACATCACTCTCTTTCATCCCCACCCCCCCCCCACCCACCTATCCTCCCCCCCTCACCTGGACTCACCCATCCCCTGCCTGCGTGTGCTCCTCCCCCTCCCCCCACCTTCTTATTTTGGCTTCTGCCCTCTTCCTTTCCAGTCCTGATGAAGGGTCTCGGCCTGAAACGTCAACTGTTCGTTTCCCTCCACAGATGCTGCCTGACCTGCTGAGTTCCTCCCACACTTTGTGGGTGCCACTAATCACCTATAACACAATCTTCGTTTGCTTCAAGCAGTACATGTTGTAGAACTTAAAGAGCACAGGACCAAATCGGGGAAATTATTAACGTCATAACCTTGCTTGCCAGTTATTAATCCATGTCCCCATATTTAGGAATTATTTTTAATTATAGCAGAATAAACATATCTGCCTTCCTTCCGTGCTCAGTGTGGGTGCTATTATTTTTAGAAACTGCAACAAAAGTGTAAAATGTAGAAACGCCCCAGACAAAACAATGTATTGGTCAAAGAGGCACCAACTGGAATTAGCAGCAGGGTGAATTAACTGATCAGATGGACCATTAAAACTGAGGCTTGAACATACTTCACCAAAACCTTGCTTACATCGGAGATCTGTGGAATGTTCTTGTTGTGTCCCTTGGTTGCTGTTTGGAAATTCCCAACAGGACATTCAGCTTTGAGGAGGAGCTGGAGGAGCAGTCAAAGGCTATGGCGCAACATCTGGGCAAATTTATATGCTATATCTTTTACTGCTTTGGGAATGATACATTTTCAGGTAGATCTCGAAGGGCAGGCAATGAGTCTCAAAGTACCGACAGGAAATGGTGAAGTGATGCACATTGCTGCAGTTCAAGTCCGATTTAAGAGTTGAATTAAAATTATGATTCAACAGAAGGCTGATTTTATTGCAATGTTTGAGAAAAATGTCAATTTTTAAAATTACAGTGATATTTAAATTTTGATAGGTGTCAAGAGCATTCTACAATTTGATCATAACAGAACTTGTTTGAATTTTCATTCTCCAAACACGTGGAAAGATGCAATGATTTTATGTGCCTGTTATCCAGTACTTGCTGTTGAGAACGCAGATCCATCAGACGGAGAAGTGCACATATTTAATTCTTCCTTAGGATAAATCCTCATAATCTTCTCATTCAACCATTGCAGTGAGAGTGAACATAAAGTGCCACAGCAAACTATAATTCCACGTTACGCAAACAAGTGCCATTTGTTAATATAATGCATTACTACACAACTCATTACTATCTCTTTAAATTTAAGATATCTTTATCTTTATTAGTCACATGCACATGTACATTGCGTGGAGTGTTCTGGGGGCAGCCCGCAAGTGTCGCCACGCTTCTGGCGCCAACGTAGCATGCCCACAACTTCCTAACCTGTACGTCTTTGGAATGTGGGAGGAAACCGGAGCACCTGGAGGAAATCCACGCAGACACATGGGGAGAACGTACAAAATACTTACAGACAGTGGCCGGAATTGAACCCGGGTCGCTGGCACTGTAATAGCGTGACGCTAACCACTACACTACTGTGCCTGCCACTACTGGATCAAATAATTCATGGCACCTCCTCATGTTCCAACCACTAAACGTTACCAGAATTCATCAGATTGGGTCTTCCATCAATCGGTTAAAAAAAAAGGCTCAAACTTTGGAAACTTTAGAAGGTCCAATTGAAAAATATCCAAGGTGCAAGATGTGTGCAGTTATCTGACCCAAAGTCCCATGGCAAGTTGACTACCTTATGCTGTCATTTGTGGTCATGGCATCAGGTCAAACATGGGCAAGGAAACCTCCTCCTGACGACCACCAAACATCCTCCCTCAGCTGATGAATCAGTGGTCCTCCATTTTATACAATGCATGAGAGTACCAAGGGCACAGAGTGTACACAGGTTGGGGGACTTCAGTGTCCTTCACCATGAGTGGCCTGATAGCACCATCACAGGCGGGGTCTGCAGCAGGGAACAAGTGGATGAACAGGAGGTATACTTGACATTCTCACCAATCATATTACTTACTTACTGCAGAGTAAGAGGCCATTTAGCCGATCCGGTCACACTCTCAGTAGAACAACCCCAGAGGTCACTCTCTCTCTCTCCCTCTCCCTCTGCCTCTCTCTCTCGTGCTCTCTGCTTCTCTCTCTACCGTTTTCTCTCTCTCTCTCTCTCTCTCTCTCTCATATGCCCATGAACTTCCCTTTATGATTCCTTTACAACTTACATTCACTAAGGTCTAACTTTAAATGGCCAACCAACCCACAAGTGTGTCTTTGTGATGTGGAAAGAAACCGGAGCACCAGGGGAAACCCACAAGGTCACAGGGAGAGCGTGCAAACTCCACACAGACAGCAGCAGATGTCGGGATTGAACCCGGGTCTCTGGAACTGTGACATCTTCATCTGCCCATGATACTGGTACAAGTAACCCCTGAGTGCACTGTTACCACACCGAGGACACCCTCCACCGTGTTGTGGGATAAGTAGAATGGGGTAGGGATGGCAGCTCAAATCTGAGCATTTCTGAGAAAGTGTTTTGAGCATCCCTAGCAGCAGAACCGTCCACCACCGCAGCCTGCCACCTCTTAGGCCAACACATCCCTCACTCCAGCTTTAATATCAAGTCAGTAGATTCACCCTGGTTCAAGGAGGAGAGAGCAAAGCATGCTGGGAGCAGCACCTCAAATGAGGAGGCAAAACCAGCTCCCCTCCATGGACTCTTGTCTACACTTCTCGCTGCCTCGGTGAAGCAGCCAGCATGACCAAGGACCCCATCCACCCAGACATTCTCTCTTCTCCCCCCTCCCGTCAGGCAGAAGATACAAAAGCCTGGAAGCATGTACCACCAGGCTCAAGGACAGCTTCTATCCCGCTGTTATAAGACAATTGAAGGACCCTATCTAACCTTTCCCTCCCACGTAGCCCTCCATTTCTCTATCATTCATATGTCTATCTAGGAGTCTCTTAAATGTCCCTTGTACGATAAGAATGACTCTTGACCTCATAATCTACCTCATTATGGCCTTGCACCTTATTGTCTGCCTGCACTGCACTTTCTCTGTAACTGTAACACTATATTCTGCACTCTGTTATTGCTTTTCCCTCGTACTACCTCAATGCACTCATGCAATGAGAAGATCCGTGTGGATGGCATGCAAAACAAAGTTTTTCACTGTACATTGGACAATAATAAACCAATTTACCAATTTAGCTACAACACAGGTCTACATACACGATAAGCAGCAAGAACAACAGGAGATAGAGTGAAGCAGTCCCAACCCCAAGAGAGCAGAGAGAAGCTGCCACATATGGTGGGGGACAACTAAATACAGATAGGGCGAGGAGTTTCCGAGAACAGCCCCACCCTCAGTGGTAGCTGGGCCCAGTGTGTGGGTGCTAGAGACAAGGTGAAGCATTCACAGCCATGTTTCAGTCGGAGGTTGCGGGCAGACGATCCATCACAGCTTCCCCCACAGTCGCAGAGGCCGATCTCGGGCTGATTTGATTCACTCCAGGTGACACAGCCGAGAGCAACGAGTACAGCAAAGGCGAGGAGACCCGACAACATCCCAGCTATGGTAATGAAGACATGTGCTCCAGAACTGGCTTCACCCCTAGCCAAGCTGTTCCGGTATGGATAGGCTGGGGAAGGGTTGTTGCTACAGAGCGGAAAACCTCATGTGACATAGAACACTACAGCACAGTACAGGCCCTTCGGCCCATAATGTTGTGCCGACATTTTATCCTGCTCTAAGAACTATCTAACCCCTCCCTCCCACATAGCCCTCCATTTCTCTATCATTCATATGGTTATCTAAGAGTCTCCTAAATGTCCCTTATGTGTGACCTTGGTGTCTTGGTTGTTAGTATTCTTAATCCAGCTTTGGGCAACGTAGATCCAATTTACAGCCATTCGTTGTTTTCTGTGATCAGGATAGAGAACCTCCACCACCACCACCAGTGGCTAATGTTAACTTCAGGGTCTGAAGAGAGAATTGCATTGATTGCCTCAGATATTGCTGATGCCACATTGAGGGATATCAGTACCAGCTCAGAATACTCTGACTGGGAGGTGCACAGATGTGGTTCACGTGACATGCCGTTGTACAGGAAGATGTTAAGAATGTGGCAAAGAACTTAGTAAGCAGGAGCATGAAGGTATCATCTCTGGATTACTCCCAGTGCCAGATTATCGTGGGAACGGTTGAAGAAGCATGCTGTGAGTGAACGTACTGCTGGAAAATAATGTTAAGAGGGGAGGCTTAGATTCTTGAGGGATTGGTCCTGTTCTTGGCAAACAGAGCCATGACCTTGGGCACCACCGGATCATCTTTAGACTTGTTCCGTTGCCCATTGGGTAGATGGTGGGGGTGGAAGGCCGTTGCCATGGGTGTCAGTGAAGAATCGGGAGCCCTGAGGATAGAGAAATTGGAGCCTCCACTGGGAGCCCTGAGGGTCTGGGGAGGTCAGGGTTGTGGATGGGGTGGGGGGGAGGTGGTGGGGGTGGGGGGGTGGTTGGTGACCAGGACCAGGACCAGGGGCAACCAGGGCCAGGGAAATCTGTGTGCGATGGGAACCTGCAGAGTTCAGTGCCAGCTTCCTTGCTTCTTTTGTATATATCAAGGGCGAGATAGAGTCATACAGCACGGAAACAGGCCCTTCGGCCCAACTGGTCCATGCCAACCAAGATTCCCATCCAAGCTAGTCCCATTTGCCAGTGTTTGGCGTATATCCCCCTAAACCTTTCCTATCCATCTACTTGTCCAAGTACATTTTCGATGTTGTTAATGTACCTGCCTCAACCACTTCCTCTGGCAGCTCATTCCATAAACCGACCACTCTCTAGGTGAAAAAGTTGCCCCTCAGGTTCCTATTAAATCTCTCCCCTCTCACCTTAAACCTATGCCGTCTGGTTCTTGATTCTCCAACCCTTGGAAAAGGACGAGATGAGATGGTTGAAGATTGCAGATGGCACCAAAATGGGCTGTGGGGCAGTAAATGGTAGGACACTGGGAAGTATGGGGGAGCAAAGGGGTCACATAGACACACCTCCCTGAAGATAGTTTCTTCTCCCACAGAATGGAGGGTGACTTGTTTCCACTGGGAAGGACAGGGTTGTGGGGGGGGGTGGGGAGCGGGTGTTGGTGACCAGGGCCAGGGGCAACCAGAGATACTGCGGAGGGAAGTCCGTGTGCAACGGGAACCTGCAGAGTTCAGTGCCAGCTTCCGAGGTGATGGATGCTGCTTCTGTGGTTCCAAGGTGACAGATGCTGTGTCCCCACTCTGAGCAGTCACGGGCCAGGAAGTTCTCGGGTCAGTGGGGATTTTACACTCCTTCAAGGAGGAGTTGAGCACATCGTTGAATCCTTCTTTCTGTCTCGCAAGAGGGTGTCTGTTTCAGGAGTCTGTTGTCAGGCTCATGAGTGACATAGCCTGGCTCATCGGAGTAGAATGACAGAAAGGGAATTCTTTCTGAGAAGTATTAGAATGTAAGAGTGAGCAGGTTGTGTAAAACACCAGTTAGACCACACAGAATAAAGCTCACTGTGGTTGTGCCCAGGATCCTCAGCACAACATGGGGCCCCCTGTTAGACTAAGCTCACCTCAGAACCTCCGTCAACAAACACAGAGCGTATTTAAGCTTCACACTTTGCGATCTAATTTACCGTATTATTCCAGCAGTGTATAGACTTCCTACAGACCTATTTCTTATTGCCTCACCATGTGTCTACGTTTTAGTAGTTGGAGTGGGCACAGGTTTGTGTGGCGCAGTGTTGAAAACCCTCGGATGTTCTTGGTGCTTTGGGCGCCAAGTATTCTTAATCCAGCTCTGAGCCATGTATATGCAAAAGGGCTCCAAATTGCAGAAGTAATTTGTAAATTGACGAATGTATGTTGTCATTCATGGTCAGAAGAGGTTCTCCCAGGCTAATGTTAGCTTCCTCTGGGTCTGGAGGGAGGATTACATTGACTTTGCATTGACTTTGCTTCCTTTTCTAAATAACAATGTCCTTTAAAAATCACAGCACATCTCAGAGTCATTTCTTGCTTCTGCCCTGCTGCACCTGCCCAAACAGAATCAGACAGCAGTCATTAGCTAGTAATAGGTTATGAATTGACCTAAAATTGAAATGGCTGATCAGAAGGGAGAGTCCACAGTTTGTTAAGCCAAAGATAGATCACATAATAAAGGCACCACTCCAAGGCTGTCACATTTTTATCTAATGACATGAAGAAGTCTCTACTATGAAACCACGTAAAATAAGATTACAAAAATGCCGAGTGGAATTCATAATCGACGAGTATGAATAATTTATCAGGGCATTCCATTTAGGGGATGTTTTGCTCTGTGTGCCACTGTCAAATTATCAATCAGACCCTGTGCTAAAACCTGGAATGCCATCCAATTATGGTAGTGACTGAGAACACAATAAACCTGACCAGACAGCATAAGGGGTCCATTTGAAGAAAACATTGAATATGAATGAGGTTTAAGTGCTGCTATGTGTTTCACCCTTCTGTTTGCACTATCCCAGATGAATGTATTGCAGACGGCTCGTGAATGTTGGCAGCAAACACGATGAATTCTAAAGATGTTCTTCCAGATAAAAATCCACATAAGAATAACCGGGAGTGTAAAATGCTGTAGCGCAACAGTCCATGAAGTATCATGAGCTCAGACATCACAGATAAACAGAGTGCATGAATATTCAGATGGAACAGCTCAGCATCTATGAAATACCCAATAGTCGCTGTCGTATAGAAGTAATGAAACCAGCTCAGTTCCATTTCCCGTGAAGTTCATGTGGTTACCAGGTAATGTTGCAAAACAAAGTGGCTCCTTTAGATATCAAACATTCACAGGTATCCACTGCCTGCCTGATTTAAAGTCATCAGACCCATGCATACAATACACTACCAGATGCCTTCCTTTATCAAAACACGTGGCCCTTCCTTCTCATGATTGGTAGTGGTATTGGTTTATTATTGTCACTCGTACAGAGGTACAGTGAAAAACTTGTCTTGCATACCGTTCATACAGATCAATTCATTACACAGTGCAGTTACAATGAGTTAGTACAGAGTGCTCTGAGGTAGTACAGAGTAAAAACAATAACAGAATTCAGAGTGAAGTGTCACAGCTACAGGGAAGTGCATTGCAGATGGACAATAAGGTGCAAGGTCAAACAAGGTAGATTGTGAGGTCGAGAGTGATCAACACTGTAGAAGTGCCGATTCATTTTCATTCAGCAAATGCAGAAGTGTTTTTTAATTCACTTTCTCAGGTTTCTCCTGAATCATGTGCACAATCTCCTGCAATCAGACTCTGGTTGATTCCACATATACCATAGTTTCATAGCTTTATTGGTAGATGTTCAATGGACATTACTTTGATCCAACCTGATTATTGACTACAGGGAGCATCACACTCAGCTCAATAGTGTCCTATCCAGCTATTTGAAATAATGCCCTGGGATCGTCTGACCTTTCTTCACAGGTCATTGGACTAGATTAAGGAGCAGCAACCCAGACTATTCTTTCCTTCCAGTTAACAAGCAGATCAGAGAACAGAGCATTTCCTCAACTGTGGCCATCATTAAATTCATCTGACTCGGGACTGAGTGAGAATTGTACCTCGGGTTTTGTGCATTTGTGGCTCATTATGCACTAAGTGGTCATTAGCCACAAGGAACAGTGGAGAGAGCCTTGACTTCTTGGCTAAAGACCCTTGGTTTTAAATTGGAACAACTTGTGTGCATTACGTGGTGCAGTCGAGTAGCTTAGAGGCTTTGGATCCCTTAGTTGCCAATGATTATCAATAGATGATCTTATAGAGGAGTTTGTTGATTAAGGGTTGTGACTGGGTAGGTGGCTTGTAGTTATTCTAGGCAAGGGCAATGAGGCATGTAAAGACAAAACAGGTAAACAAAATGATGATCTAATTGATCTTTAGGTGAATTGACCAACTGCAATTCCTTTGTTAACTTTATGCACTAACACAGGAGAAAGTGTGCACACAGGATACAAGATCTTTTATTGCAAGTACGTATGGAATTATATGTCATCAATCTGAACAGTAGCCATGCCCGTCTCACCTTCTATAGAGGTGTTCCACATTATTGTGCATCCATCGGCCCATAACTGCTTCATTTTAGCTGGATGACTTATAGAACATTACAGCACAGTACAGGCCCTTCGGCCCACAATGTTGTGTCGACATTTTATTCTGCTCTAAGATCTATCTAACCCTTGCCTCCCACATAGCCCTCCATTTCTCTATCATTCATGTGGCTATCTAAGAGTCTCTAAAATGTCCCTAACGTATCTGCCGCCACAACCTTTGCCAGCAGTACGTTCCACACACCCACCACTCTCTGTGTAAAAAAACTTACCCCTGAGATCCCCCTTATATCTTCCTCCAATCACCTTAAAATTATGTCATCGTCGCCCTGGGAAAAAAGTCTCTGACCGTCCACTCGATCTATACCTCTTATCATCTTGTACACCTCTTGATAATCTCTCGTCCTCCTTCTCTCCTAAGAGAAAAGCCCTAACTCACTCAACCTATCCTCATAAGACATGCTCTCCAATCCAGGCAGCATCCTGGTAAATCTCCTCTGCACCCTCTCTAAAGCTTCCACATCCTTCCTACAGTGAGGCAACCAAAACTGAACACAATACTCCAAGTGTGGTCTAACCAGAGTTCTATAGAGCTGCAACATCACCTCGCGGCTCTTGACCTAAATAAATTGCTAAATAATTTATGCTAAACAGGTTGTATTTCTGAGGGATCTCCAACTGTACAGATATTGATTAAAAAATTTACAAGCCAGCCAGGTTGTTTCTACATTCTGTCACAAGATGATCTGAGTTTTACATTTCTCTTCAGCAGCCTGATGAGAAAAAAAGCCACGTTTTATTGTCATTCATCATTCAATGCCAAGTGCAAGGAATGCATGATTTGAATACACTGTCCATCACATCAAACAACCTGCTGATACTGACAGCCAGGGCTCCTGCGTTTAAAGAAGGATACACTTATATAGCATCTCTCATAATAGGATGTCCCAAATCTTTATAACCAGGGGGACACTGTTGTATTTGTTCAAAGGAAGACTCCACAAACACAATGTGACAAAGCAACACAAGAAGCGCTGGAGAAACTCAGCAGGTCAGGCAGCATCTATGGAGGGAAATGGACAGTTAACATTTCGGGTCGAGACACTTCAAGCTTTATATTTGTTTTGCAGGAAATGATCTTACTCTCATTAGTCATTATACATTGATTTCAGATGCAGTCTGACATGATTGCATGAAGTATTAAACCGGGGGGAAGCTAATTACAACAGGATTAGGCAGGAGCTGGGGAGAGTAGATTGAAAGACACTGTTTCAGGGTAAATCCACATCTGACATATGGAAGTCCTTTCAAGGCCAGCTGGTTAGAGATCAGGACCAACATGTTCCTGTGAAGATGAAAGATAACAATGACAAGATTCGGGAACCTTGGATGATGAGAGATATTGTTAGTTTACCATCGAAAGCATCCTATCTGTATGCATCACATCTTGGTACAGCAACTGTTCTGCCCAGGACCACAAGAGACTGCAGAGAGTTGTGGACACAGCCCAGCACATCAAGGAAACCAACCTCCCCTATTTCTCATCCTGCCGTAAATGTTATCAGATAACCATTTTAATTAAAGTAATAGAGCAAAATTAGGGATTGCATTTTTTAGTATAAAAGGGAGGCTGAGACACAAGAGATTCCGCAGATGCTGGAATCTGGAGCAATACACAAAAAGTGCTGGAGGAACTCAGCAGGTCAGGCAGCATCCACGGAGGGAAATAAACAGTTGACGTCTCAGGCCGAGACCCTTCATCAGCACTGGAAAGGAAGAGGGCAGAAGAGGGGGAGGAGCACATGCAGGCAGGGGATGGGTGAGTTCAGGTGATAGGCGAGTCCAGGTGAGAGGGGGAAGGTAGTTGGGAGGGGGTAGGTTTAATAGGCTGTGATAGGTAGAAGAGGCAAAGGGCTGAAGAAGAAGGAATCCAGTAGGACAGGGCAGTGGACCATGGACTAAAGGATGGGGGAGGAGAGAAGATGGGCAGGTCATCAAGGCGGGGGGAAGGCAAAGGAGTGGGGGGGGGGGGGGTGTTGTAAAAGAAGGGGTGGGGTTACCGGAAGGTCGAGAAATCGATGTTGAGGTCATCAGGTTGGAGACTCCCAAGGCGGAATATGAGGTGTTGTTCCTCCATCCTGCACCTGGCCTCAACATGGCAGTAGAGGAGGCCGTGGATAGACATGTCAGTATGGGAGTAGGATGTGGAATTGAAGTGGGTGGCCACCGGGAGGTCCTGGCCCCGGCCCCAGCTCCAGGGAGGCTGATGCATGTTTGCATCTACCATCTACGGGATGCACTCATGAAGACTCCTTAGACAGCACCTTCCAAACCCACATCACAGAAACCAGCCTCCCTTCCATGGACTCTGTCTATACCTCTCGCTGCCTTGGTGAAGCAGTCAGCGTAATCGAAGATCCCACCCACCCTGGTCATTTTCTCTTATCCCTCTCCCATCAGGCAGGAGCCTGAGGGCACATACTACCAAGTTCAAAGACAGGGTGCACATACCACTAGGCACATACCACTAGGCTTCTATCCCACGGTGATAAGGCTATTGAATGGTTCCCTTATACGATGAGGTGGACTCTTGACCTCACAATCTACTACATTATGACCTTGCTACCTGCACTGCACTTCCTCTGTAGCTGTGACACTTTACTCTGTATTCTGTTATTGTTCTCACCCTGTGTTACTTCAATGCATCATGCAATGAATTGATCTGTAAGAACGGTACGCAAAGCAAGTTTTTCACTGTACCTTGGTACCAGTGGCAACAATGAATCAATACCAATACCAACCAACTTTAGTCAAAAAGAAAAAGGAAGAATATGCAAGGTGTAGGAAATTAAAAGCGGACGAAATGCCTGAGAAATACAAAGGAAGCTGGAAAGAACAAGGAATTAGAAGGGCTAAAAGGGACCAATAAGTGTCCTTGGCTAGTAGGATTAAGGAGAATCCCAAGGCACCTTATATGTATATTAAGAACAAGGAGGTAGCTGGGGAAAGGAAGGTTCACACAAGGACAAGGGAGGGAATTTATGCCTGGAGCCAGAGGAAGTGGGTGAGATACTAAATGAGTACTTCACATCAGTATTCACCAAGGAGAAGGACATGGAGAATGGTGAGATCAGGGAGGGGTCTGTTGGTATTCTAGGACACATCACTATTAGGGAGGAGGAGATGCTGAGTGTCTTCAAAATATTAAGGTGGATAAATCCCCAGGGCCTGATGGAATCTATTGCAGGATACTGACGAAGGCAAGGGAGGAGATTGCTGGGGCTTGACAGAGATCTTTTTATTCTCTGTAGCCACAGAAGACTGGGGAATAGCCAGTGTTGTTCCTTTGTTTAAGAAGGGGCAACGCAGAAAATTATATTCCAGTGGTAGGGAAATTCCTGGAGAAGATTCTCAGGGACAAGATTTACTCACTCCTGGAAAAGCATGGACTTATTATAGAAAGTCAAAACGGCTTTGTGTTGGGCAGGTTCTACCTGACAAGCTTGATTGAGTTTTTTTAGGATGTGACGAAGATGTTTGACAAGGGTTGGGCAGTGAATTTTGTCTACATGGACTCTCGTAAAGGATTTTAACAAGGACTCTCATGGTAGGGTGGTCCAGAAGATGAAGTCACATGGGATCCATAGTGAGTTGGTAAGGTGGATACAAAATCAGCTTGGTTGTAGAAGGCAGAGGGTAGAGGTGGAGGGGTGTTATTCTGACTGGAGGTCTGTGACGAGTAGTGTTCTGCAGCAACCTGTGCAGAGCCCTCTGTTGTTTTTGATATGTATAAATGACCTGGATGAAAACGTAGGTGGTTTGATTGGTAAGTTTGCAGATGACATGAAAACTAGTGGAGTTGTAGTAAGTGAGAAAGATTTTCAAAGGATATAGACCAGTTGGAGATATGGATGGAGAAGTAGCAGGTGGAGTTTAATCTGGACAAGTGCGAGGTGTTGCACTTTGGGAGGTCAAATGCAAGAGGGAAGTATACAGTAAATGGCAGGGCCCTTAGGAGCATTGACGTACAGAGGGATCTTGTGCTGCAGGTCCATAGCTCCCTGAAAGTGGCCACACAAGTAGATAGGGTGGTAAAGAAGGCATACAGCAGGCTTGCCTTCATCGGTCAGGTCATTGAGTATAAAAGCCGAGAAGTCACATTGCAGATGCATAACGCTTTGGTTAGGCCACATTAGAGGAATTGTGTGCAGTTCTGGTCGCCCCATTACAGGAGGGATGTGGAGGCTTTGGAGAGGGTGCAGAAGGGGTTCACCTGGATTGGAGAGTATTAGCTACAAGGAGAGGTTGGACAAACTTGTATTGTTTTCTCTGGAGCATCGGAGGTTGAGGGGTAACTTGATAGAAGTTTATAAAGTTATGGGAGGCATAGATGGAGGAGCTAGTCAGAGTCACAAGGTCATATATGACATGGCAACAGGTCCTTTGACCCAACTTGTCCATACCTGAGCTAGTCCCATTTGCCTGCATTTGTCCCATCACTCTCTAGACCTTTCCTATACAGGAACCTGTCCAAATGTCTTCTAAATGTTGTAACTGTACCTGCCTCAACTTCCTCTGGCAGCTCATTCCATATACCCACCACCCTCTGTGTGAAAAACATGTTCCTCAGATCACCTTTAAATCTTTCCCCTCTCACACGGAGGCTATGTATTCTAGTTTTATATTTTCTGCACCTGGTATCTTGTTCGCCACAGATGAGGGGCGATGGGGCTGCTTCTGTGCTTTATACCTCTATGACTTTATGACCATCCACCTTATGTACAGTATGTCCCACATGATTTAATAAATTTCTTTCAGGTCATCCCTCAGCCTCCTTCACTCCAGAGAAAACAGTCCCAGCCTATCCGGTCTCTGTTCTTCACTCAAGCCTTCCAGTCCCGGCAACATCTTCACGAATCTTTCCCACATCCTCTCCAGCTTAATCACGTCCTCCCTATAGTATGGCGACCGGAACTGAACACAATATTCCAGGTGTGGTCTCACCAACATGATGTCCTAACTCTTGTACTCAAGCCCCATCTGATGAAGGCAACTGCACCATATGGCTTCTTCAACACTCTGTCTGCCTCTGTCGCCTCTTTCAGGGAACATGTAGTTGTACCCCTAGGTCTCTCTGTTCTACAACACTCTCCAGGACCCTGCCACTCACAGTGTTTGTCCTGTCCTGGTTCAGCTTCCCAAAATAGCATCACTTTGTACTTCTCTGAGTTAAATTCCACCTGCCTTTCCTTGGCCCACTTTCCCAGTCAATCTAGATCCTGTTGTAACCTCAGACAACCTTCTTCATTCTCTACCACACCACCAAATTTGGTGTTGTCTGCAAACCTCCTAACTGTGCCACCTACATGCTCATCCAAGTCATTAATATATATAAAACAAGCAGCAAGAGACCCAGCACAGATCCCTGCGCCACACTGCTGATTACAAGTCTCCAATCTGAAAAACAGCCCTCCGCCACCACAGAGGGTGCCTCCTACCACCAAGCCACTTTTGTAACCAATTGGCTAGTTCACCCTTGACCCATTGTGATCTAACTTTCCAGACCTTGTCATAGGCCTTGCTAAAGTCTGTGTAGACAACATCTATTACCCTGCCCTGGTCAATCCTCTTGGTCACTTCTTCAAAAGACTCAATCAAGTCTGAGTCTTTTTCCAGGGTGGAAATGTCAAATATTAAAGGGCACCACTTTAAGGTGAACAAGGGAGAAATTTAAAGGAGATTTGCGAGGCAAGGTTTTTACACAGAGGATGCTAGGTGCCTAGGGTGAGTTACCAAGGGTGGGAAAGGGGGTGCCAGAGGGATGCTGGAAGCAGATATCATTAGCAATGTTTAAGAGGGATTTGGGCACGCCCGTGAACATGTGGGGAATGGAGGGATATGGACCATGTACAGGCAGCCGGGATTAGTTTGGATTGGCATCATGGCTGGCACAGACATGGTGGGCCAAAGGGCCTGTCCTTGTGCTGTACTATGTTCTAATACAAAATGCAACTTTCAATTACCTGCCATCTTATTAACAAAAATGTTGTACTTCCAAACATGTATTACTGGAGTCTTTATAAGTTGTGAATAAAAGTAATATTTGTTCATTTTTTATTAACAATGCTTGACCTCTATTTCTGGCTAGTAATGAAATCTCATGCCTTTGAAATCCATGACCATTTTGTCGCATAATATAGTGTAAGAAAAGGTGAAAGTCATTCATGGACAAAACTTGAATTAATGGAAATATTATAATTAACAATGTAAGCAAAACTTAAATGTGTTGTCATCAAAGTGTGGTCTGGGTTCTTATTTGACAAATTTCATTATTTTATTTTAATAGCAAGTAATTTAGTTTAAATGAAATAATGTATTGCATTGCCAGGATGCAGACTATTATAAGGTTTCACACATGGCTGAACCGAGAGCCAAGGGCTGTGCTTCACTCAATTCCACAGATGTGGCTTTGTCAAAGTGCATTCTTCCCCCACAGGAGGTGAATAAATAGTTGACACATTCAGCATAGGATAGTTTCCTTTAAATAAAAGTCTGGTTACGTGGTAGTGTTTTCTAACTTGACTGCTTAATGTGAAGCAAATAGCTCTCACATGTAGAGATAATTGGTAACAGTTGGACCTTAAAAAAAAACATTTTAAATGCTGTGCCGTGTGTATAATGTTAGCAGTACACTATTGAGTTTGGCATGTTCGTCTGGTAAAGACAGCGTGGTATTAATTGTGACTCAGTGCCACTTTTGCCTCTGTGTCAAAAGGTCAGGGTTGAAAACCCAGAAATGAGTCCAAGTTGTAAACTGACGCTCTATGCAGCACTGAGGGGATTCTGCAGTGTTGTAGGTCCCACCTCTCTGGTGAGACATTAGACGGCCCTCTCAGACACTGTTTGAAAACAAAAGGCAGGAGAGATTAGCTGGTGAGCTGAGCAGAATTTATTGGCCAGCCAATATTGCTGAAACAGAATACCTGGTTACTTGCATGCTGCTGTACACAGGTGTGCTGCTGCACTCTCCTCAGTACAACAGAAACCTTTCCTCCCTGGCTGTTCTTTCTCTACCTGAGCTACACAGGGGATTCCAGGTTTCATTCTTGGCTTGTGCACAATTGTGTTCAGTGTTATAATTCACCTTGTCATTACCCGGCTAAACAACACCTAGTCTACAGGGGGAAATAAGCCAAGCTTCTCACCATCCAGTAGCTGCTGTGGTCCTGCATGTCTGGACGTTAGACAAGGACAGGATCACACCTGGTAATGACAGCCCATGTGGAGGGTGACTACTCGCTACCTAAACCACACGGGCCACCTCTAGCACTGAGGAAATGTTGCGTGGATGATGAACTCTTTTCTACACGCCTACAAAGGCATAACGTCCACTTGGAGACTGATCTCTCGCACGCCGAACACACCTGATGTACTGGCGCCACACACAAACAGCCACCTTTGCAGGTTAACCGTATGAAAGAGCTTAACCATGGAACCATAGAACCATAGAACAGTACAACACAATACAGGCCCTTCAGTCCACAATGTTGTGCCGACCTTTAAACCTCACCTCAGACTATCTAACCCCTTCCTCCCACATATCCCTCTATTTTAAATTCCTCCATATGCTTATCTAGCAATCTCTTGAATTTGACCAATGTACCTGCCTCTACCACTGCCCCAGGCAGCGCATTCCATGCCCCAACCACTCTCTGGGTAAAAAAAAACCTTCCTCTGATATCTCACTTGAACTTCCCACCCATTACTTTAAAGCCATGCCCTCTTGTGTTGAGCATTGGTGCCCTGGGAAAGAGGCAGTGGCTGTCTACTCTATCTATTCCTCTTAATATTTTGTACACCTCTGTCATTTCTCCTCTCATCCTCCTCCTCTCCAAAGAGTAAAGCCCTAGCTCCCTTAGTCTCTCCTCATAATGCATACTCTCTAAACCAGGCAGCATCCTGGTAAATCTCCTCTGCACCCTTTCCATATAAAAGAGCTCCTGTGGAAAAATGTCCCTGGATTACACACAAGTTGCTAATTTACTTGTAATTCAGGGGCGTTTCTTTCACAGAAGCTCTTTTATATGGTTAGCTCTCACCCTGCATAGCTTTCAGCATTGTTACTAAAGGAACCATGATAAAGCTGGGCACTGGATCTGCTGTTTGTAGAATCTATCTGTTATAGGCACCCTTGCTCAGTAGTGAAGATGTCCGAGAAACTTACTTGACCAAGTGCCTCACCAGAAGGTAGTTAGATACGCAGACTTGGATCTGAAAAGACTTTGTGGGGCGAACCTTCCTCATTTTAATGGGAGATTGTGTCATGATTCACCAAGGTCAGCATTAGTGTCACAGCAGGTGATCAGTCCAACCTTCCCATTGCCTGTGGGGTGATGTCTGCTCCCATGCGCTGTGATGCTGGACTCCACTTGGGGTCAGGGGTGGCAGCACGGACTTTGTCCGCACACAACACTCAAGGCAGTGCGCTGACTGAGTGACCCAGCAGTCATGTAACCTGGAACCCAGGGTAGGGTCCCAGAGGGCTGAGAAGTTTCAGTCGGACAGTGTTAACTTTACAATGAAACCAACAAAATGCCACGGAGCAACCATTTAGTTTCAAAGACTTTGCCTCTGCACTTGATGGACCCGAAATAGCAGCTGCAATATTAAACTAACATGTTGTTGAAATCTAGGAGTTGGAAACAACCAAGAATTTAAAATGCAGTAATAAATTTGCTGTTTTTGGCAACAGTGTTCCATTCTGTGAGACACAGCCTGTCATGATAGAATGCACACAGCTTCTCTGCCTCCTGAGTATGGTTTGCCAGCCTGACTTTCCTTGACCCTGGCTGTTCCCAATCCATTACTGGAGTAGGGTGCAGCTTTGGACAGAGTGCAGTGAGGTCAACATCCAGTGGGGCAGGGGGCATGGAGGGAAGGCACTGGAGCCATGTGGCGGCGGACACAGGAAGGGACTGGAGCCATAGGTTTGGGGGGGGGGGGGGACACAAGAAGTGACTGGAGCCATGTGGGGGGGGACACAGGAAGGGACCAGAAAGTCGTTTGGGGGGGGGGGGGTGGGAGGGGGGGGACACAGGAAGGGACCGGATCTGTGGGCGGTTGGGGGGGGGGGGAGGTGGGTGGATACAGGAAGGAACTGGAGCCGTGGGGTTGGGGGGGGGACAGGAAGGGACTCAGGAGAATCCCAATGTACCTTATATTAAGAACAAGGAGGTAGCTTTGGAAAGGAAGGTTCACACAGGGACAAAGCAGGGAATCTATGCCCGGAGCCAGAGGAAGTGGGTGAGGTACTTCACTTTGGTATTCACCAAGGAGAAGGACATGGAGGACAGTGAGGTCAGGGAGGGGTACACTGATATTCTGGGGCATGTAGACATCTAGGAGGAGGAAGAGGTGTTGTGTCTTTAGGAGAACATTATGGTGGATAGGTCCACAGGGCCTGATGGGTTCTATCCCAGGTTATTGAGAGTGGAAAGAGGGGCGATCGCTGGGGCCTTGACAGAGATCTTTGTGTCCACTTTAGCCACAGGCGAGATCCTAGAGGACTGGGGAAAACCCAATGTTGTTCCTTTGTTTACGAAGGGCAATAGTGACAAACCAAGAAATGATAATGCAGTGAGCCTTACCTCTGTGGTTGGGCAATTATTGGAGAAGATTCTGAGGAACAGGAGAAACAAAGGACTGCAGATGCTGGAATCTGAAGAAGGGTCCTGACCCAAAACGTTGACCACCTGCTTTTCTCCACGGATGCTGCCCAGCCTGCTGAGTTCCTCCAGCATCATCATGTTTTTCTTAGGAACAAGATTTACTCAATCCTGGAAAAGCATGGACTTACATGGAAAGTCAGCATGGCTAACCTTAATCCTAATGCATGTCTTACAAACAACTGAGTTTTTTGAGGAGGTGATTATTGAGGGTAGGGCAGTGGATGTTATCTACTCGAACTTTAGTGAATCTTTTGACAAGGTCACTCACAGTAGAAGATTAAGGCACACGGGATCCATGGAGACTTGGTAGATTGGATTCAATACGAGCTTGACCATAGAAGACTGAGGGTAGTAGTGGAAGGGTGTTATTGGAGGTCTGTGACCACTAGTATTCCGCCAGGATCGGTGCTGGGATCCCAGTTGTTTGTGATTTGGTCAAAAATGGAGGTGGTCTGATTCGTAAGTCTCCAGACAACACCAAAATTGGTGAGTTGTAGATAGTGAGGAAGGTTGTCAAAGGATACAGCAGGACTTAGATCAGTTGCAAATGTGTGCAGAGAAATAGCAGATGGTGTCTAATCTGGACAAGTGTGAGGTGTTGCACTTTGGGAGGTCAAATGTAAGAGGAAAAGGTATAGTAAATGGCAGGATCCTTAAGAGCATTTATGCAAAAAGGAATCTTGGGGTCCAAGTCCACAGCTCTCTGAAAGTGACAACACAAATAGATAGGGTGGTAAAGAAGGCATACAGCACGCTTGCCTATAATGGCATGTTGGACAGACCTGGATTGTTTTCTCTGGAGTGTCAAAGACTGAGGGGAGACCTGACAGAAGTTTATAAAATTATGAGAGTCATAGACAGGGTAAACAGTCTTTTTCCCAGGGTGGAAATATCGAATACCAGAAGGCATAAGTAAGAGGGGGAATGTTTAAAGAAGGTTTGCGAGACAAGTCTTTTACACAGACCAGCAGTAGGTGCCTGGAACGCTGTCTGATGCTCTACCGACTGAGCCATCCAGGCCCTACTGAGCCATCTGGGCCCTACTGAGCTACCTAGGCCCTAACTGAAATATTCGGGCCCTAACTGAGCTATCTAGGCCCCCACTGAGATATTCAGGCCCTAACTGATTTATCTGGGCCCTAACTGAGCTCTCCGGGCCTTAACTGAGCCATCTGGGCCCTAACTGAGCTATTCAAACCCTAAATGAGTTATCTGGGCCCTAACTGAGCTATTCGGGCCCTAACTGATTTATTCAGGCCCTAACTGAGCTATCCGGGCTCTCGACCTGCTGGGTTCTTCCAGCAGATTTTCTGTTGCTCCAGATTCCAGTATCTGCGTCTCTTCTGTCTCCATGGAGGGATATTGACCTTATGCAGGCAGATAGGATTGGCTCATGGCATCATGATCCGCACAGACATGGTGGGCCGAAGGGCCTGTTCCTGTGCTGTCACCCTTCAATGTCTGGTGAGGCCACATGCTGTCCTGCTGAGTTCATCCAATGAGCCACATACCAGCTGTCCAAGCCCACCATAGGCAGGGTCTCATCCTGGCCGTTACACTGGTACAGTTCATTCACTGGGATATACATGTGCGAACCACCTGCTGTGTCTTTCTGTAGTCTGCTTCCTCTGTCCATGAAGATGACATGCTGAGACTCTCGACACAGTGTTCAAACCTCCTGCAGTTTCAGCTGCTTTACTGTGCTGTTGTTGTCCACTGCCTCTCTCTAAGGCAGAGGTGACTGTGGTTGGAGATATCACCATGCCCCTCCCTGCTCTGTGGTTCCCCTATCATAGCGCTCCCAGCAGCTGGTGCTACTGGGTGGCACACTCAGGGAGCATTTCCTCCCTGCTGCTCAGTCTCTCTCCCTCTCTCCTCCACATGTTCAGTTGGCTTCAGTTGCAGCACAGACATCCTAGTGGAGTCTCCATGGCCACACCACCGGCCTCGTCCACCTCCTCCAGCACCTTGGTCACCCGCACAATTGGAGGACCAGCTGCTGCGAAGAAAAAGAATTTAAGTTTGGTTACCATATTCCAACACTGTTTCCAATCGAACTTCTCAAAGGTCTGGTGAGGTGAGGTGAGGTAAGGTGAGGTGAGATCCCTTTATTAGTCACATGTACATTGAAACACACAGTGAAATGCACCTTTTGCTCAGAGTGTTCTGGGGGCAGCCCGCAAGTGTTGCCACGCTTCCAGCGCCAACATAGCATGCCCACAACTTCCTAACCTGTACATTCTTGGAATGTGGGAGGAAACCGGAGCACCCGGAGGAAACCCACACAGACACACCGGGAGAATGTACAAACTCCTTACAGACAGCGGCGGGAATTGAACCCGGGCCGCTGGTGCTGTAATAGAATTACGCTAACCACTACACTACTGTGCCTGCCCTGTCATGTTGCAGCAGTCACCCAGTGATGCAGAGCGCAGCAGTCTCCATGCCTTAAACAACAGAGGTACAGCTAACAGGACCCAACACACCCTGTCGTCCCTCCTCAGACCCTGACAGCTCCTTGAGAAAGAGCCCACCACCACCAGCCCACCACGCTCCTCTCCATACACTGTGCAGTGTTTTCCAACAGATAATAACCACAAGCATAATTTAAGGTTAACAGCCAAATATCCGAAGGCTAAGGTTTAGAATATTTGGTAGTCCAGATGCAGGGTTTTAACCGAAAACATCGACAATTCCTTTCCCCCCCACAGATGCTGCTGAACCCACTGATTTCCTCCAGAAGATTGTTTGATTGCTGAATATTGGACAGTGATTGGGAAGCTTGAAACCAAGATCGTGAGAGGTTGCTTTTCACTAGGATTCTTGAATTCACCATTGCCTTCTGATTCGTTAAGACTCTTCCATTGAAAGATTATTATTTAAATCAACAATCCATCCAGCAGATATTAATTCCCAATAAAAACCTTTGTTATGGGGACTACACAGTGCGAGGTGAATACCTCCTTATCAGGAAGCACTCGACAGCTTGGGACTTCTCTGTCTGGATAGGAAGAGGAAGAAAGAAGTCACGGTTATATAGTACTTTATCCTGTTGTCAGAAGGTCCGAAAGCTGGTTCCAATCAAATGCCTTTTAAGCTGCAGTATTGTAACAGAATGGTAATTTTCATTGTAGTTATATATGCAGAGATGACAGCCGACCAGTCCCACTGCCTACAGTACGTTTATAGTAATCTGCTTTCACTGGCTGAGACAGGATTGTAAGCAAAGACTCATTCTCAAATAATGGCAGCAAATTTCATGCATATTCTGTACTGTACTTAAGTCACATGTCCATGCTCATGATAGAACTTAACCCCGTGAACACAGAACATAGAACTGTTAGAGCACAAGAACAGGCCCTTCGGCCCACAATGTTGTGCCGAACTAATTAAACCAGTAATTAAACACCTAACTAAACTAATCCCTTCTGCCTACACGAGGTCCATATCCCTCCATTCTCTGCACATTCATGTGCCTATCTAAGATCCTCTTAAATGCCTCTATCATATCTGTCTCCACTACCACCCCTGGAAGCACATTCCAGGCACCCACCACTCCCTGTGTAAAAAAACTTGCCCTGATATCTCCTTCGAACATCCCCTCTTACCTTAAGTGCATGCCCTTTAGTATTAGGTATTTTGACCCCGGGTAAAAGATACCAGCTGTCTACTCTATCTATGCCTCTCATAACTTATAAACTTCGATCAGGTCTCCCGTCAGCCTCTGCCGCTCCAGAGAAAACAACACAAATTTGTCCAACCTCTCCTTGTAGAACGTGCCCTCTAATCCAGACAGCATCCCAGTAAACCACTTCTGCGCCATCTTGGGCCTCGTCGCTCCGACGCCGCGCGACCTGACTGCCGAGCCAGTTTGCCCGACTAGACGGTGAGTTGCCACACAACCCCCCCCCCCCAGAATCTGCGAGACAGTCCCCAAGGTCCGTGGGCTGTGCCAGCTGCTGCTTAGGGGGGCGGCCTCTGCGTCGCGGCGTGGCAACCTCGACAGGCTGTTGCAGATCCAAATGGGCCGGTTTGAGGCGGTCCGCCATGAAAACTTGTTCCCTGCCTCCAATGTCCAAAATAAAAGTGGATCCGTTATTCCGTATGACTCGGAACGGTCCCTCATATGGTCGTTGCAATGGCGCCCGAGTTGTGCCCTTGCGAACGAAAACAAACTTACAGTCCCGTAGTTCCTTGGGCTGGCAGGATGGGGCTTGACCGTGCTGTGAGGTGGGAATCGGGGCCAAGGCGCCAAGCTTCTCGCACAGTCTTTGTAGGACTGCTGGGGGTTGTTCCCCTTGGTCCCAAAGGGCAGGTATGAAATCCCCGGGGACAACTAGTGGCGCCCCGTATACAAGCTCAGCTGACGAAGTGCAGAGGTCTTCTTTGGGGGCAGTGCGTATGCCGAGCAGGACCCAAGGCAGCTCGTCAACCCAGTTACGACCCTTCAGGGGGGCCATCAAGGCCGATTTCAGATGGCGGTGAAAACGTTCCACCAACCCGTTTGATTGAGGATGGTAGGCCGTGGTGGTGTGCAGCTGCGTCCCTAGCAGGTTCGCTAATGCAGCCCAGAGACTGGAAGTGAATTGGGTGCCTCTGTCTGAAGTGATGTGGGCCGGAACGCCAAAATGTGAGACCCAAGTTGTGAGCAGCGCCCAGGCGCAGGAATCAGTTGTGCTGTCAGTCAGGGGGGTTGCCTCAGGCCACCTAGTGAACCCGTCCACGATGGTAAGGAGGTACTGGGCTCCTCTTGAAACCGGCAGAGGGCCCACGAGGTCGACGTGTATGTGGTCGAACCTCCTACGGGTAGGCTCAAACTGCTGTGGTGGGACCTTGGTGTGTCGCTGGATTTTTGACGTCTGGCAGTGCGGACAAGTCCTGGCCCACTCACTGACCTGTTTGCGCAGGCCATGCCAGACAAACTTGCTGGCGACCAGTCGGACAGTAGATCTGATGGACGGGTGCGCCAACCCATGTACCGAGTCAAAAACGCGTCTCCGCCAGGCTGCAGGGACTATAGGGCGGGGCTGACCAGTCGCAACGTCGCAAAGTAGGGTCCGTTGACCTGGACCAACCAAGAAATCTTGGAGCTGCAGACCCGAGACTGCGGTTCTGTAGCTGGGCAGTTCGTCGTCGGCTTGCTGTGCGTCAGCTAGGGCCGTGTAGTTGACACCCAAGGATAGGTTGTGGATGGTTGGTCTGGAAAGTGCATCAGCAACGACATTATCCTTTCCGGAGACACGTTGGATGTCAGTTGTGAACTCGGAAATGTAGGATAAATGTCTCTGCTGACGAGCTGACCAGGGATCGGAGACTTTGGAGAAGGCAAAGGACAGAGGCTTATGATCGGTGAAAGAGGTGAAAGGCCTGCCTTCTAGAAAGTATCGGAAATGCCGGACCGCCAGATACAGCGCTAGAAGTTCCCGATCAAAAGCGCTGTACTTCAGTTCGGGCGGTCTAAGGTGCTTGCTGAAAAATGCCAAGGGTTGCCAGCGGCCTTCGAGTAGCTGTTCCAGTACCCCACCCACCGCGGTGTTGGACGCGTCTACCGTGAGGGCAGTCGGGACTTCAGTCCTGGGGTGTACCAGCATCATGGCGTCTGCCAGGGCGTCTTTGGCCTTAACGAAAGCAGCCGCAGCCTCGTCAGTCCAGGTGATGTCCTTGCCCTTACCATTCAGCAGCGAGAACAGAGGGCGCATGATACGGGCTGCTGCAGGGATGAAACGATGGTAAAAGTTGACCATCCCAAGGAATTCCTGTAGGCCTTTGACTGTGTCGGGGCGGGCAAAATGGCGGATAGCATCCACCTTGGTGGGTAGGGGTGTTGCCCCGTCGCTGGTGATTTTGTGGCTGAGGAAATCGATAGAGTCAAGTCCGAATTAGCACTTGGACAGGTTAATCGTGAGGCCGAAATCGCAGAGGCGGGAATACAGCTGGCGGAGGTGGGAAAGGTGTTCCTGGCGGTTACGGCTGGCGATCAGTATGTCATCCAAGTAAATGAACACGAAGTCCAGGTCTCGGCCTACCGCGTCCATCAGCCGCTGGAAGGTCTGCGCGGCGTTCTTAAGGCTGAACGGCATCCGAAGGAATTCGAACAGGCCGAATGGGGTGATAATCGCAGTTTTGGGGACGTCATCTGGATGGACCGGGATTTGGTGGTATCCCCTAACGAGGTCCACTTTGGAAAAGATGCGGGCCCCATGTAAGTTCGCTGCGAAGTCCTGGATGTGAGGGATGGGATAGCTGTCCGGGGTGGTGGCGTCATTCAGCCTGCGGTAGTCGCCGCAGGGCCTCCACCCTCCGGTGGCTTTGGGGACCATGTGCAGGGGGGAGGCCCAGGGGCTGTCTGACCTGCGAACAATCCCCAGCTCCTCCATGTGACGGAACTCTTCCTTTGCCAGGCGAAGCTTGTCTGGAGGTAATCGTCGTGCTCGGGCATGAAGGGGTGGCCCTGTGGTAATGATGTGGTGTCGTACCCCGTGTGTGGGCCTAGAATTTGTAAACGAAGGTGCCAAAATCGATGGGAATTCGGCTAGGAGCTTGGCAAAATCGTCGCCAGAAAGGGAAATGGAGTCCAGGCACGGGGCTGGTGGGCTGATTTCTCCCAGGGGATAGGTCCGGAGAGTGCTAGAGTGGACTAACCGCTTCCTTCGCAGGTCGACTAACAGGTTGTGGGCCCGAAGGAAATCGGCTCCTAGGAGTGGTCGGGCGACGGTGGCAAGGGTAAAGGTCCAGGTAAAACGGCTGCCACCGAGGTGTAATTGAAGTGTACGGGTGCCGAAAGACTGTATCGTTGTACCGTTGGCGGCATTGATTAGAGGACCTGGTGGCCTGTCACGAGTGTCGCGGCCTGTCGGGGGCAAAATACTGACCTCCGCTCCAGTATCAACGAGAAAACGCCATCCAGATTTCTTGTCCTGAACGAAGAGGAGGGTCTGTCGGCGGCCAGCCGCCATAGCCATCAGCGGCGGCTGGCCCTGGCATTTCCCTGAAACTTGCAGGGTGGGCGGCATCGATGGGCCTCCGCACCCCACCTCTGATGGTAGAAGGACAGCTGGTCACCCGTGTTGTCGTCTGCGTTCCTGGGGCGTGGCTGCTCGGTTGCTGGGGCCGGGCGAGGCGGGCGTTGGGCTCGCGGCCTGGTGATTTGACTGACGGACGAACTGCTCTTGCGCTTGGCCCTCCACAGGACATCTGCCCGGGCAGCCACCTCACAGGGGTTGCTGAAGTCGGCGTCAGCTAACAACAAGTGGATGTCATCGGGGAGCTGTTCGAGGAAGGCCTGTTCGAACATCAGGCATAGCTTGTGTCCCTCGGCCAATGCCAGCATCTCATTCATTAGGGCGGATGGGGATCTGTCCCCCAGGCCATCCAGATGAAGCAGGCGGGCGGCGCGCTGACGACGGGAGAGGCCGAAGGTCCGGATCAAAAGGTCTTTGAAAGCCGGGTACTTATCTTCCTCCAGAGGCGACTGGATGAAGTCTCCAACCTGGGCGGCTGTCTCCTGGTCCAGAGAGCTAACCACATAGTCGTACTTCGTGGAGTCGGAGGTGATCTGCCGAAGGTGGAATTGCGCTTCGGCCTGGTCAAACCAGACGCTGGGCCGAAGTGTCCAAAAGGTGGGCAGCTTGAGGGCCACTGCGTTGGCTGCTGCGCTGTCGTCCATTTCGCGGGTCCAAAAGCCGTTTGGACCGTTGGGGTCACCAATGTAGCGGTTGCTACTGCGGAATAAAACAAGACTCTACTCGGAGGATTGCCAAACAGAACTGGTTTATTTTCCTGCCTTGCGCGGGCCCTTTAAGGGAGAATGTTCCCGCCCAAAACAACCGGCAATGACGTAAGTCCTACGTCATCAGGACTTTCCCGCGCGCGGGTTCTCCCCGTCGCTCGGAAAGACGAGGCCCGCCGCCATCTTGGGCCTCGTCGCTCCGACGCCGCGCGACCCGACTGCCGAGCCGGTTCGCCCGACTAGACGGTGAGTCGCCACAGCTGCAACATAACTTCCTGAATCCTGAACCCAGTGCCTCAACTAATAAAGGCAAGCATGCCATTTGCAATCTTTACCACCCTATCAACCTGTGCAGCCACTTTCAGGGAGCTATGGACTTGGACCACAGGACCCGTTCTGTACATCAACACTGTTATGGGTCCCGCCGTTAACTGTGTACTGTCCCTTGACATTCGATCTCCCAAAGTGCAACACCTCACACTTGGCTGCATTAAACTCCATCTGCCATTTCTCTGCCCATATCTGCAACTGATCTACATCCCGCTTTATCCTTTGGCAACCGTCTACACTATCCACAACGCCACCAATCTTTGTATCATCTGCAAACTTCCTAACCCACCCATCTACGTTTTCATCCAGATCATTTATATATATCACCGAGAGCAGAGGTCCCAGTACGGATCCCTGCGGAACAGTGAACTTTTAAGTTGAGTGAGTGACACAGGTCAAGCTAATGCTGATTATGGAGAACAATAATTCACCATTCGAACCTCAGAACCAAGTATGCAACTGGATAAAGATGTACAAATCCACAGCCCGTTCTTCTCAAATTCCTTTTCCGCCACTCTTTGATCCACACTTAAAAAGATACCATGCAAAGGGATTTCAGAGAAATGCACCATGCTTTCACGGTCTTCTTGTGATCAGAAGCAAGAAGCCATTCTGTAATAATAGTGAACAGGTTGAATTTGTCCAAATAATGTTTCGAGCTGAACAGGAACATTAGATGTACTGAGGCAGGCTATGATGAACCAACAACTTCCCTCAGTCCTGGAATCGTTACCCCAGATCTGTAATGAAGACGTGGGCGATACAGGGGGGCAGCGAGTAGAGCTTGCACGTCCTTCCTGTGACCGGGTAGGGTTCCCCAGGGTGCTCCAGTTCCCTCCCACATCCCATTTTAGCCCAACTGGTCCATGCTAACCAAGAGACTCATCTGCATTAATCTCACCTGCCTGCATTTGGTCTATATCCCTCTAAACCTCTCCTATCCATGTACCTGTCCAAATGTCTTTTTAATGTTGTAACTGTACCCGCCTCTACCACTTCCTCTGGCAGCTCGTTCCATATACCTTACACACACTGTGCGAGAAACTTGTCCTTCAGTTTAAGCGAGACAGGACAGGTGAGAGAGAACAGGTGACACAGGTATTAAAGGACAGGTGAGAGCAGATATTCCCTTCCTCCTGTTTTCAGACATTTGGACAAAAGAATTGGTCTGGTAGAACCTGTCAGTGGACAAAGGAGGTGATGATAGGGGAATGGGAGCACAGGGAGGAACACAGGTCTGATTCAGCTCTCCCCCATACATCCATTGATTTAAAAAAATACAATCACCTGGGAAAGCAGGAGCAGGTAAGAAAAAACTACGGTCAATTCAAGACACATGCAGAGGGGCTCTGGTTGGCAAACAGCATTGAACCTTTCCCCTCTCACCTTAAACTTATGCCCTCTAGTTTTAGACTCCCCTACACTGGGGAAAAGTCTGCGACCATCCACCTTATCTATGCCGCTCATGATTTTATAAACCTCTATAAGGTCACCCCTCAGCCTCCTTCACTCCAGGGATGACAGTCCCAGCCTGTCCAGCCTCTCCTTACAACTCAAGCCCTCCAGTCCCAGCAACATCCCTGTGAATCTTTTCCACATCCTCTCTGGCTTCAGCACGTCCTTCCTACAGCTGAAGTATGGCTCTGACTGTAACCTGCACTTCCCAAGTTCAGTGTCATCAGTAAACCATTTTCAGCTTCTCATTTTTTAATATCAGACATCTTATGTGAATGAGGAACCTGCAAATTCATGCACTGATGGAAAAAGATTTCCCTTTGGGGAATTGTCCTGAATCATCCAGTACAATTTCTCCCATTGAGGAATTCTGTGAAAAGAATACATGACTGGAATCGTGCATTGACCATAATGTCACAGACTGTAATATTTTTCATGTTTCTGCCAGGTAATCAATAATGAGCAGGAATTGCTGATCTACCACTGCCCAAGTGAAACCTTCAGTTTTTCACTTCTCCCTGCAGCTGACAGGTTCTACCAGACCAATGCTTTTGTCCAAATGTCTGAAAACGGTAGGAAAGGACCATCTGCCCACACCTGTCCTCTCACCTGTCCTGTCTTGCTGCAGCCACACATCCACTCAGAGGGGCTCTATTCATGGGCCAAAGGACATGGAAGTTGCAAAAGGAGCCGTCATTCCAGAAATGCAGAGTCCTGCAGGGCTGGGGTGCTGGAGGTGGTGACAGAGCTACCCCCTACCCCCTCTCACCTTAAATGCATGCCCTCTGGTATTGGATTGCTCAATAATGGGAAAAAGATATTGCTTGTCCACCCTATCTATGCCCCTCATAATTTTATACACTTCCAACAGATCACCCCTCAGCCTCCGCCGCTCCAGAGAAAAGAGCCCAAGTTTGTCCAGCCTCTCCTGATAGCACATGCCCTCTAATCCAGGCAGCATCCTAGTAAACCTCCTCTGCACCTTCTCTAAAGCCTCGACATCCTTCCTATAGTGAGGTGATCAGAATTGCACGCAATACTCTAAATGCGGCCTAACTAGTGTTCTATAGAGATGCATCATAACTTGTTGACTCCTGTACTCAATACCCCGATTAAAGAAAGCAAGCATTCCATAAGCCTTCTTAACCACCCTGTCTACCTGTATAGCCATTTTCAATGCGTCATGGACTTGCACCCCCAAGGTCTCTCTGCCCTTCAACAATGTTAAGGGTCTTACCCTTAAGAGTGTGCTGCCTCTTGACATTAGTCCCACCAAGGTGTAACACCTCACATTTATCTGGGTTAAACCCCACATTCTCATCAACTCCCCCTGGATTCTACCCCTCATGTGTACACTCGGGGCAATCTACAGCAACCAATTAACCCACCAACCCGCACGCCTTTGTGGGAGGAAACCAGAGCACCCGGGAGGAACCCCACGGCCGCAGGGGGAACGTGCAAACTCCACGCACGGACAGGAGCCAAGGTCAGGATCGAACCCGGGACTCCAGCGTTGTGAGGCAGCAGCTCTGCTCGCTGTACCACTGTGCCACCCATCATTTTTACCTCATTTTTCTCCACCTGCCATTCCTTTCCTCATCTTTTCCCTCCCTTCCCCCTTTCACTTCAAAAGATGTGGAAACTTGTGTGAAGGAAGCACCTTCCACACAATCAAACTGCTGTTAGTTCTCCTTACTGCATCAGACAGAGTAATAATCTTTTCATGATAATTATATATGACCTCTGTGCAATTAAAGACTGAAAATGTAGTACTTCATGTTTCTTTTATTCCTTTAAGTAATGGGATAGTATTCATTGTAGAGTTCTGTCTTTATCTATCATTTATTCTTGTGGTACTTTTGATCACTGGTTTCAACATCTCAACTGACCACATTTCAACATAAACAGCATAAGTTGAGTCGCATTATTTGCAAAGATTTCTTTTTACATCTCATGGCTCCTTATTAAAATTTTACACTGTTATATCTTCAAGTAATTCAAGGAGAAAAGATAAGATCTCTTTATCAATACATCGAAACACACAGTGAAATGCACCTTCTGCACAGAGTG
The DNA here is from genome assembly GCF_009764475.1 of Pristis pectinata. NCBI lineage: Eukaryota > Metazoa > Chordata > Chondrichthyes > Rhinopristiformes > Pristidae > Pristis > Pristis pectinata. The sequence continues at coordinate 7,224,159 of NC_067419.1, read as the reverse complement.
TTCTGGGGGCAGCCCGCAAGTGTCGCCACGCTTCCGGCACCAACATAGCATGCCCACAACTTCCTAACCCGTACGTCTTTGGACCATGGGAGGAAACCGGAGCACCCGGAGTAAACCCACGCAGTCACACGGGGAGAACGTACAAACTCCTTACAGACAGCGGCTGGAATCAAACCTGGGTCAATGGAACTGTAATAGGGTTACGCTAACCGCTACACTACTGTGATTCATTCTTTAACAACCTTTGAATTTAAAGTCATTGGGCTGCAACCCGCGGGAAATGTTCGCAGTTCCGCGGTGAACCACCAGTATTCTTCCAAGTGCCTCCAAGGCTGGGATCCTCACCCGAAGGCAGGCATCCTGAATATAACAGCTCTTCTGTTCTGGGATGTTCTCAGCTGTGCTCCAACCATGGATTCCTGCAGGAGTCCAACCTGAAGAGGCAACAAGGCAGTGGCCAGTACAGGTGACGGGGAGACCAGGTTGGACCTATACGATGAGATGGACTCTGACCTCACGATCTACCTTGTGACCTTGAACCTTATTGCACTGCACTTTCTCTTTCGCTATGACACTTTGCTCTGTACTGTTATTGTTTTTACCTGGACTACCTCAATGCACTCTGTACTAACTCAATGTATCTGCACTGTGTAATGAATTGACCTGTACGATCGGTATGCAAGACAAGTTTTTCACTGTACCTCGGTACAAGTGACAATAATAAACCAATACCATTAATGTAGGGATGAGGAGCTCAGAGGGGAACCATTAACTCGTATGCATTTTTGGATTCACTGTGTTTAGATAATGTTTTAGAATTGTTTTAAGTACTTCAATTTCCTTTCAATTTAAGCATTTACCATCTTTTAATTGATTCGTTTTTGCTAAAGGTTTAGACTGTTTTTGAAGGGGAGGGAAGTCCACAATTATGAAAGGGTGCAAACGGCAGGCACAGTCTGCGGCGTGGCTTCGCTGGTTGTCGACGTTTCTCTCAGCGGTTTAGTGGCCACTGCCTGTTCCGGCCTGCCTCATCACACCACCTTCCCTGGCAGGCTCCACCACCCACAGTCGAGGGGACACCGAGCAGTTCGTCAACTCCAACAGACCCATGAGAGTTATACTTACCCTTCTGGGCCAGTGATGATCATGGGCATCTCACCGCTGGCAGCAAAGCTCTCTCTGATCCTTTCTCCAGCCTGGAATCCATAGCCTGTGGAAAAGGCAGCAGGTGATCCCACCGCTTCACCATTCTGATGATCCAAAGGTTCAATCCTGTCCTCTGGAGCTGTCTGTGTGGAGTATGAGAAACAGTGGAACGGCACCGATCCAGTCGTCGATATGGCAGAGAAAGAGTTGAGGAATGGGGCTGGAGTAGGCTTGGAACTTGGAGTTTCCATGTTCTCCCTGTGACCTTGTGGGTTTCCTCCGGGTGCTCCGGTGTCCTCCCACAAGTTAATAGGGTGCTGAAAATAATCCCTGGTACAGGTGAGTGTTGGGATAATCAGGAGAGTTAATGAGCATGTGTGAGAGAAAATAAACTGCAGGATTACCGAGAAATAAGAAGAGGGAATGGGAGTGATGGGAGCCAACCTGCACTCAATGGGCCGAACGGCCCCCTTCCCTGTCTTAATTGGCAGAAATGGCAAAATGGAGTTTAATCCGGACCAGTGTGAGGTGCTGCACTTCTGGAGATCAAACGTAGGGGGTAATACAGGTAGATAGGGTGGTAAAGGAGGTATACGGCAGGCTTGCCTTCATCGGTCAGGGCACTGAGTATAAAAGTTGGGAAGTCATGTTGCAGCTCAAACACTGGAGGACAGAGGTTTAAAGTGAGGGGGGGAGTTAAAAGGAGATTTATGAGACGATTTTTTTTAAAACACAAAGAGTGGTGGGTGCCTGGGGAGGGGGTAGAAGCAGGTACAATAGCAATGTTTAAGAGGCATTTAGACAGACACATGAACAGGCAGGGAATGGAGGGATACGGACCATGTGCAGGGAGATAGGATAGGTTTGGTGTCATGGTCGGCACAACATTGTGGGCTGAAGGGCCTGTTCCTGTGCTGTGCTGTTCTGTGTTGGATGTAAGTTAAAAGCAATAATTTTCTACACACTGTGTTCATCCAAATAATGTCACAGTGCAGACCCTTTTAAGTGACTTCTCACTGTGATTTCACACAGTGTGCTCCTAGGTTTTCTGCTGGTTTCAACCAAGGTTAGATAGACAAGATATTTATTTATTAGTCACACGTACATCGCAACACAGTGAAATGCCTCTTTTTGCATTACTGAGAATGTACTGGGGGGCAGTCCGCAAGTGTCGCTATGCTTCCGGCGCCAACATAGCATGCCCACAACTTCCTAACCCTTACGTCTTTGGAATGTGAGAGGAAACCAGAGCACCCAGAGGAAACCCACACAGACACGGGGAGAACGTACAAACTCCTTACAGACAGCGGCGGGAATTGAACCCAGGTCGCTGGCGCTGTAATAGCATCACGCTAACCGCTACATGTGCACTAAAATAGGTGTCAATGGGTTCACATTCTGGATTATCAAATGCAAGGTCCTTTAGCTGGTGAGGTCTCTCGTCCACCATTAAAATAAGGTATTATTTTGTAATGTGCTAAAGTGTTCATAATGTGCCAGTGTGTGTAAGAAAACTGATCCAGTTTGAACAGTATTCCCGAACACCCACATCAGGGTGAAATTGGTGGGAACTAGCTTTGTTCATTCTTTTGATCTGGGGTGTGGCTGGATTTGTGGCTAGCTTTAAACTGTTAAAGATTAAAGTGTTAAAGATCGCAGACACTTGACTTACATGACATAACTTATACCAAGTTTCCATCATCTTCTTTGCTTGTTTATTTCACACAGATTGTGCTGATAAAGCTTACATAAATTAACAGAAACGTTAATCCAGTTTACATAACTCGAAATAGCTGCCTCTTTTCCTTGTTTTGCAATAATGACTTCACCTCTAAAGTATAGCTCTTTTGGATTTCCTAAGTGCAGAAAAGCAAAACTCTACTTAATTAAACTTGGCAGCCGATATATACCTCCCCATTAATAGTGCGGCTCTGTCTCCTCGTTTTACTCCTCCCAGTATTTTAACTGCACTTTAACTAATTTTGCTTTTGTTTCTCATCCTGCTGTAAATGTTATCTGACAACCATTTTAATTAAAGCAATAGAGCAAAATTAGGAATTGTATATATTAATATAAAAGGGAGGCTGATGCATGTTTGCATCTATCATCTATGGGATGCACTCACCAAGACTCCTTAGACAGCACCTTCCAAACCCATATCACGGAAACCAGCCTCCCCTCCATGGTCTCCAGCATAATCAAAGGCCTCACCCACCCGGGTCATTCTCTCTTCTCCCCTCTCCCATCAGGCAGAAGGCACAGGAACCTGAGGGCACATACCACCAGGCTCAAGGACAGCTTCTATCCCACGGTGACAGACTATTGAACGGTTCCCTTATACGATGAGATGGATTCTTGACCTCACAATCTACCTTGCATCTTATTGCCTACCTGCAATGCATTCCTCTGTAGCTGTGACACTTTACTCTATATTCTGTTATTGTTTTTACCCTGTACTACCTCAATGCACCGTGTTAATGAATTGCCCTGTACGATCAGTATGCAAGCAAGTTTTTCACTGGACCTCGGTACAAGTGACAATAATAAACCAATACCAATACCAAACCAGATAGAAAGACAAGGGCAGCAAAAATATGGGAACACCGCCAGCTGGAAGTTGCCCTCGAAGTCACACACAATCCTGACTCGGAAATATATCGCCATTCCTTCATCATCGCTGGGTCAAAATCTTGGAACTCCCTCCCTAACAGCACTGAGGGTATACCCGCACCTTGAAGGACTGCAGTGGTTTAAAGAAGGCAACTCACTGCCACCTTCTCAAGGGCAACTAGGGATGGGCAATCAAATGCTGGTTCAGCCTGCAAAGCCAACTTCATTAGGGACCGTCACCACTCAGGACATGACCTCTTCATGTTACTACCATCGGGGAGGAGGTACAGGAGCCTGAAGACCCACACTCAATGATTCAGGAACAGCTTCTTCTCCTCCGCCATCAGATTTCTGAATGGTCCATGAACCCATGAACACTACCTCGTTATTCCTCTTTTTTTGCAGTTTATTTTTTAATTTATAGCAATTTTTGTGTCTTTTACATACTGCTGCCACAAAACAAATTTCGTGTCATTTTAGTTGATGATAATAAATCTGATTCTGATTCCGAGTCCGAGTGAGTATAACTAAACAGAGATTCTAGATGTTTCACCACCGATGCCTGTCTAAGAATGTTCATTCTGCTGGGTTCATCGTCGGACTTTGCTCATGAACCAGAGCAGCTCCACAGGGCGTCTGACCAAAGGCCTGTCCCAGAAGCAGTGATCAGGAAGGGGCATCAATTGCTGCAGGTTGGTGCCTGGTTATGGCACTGTCCTCAGTTAATGTGGCCCAGGTCAGGTTATAGAATCACAGAACAGTCACAGCACAGACGGAGGTCATTCAACTCATCGATAGAGTAACAATCCAGGGGCATTCCTTTAGACCTTTGGGAAACCAGGACAACCGATGCAATGAACCTTTCCTTTCAAAGCATATGCTCCCAGGATACCCTTCTTCCCCATGGAAATTTCTATCTGCTAATCATGGGCAGGTATGGTAGTGTAGCGGTTAGTGTAACCCTATTACAGTGCCAGCAACCCGAGTTCAATTCCCGCCGCTGTCTGTAAGGAGTTTGTACGTTCTCCCCATGTGTCTGCGTGGGTTTCCTCCGGGTGCTCCAATTTCCTCCCACATTCCAAAGAAGTACAGGTTAGGAAGTTGTGGGCGTGCTATGTTGGCGCCGGAAGCGTGACGACACTTGCGGGCTGCCCCCAGAACACTCTACGCAAAAGATGCATTTCACTGTGTGTTTCCATGTACATGTGACTAATAAAGATATCTCTTATCTTATAAAAAACTATTTTACCTGTTATGTGCTAGAAACAAAGTACTTCAGATACAAGTGAGAGGGGATGAAGTTCCTCTGCACACTCTCCTTGTGAAGGCATTTTGGATTCATTAGGTCAGAGGAATCTTATTTTCTAGTGAGGTAGGATTCAGGTTTGGGCTTTGACAGGGTGTTGGGGGACTTATACCTGCTTTAATATAAAGCCCGTTAAAAGACATAGCACCAGGGTCAAGGTCAGCACTGTCTTTCACTCAGTTTGCAGCTCTTACAGTGAATGTTTTTTTTCAATACTGAAAAAGGGACAAGGTTCTTCACAAAGGTCACAAATTGCCCAAAGTCACAAGAAACTTACTGGGCAATGAGATCCAAACTTCTCAATGTGGATTCTCACTCACTATCAAGAGGGCACAGCAGCAAGTCACCGACACTGATCCGTGAGGGTTAAACACATATTCAACTACCAGAGTTTTTCCCAACATTCATTAAAAGGGGATGGGTAAACCATCTGAAACTTCAATAACTAGACGGAGTCAGCCTGGTGCTCCCAGAAGCAGGAACTGAGCATATTTACCAACAGACAAAACATAGAATATTAGATAATCAAATGAATAGAAGCAAGACTTTGGAAATAAATATAAAGTCAAATAAAATTATGCATAAACCTAACTGAAGCAAATTCCTTGTAAATTCCTGACTTAGCCAGAACTTGTATAGTCATTCCTGTTACATCGAATTCCGCAGAGAGCCTTTGACATATCCCACTAATCTTTCCTTTGGATCATAAATCATACCTCCAGTCACTGAAAATATTTTTTTTTACCCTGACCTCACTCTGAAAACTCTTCTTTTAAGTTGTTTGTCCTGACACAATTACTTTACATTTGTCATCAGGTGATTTAATCAACTATGAACATAAATGACCTCTCAGATCTGGGGAAGGGAAAGCCAGGTTAGAAAATGCAGGTGAGGTTTCAGTTATCCCACTGAGACCATGAGAAAGGGCAGAGAATTCGAAATGGAAAGAAAGGAGAGAGAGGGAGAGAAAAGGAGAGAATGAGTCAAATTAAGGTTAAAGCTCTTCATTTATATCAGACCGTACCATGAGTTCAGTAAGTCATAAACTGGGAGGGGTTCCTCTGCACAATCTTCTTGCAAAGGCATTTTGGATTTCATTGGTAAAGATCAGAGGAATCTTTTCAATATTAGCCCACACATACACACACCCCACGGGACGGACTGTGAAGACTGCGAAGACTGCAGAGGCATATGGTTACGTTATTGGATGAGCAGGTAGAGTTCTGAACCAATGAGCTTGAACCTTATCACAACAGCTGGAGAATTTTAGTTCAGAAAATTGAATACATCTGCAATTGAAAAGTTATTCTTAGTGACAGTGACCGTTAAACCAGTAGATTGAGTAAAAGACCACCCAGTTCACTTGTGTCCGACTGAGAGGGAACCTGCCGTCTTCATCCAGTCTGGCCATTATATAGGTCCAGAACCACCAATGAGGTAAGGGTTCACTGCTTCCTCAGGGTAGACAGTGCTGAATCAGAATCATATTTATTATCACCAACTTAGCTGACGTGAAATTTGATGTTTTACTGCAGCAGTACAGAGCAAAAACTTAAAATTACTATAAGTTACAAAAATAAATAAATAGTGCACAAAAAAAAGGAATAACGAGGTAGTGTTCATGGGTTCATGGACCGTTCAGGAATCTGATGGCGGAGGGGAAGAAGCTGTTCCTGAACCATTGAGTGTGGGTCTTCAGGCTCCTGTACCTCCTCCCCGATGGTTGTAACGAGAAGAGGCCGTGTCCCAGAGGGTGAGGGTCCTTAGTGATGGATGCCACCTTCGAGGCGCCGCCTCTTGAAGATGTCCTCGATGGATGGGCGGGTTGTGCCCGTGACGGAAATTAATGTGACATTCATATCCCAGCAATGAATAATTACAAAAACAAGTTGAGATCAGGATCCAGTGGGAAATCTTTATTGATTTCCAGATTAAATTTTAAAAGGGAATTGATGACTTGGGGGGTCCTTCCTGACAGGCATCAGACAGCCTGAAGAGTAGCAGTAATGAAGATGAATGATTGGGGAGGTGGGTGTGGGGCATCCCCCACAGAGGAGAAAGTAATAGAGATAATGCAAAAAAAATCTCCTTTGGATAATTTGAGCAGCTTCTGTCGTTGGCGAGGACTGGTGGAGTGCAGCCAGAGATTGGGTAGAGTGGGGCACAACTAATGAGAGGAGACAAAGTCTGGGGGACTGATGCAAATGTGTCAAGAAGGATGAGATGGTGATTAGTGCATCAGACGGTAGTGCAGTCTGCTCTAATCAGGATCAGCTGTCCACAGTTATTTGCCATAAGCGTTCCCTGTTTACTTCTTCTCTACCTCAAGAATAAATCTGTTTCATTTTAATCTAAAAATAGACAAACATTCTTCAGGTGCCATTTAAATGATGGTCGGTGTTGCTTCAGCAGAACTTCTAATATTGGAGAGTCTATTTCCACAGTCTGCTGCTATCTTTGACCCAGTCCGCTCTTCCCTTGCTGCGTCTATGTCTCAGGGACTCTGCTCCCAGATTTTTGACTGTGCTGCACCTCCTCCTTTCCAATCTCCACAGACACCTGGATGGGAATACCAACGTCTAACTTCTCCGCACCAACTCAAGGAGATCTCAGGTGCAACTCCCGGTCTCTGGGTAAGGGAGAGGAAACCTGTTTGGGTACCTTCATGTTGACACTGAGTAAACCCAATGGGCTTAGAGTGAAAACAGAGTCAACCCTCCCCTCCCTGTAAGAATGGGCATGCATTCTTTTTAAAGCTGTTGTACGTGACACATTGCATATGATGCCATCTCCCTGGCCCTAGACTCAGCTCTGGAGCATCTGGACAGTCAAGGCACCTACGTCAGACTGTTGTTTATTGACTACAGTTCCACCTTCAATACTATAATTCCAAGCAAACTCATCACCAAACTCCAAGACCTGGGACTCAACACCTCCCTCTGTAACTGGATCCTTGACTTTCTGATCAATGGACCACAATCAGTGAGGATAGGCAGCAATACCTCCGGCACAATTATTCTCAACACTGGTGCCCCACAAGGCTGCATCCTCAGCCCTCTACTCTACTCCCTATGCACTCATGACTGAGTGGCCAGATTTTGCTCTAACTCCATCTGCAAATTTGCAGATGATACCACCGTAGTAGGCCATATCTCAAATAACGATGTCGGAGTACAGGAAGGAGATAGAGAGCTTAGTGACATGGTGTCACGACAACAAACTTTCCCTTAATGTCAGCAAAACAAAAGAGCTGGTCATTAACTTCAGGAAAGAGGGTGGTGTACATGCACCTGTCTACATCAATGATGCTGAAGTCAAAAGGGTTGAGACTTCAAGTTCCTTGGAGTGATCACCACCAATAGGCTTCCTGGTCCAACCACGTAGACGTTATGGCCAAGAAAGCTCACCAGCACCTCTACTTCCTCAGGAGGCTAAAGAAATTTGGCATGTCCCCTTTGACACTCACCAATTTTTATTGGTGCACCATAGAAAGCATCCTATCTGGATGCATCATGGATTGGTATGGCAACTGCTCTGCCCAGGACAGCAAGAAACTGCAGAGAGTTGTGGACGCAGCCCAGTGCATCACGGAAACCAGCCTCCCCTCCATGGACTCTGTCTTTACCTCTTGCTGCCTTGGTGAAGCAGCCAGCATAATCAAAGACCCCACTCACCCAGGTCATTCTCTCTTCTCTCCTCTCCCATCAGGCAGAAGATAAGGAGCCTGAGGGCACATACCACCAGGCTCAAGGACAGCTTCTGTCCCACTGTGATAAGACTATTGAACAGTTCCCTTATACAATGAGATGGACTCTTGTCCTCACAATCTACCTTATGACCTTGCACCTTATTGTCTACCTGCAATGCACTTCCCTGTAGCTGTGACACTTTACTCTGTTTTCTATTATTGTTTTTACCTTGTACTACCTCAATGCACTGTGTAATGAATTGATCTGTACAAACGGTATGCAGGACAAGCTGTTCACTGTCCCTCAGTACAAGTGACAATAATAAACCAGTACCAATACATTGCTCTCCGCACATTGCTAGAGTGGAGGCTGCCAGAAGATACCTGTATCTGTGAACAAGACCACTCTACAAAATGCTGCTTTGCACAGTGTAAGCTCTTTCAGAAATAAAATACACTTGTTAGTTTAAATTATTGACTATCTTCCAGAATTTTAGTGAAAGATACTGAATAAATACTCACTGGGTAACGAGCTGGCTGTCACTTACATTGAGTGATGGTACATAACAGACAATGCCCATGCTTGACAATGGTTGGTCATTCTACCCCGGACCCAATTTCCCTTCCAAATGTTTCAAGAGAACAGAAAATCAGCTGCGGTACTTAATGAGTGCGCACTGACTAACATTGTCCAGATGAAGGGTCTCGACCCAAAACATTAACTGTACATTTCCCTCTGCAGATGCCACCCGACCCACTGAGGTCCTCCAGCAGTTTGCTTGTTTTGCTCCAGATTCCAGCATCTGCAGCCTCTTGTGTCTCCATTGCCCAAAGTTAAAGTAGCCTGTCCCATTTATCCTGCCCTTTCCCCATGAGGTTATCAGCTTACACACATCCGGTGGGATGAGAGGCCAGCAGATAGTCTCCACTGATGGTGAGTACTCCAGAGCAGGGGGATAGACACTGGATTCCTTTAATATGTCTCGTCTCAGATTATCTGATTGGACAGCAGAGATGTGCATCATTTTCCCCAGCAGTCACTTGGGATGTGTGCATTTCATCCCTTACAATCTAATATAGCAAGTCGGTTCCACTTATGTTCCCTGCTCCACGTTCACTGAACCTTTTGAATGGCAGGGCTTTTGTCAGTTTGTCACAGGCAGCGTGTCTGTTGAACCCCTGTGTGTTTGCAATTTTCAATGAAATGTGAGCGCACTTTCAAGTAAACTGCAAGTACCTATTTGCAAACATGACTGCAGCCTATGGTCATTTATCATGTGTTCTGTAACATCGCTTAGAGTAGGCTCCAGAATTCCAACAACGCACACAATCCAGTCCAAGCTCGGTACCAGAGGTGTGAGGAGTGAAGTGTGCTCTGAGCGCTGGAAGATGTTACTCAGCAATCCGTTTTCTGTTCCACCCACGATTCCGCCCTATAATCTCCCTGCATCTGCCTTTGTGCATCTGCCAAAGGCGCAGTTCACTTCTATAAAATTGCACAATTAGGCTGATGCATAATGTTTCAGCTGTAGACACTTAAGAAGGGTCTGTACCTGAAACATTAACCTACATATTTTCTCTTTACTGACAGGGCTACTAAGTATTTGAAACATCTTCTGGCTTCATTTCAGATTTCTTTTCACGGTTTATAAAAGCGTGGCTCATCTTCACAGAAGGGTTTTACAGATGAAACATTATCTGGGGAGGTTGCTTCAAATTTTGGATTTTGTTGAGTGGATTAAATTTCAGTGGATTCATTCGTTTTCCAGTCTGTGAGAATCAAGATTCCATTCATATCTGTTTATGTCCTGAGGTGAGTCAAATTTGAAGCTATCTTTGCAATCAGTCCAATTATTGGTCATTTGTCTTTGTTAATGTGCTTCTAATCTCGAGTGGTCTGGTAAGGCTGCCAAATTCCCTGGCAGTTGCTTGGAATATGCTCGTATTTTCCGTGTCCCTATGATCAGCTGTGAGTAAGGATGACAGGACCTGGGTTCCTGTGTAACAGAGCTGCTTTTGGAAGGTGAGGGACCTGTGAGACGCAACCCCGGGCCACAGGGATCTCCTGACAGGTTGGCCGGGCATCAAGAGGGAAGCAAAGGGAGGAGACTTCGCCCCAGGATTGCCCCAGGCATCCCGCTTCACAATGACCACTGGAAATGGGGGGAACGTGGCTCAGCTCACAGTGTTGAGTAGGTGGGCCATTTCCCAGCCGTTACACCATCACCAACGGATGCTGCCTGACCTGCCGAGTTCCTCCAGCATTTTGTGTGCACGTTGCTCCAGGTTCCAGCATCTGCAGAATCTCGTGTCTCCGGACCAACGGTCACGGTGATTTACTGCAATGCCCTTGGGTTTCTGAATGGCGTGCATGGTAAAAGCACGTGAGCAAAGCTGAGTCCATGCCTGCAGCAGAAAACCTTCATAAACCTTAGCACAGTGCGATCCCACAGCTCCACTTAAAGGGGGCACTCGCTACTCAAAGGCACAGTAGTGTAGCGGTTAGCACGACGCTATTACAGCACCGGCGACCTGGGTTCAATTCCAGCCGCTGTCTGCAAGGAATTTGTACGTTCTCCCCGTGTGTCTGCGTGGGACTCCTCCAGGTGCTCCGGCTTCCTCCCACATCCCAAAAGACGTACAGGTTAGGAGGTTGTGAGCATGCTATGTTGGCGCTGGAAGCATGGCGACGCTGTGGGCTACACTCTACACAAAAGGTGCATCTCACTGTGCGTTTCGATGTACGTGTGACTGATAAAGAAATCTTATCTTAAGCTGCTGCTTGATTTCCTCCATTTGCTGTCACATTCCTATAGGTGTTTCCTGCTTTTACAAGATTCACACTGCAACAATCTGCCGACAAAGACTTATTTTATTCATTTTACAAAACACACTCCCCACTTGCTAAGGAGTAATCCCATTGATGCACCTCCCATATCTCCCTCTGACCCTGCAGCTTATTCTCTCACACCTGCCCATAAACACACCTTCAATTCCTTTTGGCCATTAACTGACGCAAGGGGGCAACTTACTGCGGCCAATTATCTTCCCAGCACATCTTTAGGATGTGTTGGGGGGGGGGGGAAACGCCAGAGCACAAGGGGACCTGAGCTCGGTGTGGAATCTGGGCCTCTGGAGCTGAGAGGCATCAGCACCACCCGCTGCACCACCGCCTTCAACTGCTTGGCTGAACATTGAGGACTGACCGGGTTCGATTCCCGTCACTGTCCGTAAGGAGTTTGTACGTTCTCCCGTGTTGCGTGGGATTCCTCCGGGTGCTCCGGTTTCCTCCCACATTGCAAAGACGTACGGGTAGGTAAATTGGGTTTAAGATGGACGGTGCAGACTCGTTGGGCCGGAAGGGCCTGTTACCATGCTGTAAATAAAATTTTTTTAAGAAATTTTAATTTAATTAGGCTGTTTGGATTCAGCCACCAAAGTCCCAAGCATGCCACATTATTGGAATTTTCGGGATACTGTGTGAATGCCATTCTTATAATGGTTTGGCTTGCTCTGGAGTAAAACTTTCACTTGAGCCATCTACCCCAAGGTCCTTGCCCCCAACCTGGACCCAAGAGATGTATTCCAGACTTCAAGGCAGCGTTTGACCATCAGGGAGCCTCAGCTTTTTCGTTACATCACCTGGAATAAACTGAAATGGCCGAAAAGTGGTTTCCATGGTGATGGGAACATCAAGGAAGCCCAGATGGACCAGCCTGGCATCTCTGGCTGAGAACAGCCTCATTGGTACTCACCCACGTGGTGAGCTCTGTACCATTGAGGACGAAGATACCTCTGGAAGCTATTCCTTCTCCAGTTTAATTGCCACCATTTTCAGCTGGACAGCAATTTGACCTGGTGGCTGGCTGTGGCGTCACTTGGCTATGTCTAATGGAAGCTGCCTCTGCTGTTGATCAGAAGAGTGCTGCAGTACTGCCAGTCTGCACACACACCGGCTGTTGCTCCCGGCCTACCCTTCTACACCTGCTGAAACAGGCCTGCTTCCTGGCTTGACAGTCATGGTAATGAGGGGTATGCTGGGCCATGCGGGTACAGGTTGCCATGGTGAACATGGCAGCTGACGCTCTTTGGTCTGCCCGAAACTTGTTGGTCTTTTATTTAGAAACAGTACCAAAGCTAATTCCACTATTACAATAATCACTGCAAAAAAACTACAAATATTCATAACTACATCAACTATTGCAATAATCACTACAAAAAAACATAACTACATCAACTATTACAATGATCACTGCAAACGAAAACTATACATATTGGTAACTACATGAAAAACAATACAGATACAAAACTGCAGCTAAACACACTATGTACAATGTCCAGTTAAAATGCCGTTATCACTATCTACAACACAATCCCCCCAGGGGGGGGGGCCACCGATCCCAGAATATTCCCAGAGTGCCCGCAGATATCGCGTGTTCCCTCTCCAAGGACACGTGGGCATGGACAAAACTTGGACTTCCAGCACAGCGAGATGTCCATAAGGGAATGAACATAGAACACTACAGCACAGTACAGGCCCTTCAGCCCACAATATTGTGCCGACCTTTTATCCTGCTCTAATATCTATCTAACCCTTCCCTCCCAAATAGCCACCTATTTTTTTTTAACATTCATGTGTCTATCTAAGAGTCTCTTAAATGTCCCTAATGTATCTGCCCCCACAACCTCTGCCGGCAGTGCGTTCCATGCCCCCACCACACTGTGTAAAGTACTTTCTCCTGACATCCCCCTTGTATCTTCCTCTAATCACCTTAAAATTATGTCCCCTAGTGTTAGCCATTGTCGCCCTGGGAAAAAGTCTGACTGTCCACTCGATCTATGCCTCTTATCATCTTGTACACCTCTATCAAGTCACCTCTCATCCTCCTTCTCTCCAAAGAGAAAAGCCCTAGCTCACTCAACCTATCCTCATAAGACATGCTCTCCAATCCAGGCAGCATCCTGGTAAATCTCCTCTACACCCTCTAAAGCTTCCATATCCTTCCTATAGTGAGGTGACCAGAACTGAACACAATACTCCAAGTGTGGTCTAACCAGAGTTCTACAGAGCTGCAACATTACCTCACGGCTCTTGAACTCAATACCCCGACTAATGAAGGCCAACACACCATATGCCTTCATAACAACCCCATTGACCTGCACCGACTGGCACAATCCCAGGCTGCTGAGGGACGCACTGAAGCTCAGGGCCAGCCGATACTCAGGCTCGGTGGAGAAGGTCCACAGTCGATGCTCCTTCTGTTACCGTGCATGGAGGGACAGAGTCAGGTGGGGAAGCCCCTCGAACAATGAAAGGATGTGTCATCCCAGGGAGCCACAAAAGTAACAATGGTGCTACGGTTTCAAAAAGTTAACACTACTGAATGTATTGACCATAAACGTAAAACGTTTTGCACCGTTTCTTCTTTTATTATGAATAAATTTTATTTTTGGGGAAAAAAAATTCTGTTGCAGCTGAAAGACTGCACCACCTTAGTCCTGTTCTGAGTCTGTCCTACTTAGGGTAATGGTAACTCACACAGTATAATGGCAAATACTGAAGGACATCTTGCTGACAACACAAGCCAGTTACAGTTAAACTCTGATGACCTGTTCGCCGATCATTCCTAAGTCCTGCTGGTTTGGCATCCGGTTGATCAGGTAACGTTTGCTACCTTCCCTTCGGGTCGCCAGGGCCCTGATCCCTATACTCAACCCCAGTTCCTGCGTTTCCCCTCTGACATTCCTGGGCCTAAGTTCCCGCATTCCCTTTACTCACCCAGGGCTCTGGCTGCTGTGTCCCATTCCGATTCACTGGGGACCCATTGCCAATGCTCTCCTTAAACTAGCCAGGGTCCCATTTCCTGCACTCCCATTAAACATAACACATTAATCGGAGATTTATTGCAATACCAGGTAAATCTAAATAAAAAAAATAAACATGCAATGGTGTAGAAAGTCTGCTGGTCCGGCACCACCAAAATCCCGAGCGTGCCGGATTATCGGAGTTTTGCCGTGCTCCCCAGACACCAGTGGACATTCACCTTGGAAGGCGGCGTGACTGAGTGAGCAGAGGACGCAATGGAAGGTGGTGGAGGAGAGACAGCGGCCCAGATCCAGTCCGAGCGCTTTCTTCAGGGTGAACCTCAGCGACCAACAATGCACTGGATGTCCGCGACTGAGGGCACGCATTTACTGTGGGGGGTAGGGGGTAGGTAGGATCAGAACAGACGTCGGGGCAGGTTTTTTCCTCAGAGTGGTGGATACCTGGAATACATTGCCTGATAGGGTGGTGGAGGCAAATTCACTGGGGGTTTTTAAGAGGGGCTTGGATGGGCGCATGAATGAGAGGAAAATGGAGGGATATGGGCATTCTGTAGGTAGGAGGGATTAGCTATGTCAGTACAACGTCGTGGGCCGAAGGGCCTGTTCTGTGTTGTAGTGCTCTGAGTCAGAAAGTCTTCACTGAGTTCTACCATCCGCTTTAGCCGCAAACACAGCTCAGAGGGGGATAAGGAGTCCATTGCCAATGACTGTCCAAGCACCTTCGTTCTCTGTTGTGTTCCATCCCTCTCCCTTGGGTAGCAAAGGCCACCCGCTGGCTGCATATCCACAAATGCAGGCACAGCTCAGCATCTGACGGAGGAGACCACCTGATGCCTGAAGCACTCAGAGTTCTCCTGGAGCATTCAGCAGTGGGAGGTTTCACTTGGCCCACTGCATCCTGCACAGCCTCACCACCAGCCACAGGACACAAGGCTTGAAGAGCAAGAGACAACACGTCTAACATCAGTACGCCAGTTCCCCACTCATCACCACTCCCAGGTCATGGTATTGGTATATTATTGTCACTTGTACCAAGGTACAGCAAAAAACTTGTCTTGCATACAGGTCAATTCATTACAGTGCATCGGTAGTACAGGGTGCACTGAGGTAGTAGTGTGTGTTGACATAGTACAGAGTGCATCAAGGTAGTCCAGGGTAAAAACAATAACAGAATACAGAGTAAAGTATCACAGTTACAGGGAAGTGCAGTGCAGGTAGACAATAAGGTGCAAGGTCAAATAAGGTAGGTTGTGAGGTCAAGAGTCCATCTCATCGTATTAGGGAAATGTTCAATATTTTAATCTGTGGGTTATGGCTATGCTATAAAATATTTAGAAAGCATCTAATGCTTGTTGAAATCA
Organism: Pristis pectinata; assembly: GCF_009764475.1. Taxonomy (NCBI): domain Eukaryota; kingdom Metazoa; phylum Chordata; class Chondrichthyes; order Rhinopristiformes; family Pristidae; genus Pristis; species Pristis pectinata. Next base: position 7,208,222 of record NC_067419.1, on the reverse strand, counting down.
ATTAGTAACCTGAAAATGGACCATCCTCCTTTATATCAGTGATCTTCACAAGTCTTCAAGCAGCAGCTATTTGGGCAAATAATCTGCAAGGTACACATTAACTTTCAAATATCTGGACAAGCACTGGAATCACCAAGGTGTGGAAGGATATGGAACGAGTGCTGGTAAATGGGATTTGTCTTCTGGGTGCCTGATGGTCACCAAGGGGTGAGGTGAGCTGAAGTCTCAAGGTAGATCGTGAGGTCAAGAGTCCATCTCATTGTATAAGGGAACCGTTCAATCGTCTTATCACCGTGGGATAGAAGCTGTCACTGAGCCTGGTGGTATGTGGTGTACTGTGTGTGTTCCTGGCCAACCTGACACCTCCCACAGTGAGAACTCATGGCTGCCACATTGATGGTGGAAGGTGCAGATCTACGTTGCTACGTTGAAGTTTGGGGGATGATCCACTGTGACTTTGGTCTTGAGACTGGATCCCAGTGCTTACAGCGGCCATCCACTTTGGTTCTCTGACAGGAATGGGAGCTTCAGTACTGCCCAGAGCTGTCTCAGAACATTGAACAGCACAGCACTGAACAAGCCCTTAGGCCCACAGCGTTGTGCTGACATAGCTAATCCCTCCTACTTACAGAATGCCCATATCCCTCTCATCATTTTCCTCTCATCCAATGGCTCATCCAAGCCCCTCTTAAAAGCCCGCAATGAATTTGCCTCCAGCACCCTATCAGGCCATACATTCCAGGCATCCAGCACTCTCTCAATAAAAATCGTACCCCTGATGTCTGTTCTGATCCTACCCCCTCTCATCTTAAATGCATGCCATCTATGGGAGGTGGAAAATGCAGCCATTGCTGTCTCCTCCAGCGAGCTCCCACCGCCTCAGTGCTCTTCCAGAGAGGGGCAAGTTATCAGCTCGAGTCGTGAAATCCATTTGGAGTCATACAGTCATAGAGCCTGACAGCACAGAAACAGGCCCTTTGGCCCATGTAGTCCATGCCAACCTGATCTTCAGCATAGTCCCATCTACCTGCACCCAGACCATATCCCTCCAAAGCCCTCCCATCCATGTACCTATCCAAACCTCTTAAATGTTACAACTGATCCACATCCACCACTTCCGCTGGCAGCTTGTTCCACACTCGCACCACCCTCTGAATTAGTTTCTCCCTCAGATTCCCCTTAAATAGTTCACCGTTGACCCCAAGCCTGTGTCCTCTAGTTCTGGTATCGCCCAACCTTAGGGGAAAAAATAGAAACAAAGGACTGCAGATGCTGGAATCTGGACGAAAAACACGATGATGCTGGAGGAACTCAGCAGGCCAAGCAGCATTCGTGGAGAAAAGCAAGCAGTCAACGTTTTGGGTCAGGACCCTTCTTCAGGGGAAAAGTGCATGCATTCACCCTATCTATACCCCTCATACCTTCATATACCTCTATAAGATTTCTCCTCATTCTCCTGTGTTCCAGAGAATAAAGTCCTAACCTATCAATCTTTCCCTATAACTCAGGTCCTCAAGTCCTGGCAACATCCTTGTAACATCATTTGGGTGACATGGATGTCACGTCTCAGGGTAATGGCTGCTGGACTTGAAGCAGCACTGTGGCCATGATTACAAGCATAACAATGTCTGTACGAGCTGTGCCTGACAGAGGCTGTTAGTGACAGGTGATGGGGATGTCTTGTCTTATCATAATTGTTTGGATATTGTACTTGAAGAGATCTTCACAGACTGACCATTCTTTGAGGTCATTGAGTTTTGACCCTGGCAGTCACTTCCGTGATGCTCTGCTCCAATCATATCTGGAATGCATCCTGGATCCCCACCAGATGGGACATCGCAGCTGCTTTACAGTTCCTCTGTAAAGGTCTCCAGTACAGCATCCTGAGCTTGGACACCATTCCCGGCTAATCCCCAGTATTTTCCAGGTCAGATTCACATCGCAACAACCAGAACATTCCCAGCCACAATAACAGAGGCTCAGGCCAGCCTTTGAGCAATTGTAGACCAGCTTTAATCGGAGCTGGCCAACGGTGTTGGCCAGCTGCTGACACTCCTCTCCAGGTGGCACAGTTCAGTACTATCTGGACACCAAAGTCATGGAAGCTGGTGGGTAGGCATACTGTTTCATTTCAGTCAGTTAGTGTGGATTAATAACTCATTGCAATCTGCACATGTTCAAAGGCTATTGAATTTAGACCCAATGAAACAAAATGCATGTTGCAGCCTCCATGTTCAGTACATGTACCTGTGTGCATATACAATGTGTATACAATATGTACTTGTGTATTTATAGTGTGTGCATACAATATGTACCCATGTATAAAAATGTGTACATTTGTATGCAATGTAACTGTATACAATGTTTACTTGTATGAATACAATATGTACATGCATACATGTGTATACAATTACCAGTGTGTATACAATGTATACATGTATATAATATGTACATGTATGCATATACTGTAGAGATACATCTTGTAAATATACATGCAGATATTATACATTCCTTACATCTATTCATTATTTAGATATTTGTCTTTAATGAAGAAAAATGACCCAAAGTATTTAATGGGCAACAGAAAATAATGAAATGAACAGATGGTAGGAGGATAAAATGAGAGTGGGTGTGGTTGAGGAAGCGGTTTTGAAAGTCAATCCCCACAAGCAACTGCCAACCCTGGTTGGCAATCACTAGTTAAAACAGTGCCACCATCTCAATGGCTCAGAGGAGCGCCAAATTCTCCCATTGATGTGGAATCGGGCTGACCCAAGCTTGGGTGGAGGGAGTTGCCACTCCGGGCCTCAGGACCACTTTGAAATGAGCAGTTATTGCTGCTCATTAGACACCTGTGTTAGGGATGGACAGGGTTATTCAAGTCTCCAATTCCTCCCCACCCACCCCCCCCCCCCCCAAGTGGAAGACACCTCTCAATACTCACTTCCAATACTGACATGAAAACAATGACCTTCTCTGGCAGTCCCTCAGGATTGAGGGTGACTGAGGAACCCACTTCATTTCTATGGATTCTAAGGTGGCTGATGAAGCCAATGTGGGAACCATGGACTTTTCCCACAGATGGGGCAGGAGGTGCCTTGCAGGGGCAAGTGTTGGGGATGTGCTCCTTCCATTGCTGACACAAGGCTCTGATATGCTCCCAATGCCTGGCCTTGGTTCTCCATACCATTCCAAATGGTTCTCTGCCACTTTGAGCTGTACCAGGCAAAGCATCCCAGGAATCAGAGGGAATCTCAGAGCAAATCCTTGAATGTTTTCCCCTGTCCACTTGGTAATCCTGTAACAGAGCTCAGAATGGGGTGCCTGCTTCCAGAGTGAGGTGGTGGTATGCAATGGACATAGCCTGTCCAAAGTAGCAGACCAGGAGTAGTTAGTGCTTCAGTGGTGGGGACCTTGGCCTGGGAGAGGAGGCCGATGTTGGCTCACTTACTCCTCCAGTGAATTTGGAGGATTTTGCAGAGACACTTCATGGTGTCTTTCCAATACCCCAAAGTGCCTGCAGTAGATACTCCAGGTCTCAGAAGCATGAAAGAGGGCAGGAATCATGATTGCCCAGAGGTCCTGATTGTCAAATACCCCTTTCCCTGATCAACTAGAGGTTGTGCTAGTGCATTGAATTCGGTGAGGAGCTCAGTCATCAAGGTGGGCTTTTAAGAAGTGCCTCAATGGTCTTGTCGTGTTGGAGGGCAGTGCTGAGAGGTGGGAGGTTAGTAGAAAAAGGTCCTTGCAGACATGAGCATTAGGCTCTCGTGCACTTCAGTGGGCAAGTAAGCCATGGCTTCAAGCTTGGCCACCAAGCACACACCAACATGAGCATGGTCTGCAGACAGAGGTTGGGGTGAACTTTGTTCTGGAGTGCACAAACAGTTGCCTGTGAGCTCTAAGATTAACTCTACTCCCATGAGGGGTTTGATGGAGGTGAGCTGCAACATTGCAGTGAGAAAGACTGAGGATATTGTTGGGACAATGACACAGCCTTGCTCTCCACTGAGGTTGCCTCTGTTGTAGACCCATTGGTTGCTATCATGCCTTCAGGAAAGATGGAGGTGAATTTCTACAGCCAGCCAAAATTGGTATGGAGGCTGCAATGCACCAGATCAAAAGAGGTTGAAGACTCAGGCAGCTCCATCACAGGCACAGCCCTCCCTGCCATCAAGAAGGCAGCATCCATCACCAAGGACCCTCACCACCTGGGACATGCCCTCTTCACATTACTACCATCTGGGAGGGGGTACAGGAGCCTGAAGACCCACACAATGATTCAGGAACAGCTTCTTCCCCTCCACCATCAGGTACCTGAACAGTCCACAAACACTACCTCATTATTCCTCTTAGAGGGGCAAGAAATTCTGCAGATGCTGGAATCTGGAGCAACACACACAAAATGCTGGCAGAACTCAGCAAGTCAGGCAGCATCCATTGAGGGAAATAAACAGTTGATATTTCAGGCTGAGATCCCTCACCAGGACCCCCTTTTGCACTATTTATCTATTCTTGTAACTTAAAGTAATTTTTACTTCTTGCACTGTACTGCTGCCACAAAACAACACATTTCACAACATACATCAGTGATAACAAACCTATTCTGATTCTGGGGAGGGTGTTCCACAGGAGTCAAAGGTTCCAGTGGGGTTGAGAAGGGCCATGTACGCAGTCTGGTGAGGCTCACTGCATTTTTCTTGGCAATGTCACTTGAAGACTGTGTCCACTGTGCCTACATTAGAGCCAAGTGAAAGGAGGGAGATGGTGAGTTGGACCAAATTCTCCCAGTTAAACTAGAAGCCATTTGATCACAGACTTGTTACTTCCTTTAAATCAAGTCTCTATTTCAGTATAAACAAGTGAACTTAATCAAGTAACACTCAGCTCAATTCAGAACCCCACCAGTTCAAATAAACCTTGGTTCCAAAGCTTTTCATTAGTATGAGAAAATAATTAGAAACAAACTTCTCTATCAATCTGCATTTGATCACTTACTACTCAGGAACATTAGAGAATAGATTGGTGTGGCATCCATGAGAACCTTGCATGAACATTGAATTCTCCCATTCCAGGTAATCCCCCACCATGCTTCTTTTCTGCCTTTTCCTAGCCTTTTCCCCCCTCATCTTTGACCCATCCCCCAGTGGATCTGCTCTCCCCTCCCCCACCTATCACTATCTCTTACCTGCATCTGTCAGGATGTCAAGCAGAGAGCAAGCTCACAGAGAACCTAAATGCAGCACACTGGTACAAGACTGGAGTCATGATGCTTCCTCAGAACCAAACACAGGCAATGACCAGAAGGAATCTTGCCTCAGGGCTCTGAGGCAGAGTCCCAACATGGAAACTGGATATCTTAATAGGAACAGCAAAACCCCAGGAATGCTCTAGAGTTGCCAGCTCTAAGCAGCTGGGAGCCAAAGATTGACCAACACACTAGCAACTAGTGTTAGTGAAACCAGGGTTCTTATGCTAGTCTCCTGATGGGGCTCAGGTGTGTGTCATTATGCAATTAGTAGTGCATGGTATCCATGTGCTGCACAACAAGGCCCCATCAATGGAGCCGAATCAAGGGCCAGCACTTGGAACCATGATAGCATCTATCTATCTATCATCTCCCTGTGCCCACCTATCACTGCACTGCTTTTCCCTCCTATATATTGGGCTTCCCCTTTTCCTACTTTTCAGTCCTAAAGAAGGATCCTGACTGAAATGTTGACCACCTGCTTTTCTTCACAGATGCTGCCTGGCCTGCTGAGTTCCTCCAGCATCATCGTGTTTTTCATCTGAGTAGAATAATCTGGTCAGAAGTGAATGGATGAGATGGTAGGGTTCACCTGATGTCAGGAAGACATTATAACCCACAAAAGGAGCAGTACTGTAGCATATACATTTCTCATGAGTAGGGTTAGGGGCTATGCCATTTTATTCCAGCAACAACCAGAGCCTTTTCCCAGGGCGACAATGGCTAATACGAGGGGGCATAATTTTAAGGCCATTGGAGGAAGATATAAGGGGGATGTTAGGGGTAAGTTTTTTGCACAGAAAGTGGTGGGTGCGTGGAACGCACTGCTGGCAGGGGTTGTGGGGGCAGATGCATTAGGGACATTTAAAAGACTTAGATAAGCACATGTATGATAGAGAAATGGGGAGCTAATTGGGAAGGAAGGGTTAGATAGATCTCAGGGCAGGGTAAAATGGCGGCACAACTTTGTTCTATGTTTTATGTTCTGGCACGGTAGAGTAGCGGTTAGCCTAACGCTATTACAGTGCCAGTGACCGGGGTTCAATTCTGGCAGCTGCCTGTAAGGAGTTCATACATTCTCCCCCATGTATCTGCATGTGTTTCCTCTGGGTGCTCCGGTTTCCTCCCACATTCCAAAGTCGTACGGGTTAGGAAATTGTGGGCATGCTACATTGGCGCCAGAAGCGTGGCGACACTTGCGGGCTGCCCCCAGAACACTCTACACAAAAAGATGCTTCTCACCATGTGTTTCGATGTACGTGTGACTAATAAAGATATCTTATCTTCTCTTATCTATCTTGATTAAAATCTTTAGCTCAAACTGATTTCATAGTTGATTGAGATCTATTGTTTTGCAACGGTATATCCAGCTGGAGTTCCAAACTTGGCCTCTGTCAGTGGGGAAGATAAATTCTGATCATCCTCGGGTAACTTGGGAAGGTAAATGAGTGAGGATATTGGCCTGAGCTTTATCTCCGATGTTTGCGAAGCTTTTTTCCCAGCACCCATTGCTGGGGGATGTGGACGTTGCCTGTCGCCACTGCTCCCTGCAATGGATCCTCCTGAATGACCACTTGGCTGAGATGTTGCTGTGGGTGGTGTGCCAGATGCCAGGCGGGGCTCCCTCAGAGGAGGAGGGGTGACGTGAGAGAGAGAGACATGGGTGCTCCTGGGAGGCATCGTGCCACTGGTGAAGTTATCGTGGCTCCTGGAAGAATAACCGTTACCGTAGCTTCACGAGATGTCAGTATGGACGACGGCAACAACCTCCGAAGCTCCAAGAGCATATTGAGTCAAAACTAACACAGGCAGGACAGGGCACATCACATCAGATAACCAAAAGCCTCATGAAACATGGTAATCAGGGGTCACCTTAAAGGATGTGGAAGGAATTTCGGGATGTGTCTGTTCAGCTGAAGTCAAGGCAACCAGTGGTGGGTTGTGGTAGTGGGGATGGTACAAGAGATCAGTGTCTTGGCAAAGGCACAGGATGTGTGGAGGGAGGTAAGGTCAAAGGTGAGAGTTCTGGCACTGGGGACGGGCGGATTGTTGGTTTACTGCAGGTCAGTGGCACAGGGCTTGGTGAACTAGGAAAGTGGTGGCAGAGATTGAGGTGAACTCCAGCTTGTGGGGGAAGGTAGGCCAGTAACAGAGGACTGGAGAAGTCAGATCCAGTGGGAAAGAGAGCACAGAGAAAGGGTTTCTGTTGGAAAGCAGCTGAGCAGGAATGGAGTCCGGCTGTCCTGGATAGAGAGGGAATGAGTTCAGAAGCCCAGCTCCAGGTCAGGTGGGATGCCCAGTCTGTGTCAGCCCAAGACAGGGGTGGGGGGGTGGGGGGGGGACCAGATGGAGGCCTCATACATCAGAACAGTGTTGTACTGGAATCAAATCTACCTGGAAAAACTGATTTCATCTTACACCAAGGTTGTTGCTAACTGTGTGATGTGTGTGAAAGCGTGTGAGAGTTTGGGTGTACGCCGATGTCTGTGAGTGTGTGAGAGAGAGTGTGTGTGAGTCTGTATGTGTGAGTGTGTGTGTGAATGCTTCTGTGTGTGTCTGTGTGTCTATGTGTGAGTGTATGTGTATGTGTGTCTGTGTGTGCGTGTGTGTGTGCATCTGTGTATTTCCCCCAACTCCTGCCTTCGGTTCACCTTCGAGTCTGGGGGTCAGGGTCAGGGATGGAGAGGAGGATCTGGGCTGTGCCGTAAGCGGTGCCCATCAGTGGTTCCAGCTGAACTGCCCAGACCCCATACTCACTGCATATACAGGGTGGGGGGGGAGTGACCGGTGTGTGTGGGACTGCACACAAGGAAGACCACACATTCAGGATGCACGGCAGCAATTCACCAAGACTCTTCCAAACCCACCACCTCTACCAGCTGGAAGGACAAGGTCAGTAAAAGCATGGGGGACACCACCTCCTGGATAATCCCAAATCCTGTCAAAATCCTGGAACTCCCTCCCTAGCAGCATTACAGGTAGATCCACACCTCAAGGACTGCAGCGGTTCAAGAAGGTCTGAGAAGATTCAGCACATCCATGAAGATTCTCTTGAGCTTCTACAGACGTGCTATAGGAAGTAGCCAGAGGGGGTTACACCTCAGCCTGGTACGGCAACTGCTCTACTCTGGACCGGCAGAACCTGCAGAGATGGGTAAACACTGCTCGGCACCTCCTTCCACCCAGTCCACCATCACGGTGCGTTGCTTCAGGAAGGCTCACGGTATCGTCAGTGACGCCTGCCACCCTGGCCATTCCCCCTTCTCTCTTCTACCTTCTGGGAGGAGATACAGGAGCTTGAAAGCCCCAACGTCCAGACTCAGGGACAATTTCTTCCCCGCTGCTCTCAGACTTCTGAACCAATCACCTCTTTCACATCCCTTTCCCAGTGGTGCTGCCAAGTTCTTGGACTCTTAGCTCTTCCATTACTTGTCACTTTATCATTTCTACTTGTTCTACTTCAGACTGCACTGCAGTCTGCACCACTCTGCTGTTTTGCGGTCATCGCTGCATTTATAGCTGCCTTTATTATTACCATGCACACTGTCCACTCCGTGAGCTTCCCTTGAACAAAGAATTTCATTGCGTCCTGGTGCATATGACAATAAACTAATCTGAATCTGAATCTCACCACCACCTTCTCAAGGGCAATTGGGGATGGGCAATTAAGCGCTGGCTCAGCCTGGGGAAGCCCACATCTTTTGAATGAAGGAAAACAAGTCAAAGAGCTGGAACTAAGTAAAGATGGTTAGGAAAACATTTATCCAACAGTTGTTGACAGATGCCTGTCACCGATGGATGAGATCAGCATCGCTGACTGGAGGACGTGACAGCAGAGGTGGTTCCTGCATCGCCCAGGAGGGTGAAGGATCTCTGTTAGACATGAACGTGCTCTGGTGACATTGCAACAGGTTCTTCCCGCGGGGGAGCGCAGCCACAACCCAGACGGAGGCAGATGTGGCCCATTCCCGCCGCTCGTCTCCGCTCCGGGTTTTCCGTCTCGCTGGGCACCGCGGCCCCGCCCCCGGATTGGACGGTGCCTGGTGTTTCAGCCAATGGGCTGCGGCTGAAGTGGATGTAATTTCAGTCTTTGGACAAGCTCCGGAGCATTAGGGAGGGAGTCGGGACGTCAGCCTGAACTCCGGGACCTGAGCAAAAACTCCGCGCAGTCAAAGCCTCCCCAGCACCCCGGGACATGTCCCCAGGCACCCCCCGCTGAAGCGTCTGCCTCCTCCGAGGGGGGATCTCACTGCTGCCGAGCAGCAACTCCTCGATCCCAGTGCGACCGTGTCTGATCTGAAGGGATATTCTCTTTCCCCACTCCTCCTCACCCGCTTATGCCAACTTCACTGGGGTAAGACTGGGTTTTCTCCGCCTGTTTCGTTTACTCGTAATCTGATTGATAATCTGAAAGTTTGTTTTTAAAAAAAAATTGGTGCTTGCATGAAGTTATGTCAGTTGTCCTGGTCCTTGGGAGGAGAGTGGTGGAGCGGTGGAATGTCAGTCTCTTGTGGGTTCTGTGTCACCCATTCTTTCACAGGTATAATGGGCACTAACTGTGTCAGAGGGGCAAGTGTAAAAGGGAAGTGCCTTTTGGTTACTTGTTGCTGCCACGGGCATGGGCTTAATGCTAAAAGTTTGAAAGGGGCTTTTGTTGCCTGTCTGTGCCGAAATATCCAATTATCCCTGCATTATTAAACTTCCTTCAGCAGTGTCTCTTTAAGAAAGCATCAATCTGTTCTTGCTGGGACCGAGGAATTGAATAGCAGAGCAATGTATCAATGTTGATTTAAAGTTGAGCTCAGCGCCACTGTGATTTTTCAGGGTATTTTTCTGCTGCCCGTTCTGTACTCGACCTACTCTGCATTCGGATATGTTAGGGTCTACAAGAAAAGGTGCTGCTGGAGATTTTTTTTCTCTCTCTCGAAAGTGCGCATAGAGTTGTACTGTTAGCCTGAACGGGACTCCAGATGTGCAAGCAGCTGTTGTCCGTCACTTGGGTGACAACTGGTCATTTTCCATTGAGCGCTGGTTGTTTCTATTCTCCTCAGCTGCAAGTGCCAAGGCTTCGAGCTCCATGCCGTTATCACCAGTACAATCGTGCTTCCACTCCCATGTATGGAGGGGGATGAAATTCTCTCTCGCCTTCCTACATTGGCTCATTTTTCAATTCTCTTTTACTGTTTCTCTCTGACAGCCACGGGGATATATTTGGAATTAAGCAGTCCGCCTCGGCTAAAAGGACATGCTGATGATCCTTGAAGTGATACAATATTTATCGAGCCCTTTTTCCTTCACAGTATTTACTCCCACCAGGAGAGTGTAAACTCAAACACTGACCGTTTATCAAGCTGTCTATCCAGGGCTTTCAAACATAAAGCAGGTTTAACTTGGCAAAGTCTGGAGATTAAAGATAGAAATCTCTTGTTGTCCCAGTAGAATAGGCCAGAGCGATTTAAAAAAATACAAACCTCACTGGTACAGATGGGTATTTCTAAGCACCACTGATCTGGGAGAATCCCTCTAAGAAAAGCAAAGGGTGTGTTTGTGCAGAAGATTTTAAGGTCGGTGTCAAATCCTGTTTGCTTTTGAAGAATGTGTATATTTCTTTAAAGGACGTAGCTTTCTCCAGCTGTGATGCTCTGTGTCTGAAGTAACACAACAATTAGTTTCTTCCATGCAAAGATTAATCCAATTTTTCTTCCGCAGTGTTTAATTGACTGGGAGGAACTATTGTGACTTCCATTGGAGCTGTCTTGTCAGAAAAGCCTAAAAGGATTACTAATCTAATTAATTTCATACTTTGACATCATGTTAATCCTTGTAACAAGGGTACTTCATGTTTATGGCCTGTGACTTATAGTGATCACAAAAGGAGGGGTGTGAGGGGGAGCAAAGGATTGAGATTCATGAAACAATGCCAATGAAACAAGCAAGCACATAGGTCCTCTACTGGAAAACCAATGTATTAAAGCGTTCTTCCAAATAAGCACAACAGTCTGTAGGATCCTACAGCTTCAATTATGAAGCCGCTTTATATTCCCAAACCAAGCTATTTGCTTCAAGATTTCAGAGGAGAATTTTGTTTTTTCTAACGGACTGTTATATCTGTTTAAAAGGAGAAGCCTTAATAAGCGACCTAAACATCTTGAATCATTTTCTTCATGCAATGAAAGATCTTTCTCAATGATAATATTTTGCTGACCGTAGCAACTGGATATTAATTATAACTTGTAGCTCCACATCCTTCAATATGAGAATGTTAGTTATGTCTTATTTTACAGGTTTAAACTTGGAACTGCAATGAGAGGCAAAGATTTACCAGAACCCTTAACTGGAAATTCTCTCAGCTCAAGTTAAATATTTTTCATTGGAAGTCATAATTATTTGCCCTCATTCCTTGCCTGAATCTGTCACTTCCTGACTGATGGTAGATTTGTCCTTTACTTGGTTAGTGCTCACTCTGTCTACCCCCAGTGCACACAGATGCTGCCTTTTGTAGTAAATGACATGCATGCTCTTTGCTCACCAAACTTTGGGACTGGTCTGAGCTCTCACTGGCTTTGGACAGGCGATCTTGCCTCCAGCTGATTGCCAAGAAATTAAAAGTTCGGAAACTGATGCCATTTGCAAGATACAGAAACAGCTGAGTAAATGTTGCTGAACTATTCAACACTATACCAGCAACATGCTTCGTTTCAAAGGTCAAACTTCCTCTCCTTAACATGGGGACGTTAAAGACAATCAAAGCATTCTTGAGGTTTAGAGCAGCTAGAGGTTTAGAGCAGGATCTGTAGCAGGCCTGTAAAGCAGGCCTTTACTCTGTAAAGTGTGCAACGTCTGGCTTTCTCCTTCCCAAGTTGCGTTCCAGTCCCAGGTGAGAGAGAGAGAGGGGAAGATCTGCCAGTCCTGACAGGGTCATCCTTCAGAGATGGTGCACGTAACCTTGGCTGAGCCTCTGCCACTGTACTGAGGGAGGGCTGTACTGTTGGAGGCACCACTTTTCAGTTGAGCTGTTAAACTGATGCACTGTCTGATCTCTCAGGTAAAAGTAAAATAAAAATTATTATTGGTATTGGTTTATTATTGTCACTTGTCTTGCATACTGTTCATACAGATCAATTCATTACACAGTGCAGTTAGTACTAAACAATAGAATCAGGTTTATTGTCACTGACACATGTCGTGAAATTTGTTTTGTGGCAGCAGTACAGTGCAAGACATAAAGACATAAAAATTACTACAAGTTACAAAAATAACTAAGTAGTGCAAAAGAGGAATAACGAGATGGTGTTATTCCTCAACCAAGCCACTGCAACAAATGACTTGATCATCTTCACAAAGCTTTTTGTGGGATCTTGCTGTGTACATAACTTGCTATGTTTCCAACATTTCTGCAGTGACTTTTAAAAATACATAATTGACTATAAGGTAGGTGCTGATGCCCCTAACTCCTGAAAGGCACTATATTAATGCAAGTGTTTCTTTCTTAGGAGGGGGCTGCAGCTTCCCCCTCCTCCCCTGGATGTCTTTAGGAACTTCAGTTTGGGGTCTCTCCCTGACAACGAGACCAAGGCGTTTAAACTGACCCCTTGACAACATGGGTGAGAGCACCGTGCGCTTTGTAGCTCGAGCTTTGCACGTCGTAGATCAAACCTTAACGCAGACATGTTAATGAATGTTCAGACTCTGAAATGAACTTGGCCTGATTTAATCCTGAGATTAAAACAAGAAGTGACTTCACGGGGAAAAGGTATGACTCATATTATTGGTACGTTGGGTTGATTCTGGAATTAATGTGCAGACAGCTGATTCCAGTTTAAAATGCGTGACAAAAATGTGCAGCCAGTCCATGTTGCCTTTCATCTCCTGTTCCTCTGCCACACCTCTGTACTAACGAGCTCTGCTAGTAACACAGAGATGTCTGAAAGTAAATCAGTTTATAATCAAGTGTCTGCATGGAAACTGACCATTCATCTTCATAATGAACAGTACTGTCACAAAGTCAGCTTGGGTTAACCTGCCACATTTCTGCATAAAATTTAAACTGTCAACTGAAAGGATTCAACAGGGTTTATAAATAAACTATTAGATTAGTGTCAGCTGTAGGGGAGAGGACAGCGAGGCTGCTCCCTGCAGTGCTTCAAGAAGGGTGGGGTCCAGAGGAGAGGCAGAAAAAATGTCTTGTGGGTGGGGGGGGTTGGGGGGGGGGGGGAAGAGAAAGAGGAAGAATTACGAGTGTGTGGTCTTTGATTCTTGAGAATTATTTTCTTCTGCCACAGCTCCTTCACCAAGGTGGTGCTTAATTACATCTGTACCAAAGAGTAAATGTGGTCTTTTCCAGCAGTAACAACTTGACAGAACATGCCTCTCAAATTTCAAATGGCAAAACAAAATGCCCTCCCAATACATCAATTGGAATGTTCAATGTGCCTATAGCAATGCTGGAGGGAATGGCCAGTACGTAACATGTGTTTGCAAACTGTTTCTGATAAAATAGTGAAGCGCTTCTTTGAGAATATTGTGTAAATTGGTTATTGCAGGGGAATTGTTCATTGCTGTTGGCTGAAGTGTTCCACTCCCCTGGTGCAGAGAAAAGTATGGCACATTTTGAGGTGAGGTCAAGTTTTGCAATTTCCTGATTCCCACTCCAGCTGCAGCAACAGTTGGAGCTCAGCCAAGGCCAGAGTTATGCTGGGTGTCCTTGCACATGAAGGACAGGCGTGCACCAAGAACAAATGCAAGTTCTTTCATGCCTCCTCTGGAGGAGGAGGATTCTGAGAATTCGGAAGGATTGCTCCCTTCTTCTTCATCCAACTGCCAAAGGCAATGCAGCAGGGATCTGAATCTGCTCCTCCTTGCACTCTCCATCTTGGCTACTCCCGTCAACCTTGGGAGCAGATGAAGAAGGCACAGAATGATATTCCTGTGTAACTCAATCCAGAGCATCAGCTCAGTGGTGAAAAAAACACAACGATGCTGGAGGATCTCAGCAGGCCAGGCAGCATCCGTGGAGAAAAGCAGGCGGTCAACATTTCGGATCAGGACCCCAGGGCAGCATCTGCAGTCCCTTATTTCATCAGCTCAGTGGTACCTGGTCTACAAGTGCAGTGAGGGCCCACGTAAAGCTCTCTGCTCAACCAGAGCAGCCTTTGGCCATTCACTCGTGGGTGATATTGAATTGGAGTCCCTTCAGGACCAGACCAGGACCGGACTTCAGCAAGGTTTTTGCAATAACCCTATGTTCATTGTTATTCTTGAAGAGTCCTGGTAGGATTGGAAAGCAGGCTGTCTGCTGCACTAGTCCACTAACAGCACCACTGCATGATTGTACTTTGAACTTTTAATACTGAAGTATTGTCTTGTCACTGCCCAGAGACTGGGCAAAGAGTGCACAGCCTGAGGATAGCAGAGGAGAAGTCCTCATTACTTTAAGTAATCCCTTAATGGACCATAACCAGAGTGCTAAAGTGGGAATAATCTTACTAATTCCTGTTTTTGGTCAACATGAACATCATGAGCTGAATGCCCTTCTAAGTTTGTAACAAAAAAAATACTTCTACACTGCGTTGGCAGTTTTGAGAGAAGTGCATTTTTCCCCAGGTCTAATTATTGTTCAGGAGGTTGAATTCCATGTCATGGTTTAAATACAGTGCAGAGGGAATGATTTACCTGGTTAACGTTCCTTGCAGCAAAGTGACAAAATCAGCCCTGTGTGGTGGTGGGGGGGGAGGAATGTGGAGGTAGGGTAGCAAAGTTCCATTGTGCCACACTGGATCCAGTACAAAACACACAGAAAGGTCATGCCTAGAAGACAAATTATTGATTATGTTAAGGAAGTATTTCCATGTCTGCTTCACGTGTGGGAGTAAAACATTTCATGACTCCGGCTACCCTTTGCAAGCAGCCAGTTAATCACGTTTAATAAATGACGAGATGCAAGCCAAACTGAAGTCTTTATCCATTCAGCATATTTTTTTTCCCTCAAAACCGGCCAATGAGGAAAAAAGGGCAAGTTCAAATGGCAGCCAGCTTTAGCATGGAAACTAATTAGGAAGGAAGTCACTGTTTTAGATGTGAGAAATGTAGTTTTGATTATTAATTGTTTCCAACAAAGGGAGTGAGGAGTACAACTTTCTGCTTGAAGAGGGTGGAATTTGGAGATGCAGTTTGCAGTCAGAATTGGGTTGAAATGGTTCAAGGGCAGGTCCACTATTCAACCCCTTTGTACATCTGCACCAGCTTGCTGTGCTTAAGGTTATGAAAATCAATCTTTTCCTTTCTTCTTACAGAAAAAAAGTAAAGTGGTTGTCATAATACCATGGTCGCTTGTTCACCGTCAGCCCCTGGGATTTTGGGGAAGCCAAAGTTGTGTCCTTGTTCCCGGCAGAGAGGGTGGAGTGCAGGTGGGGGACACTGCTTCTTAAGTTGCTACTGTTTTGCATTGGGCTCATACAATGGGTTTTCCAGACAGGCTCATCCCTTGATGTGGATCATAGATCTGTGGGTCAGTGCTGTGCAGAGGTGAGATTTTGTAACTACAACCCCAGCTTTTGCACAATAGAATCTAATCTTGTGAACCGGATCTAACTTTCTGCTGCAAAATGCCCA